>NW_026294595.1:79929540-80379540 GCF_007827085.1 Peromyscus californicus insignis
CCTCCTGGTCTTAAAAGCTAGGTTAGGCTTTTAAAATGCAAGCAGGAACCAATCTGCTTGTGACCTGTAACCGAAAAATTCTGGGCTAGCAAGCCACACACTTATCTCTCAATCATCTGCCTTTATATAGACAACATAACATTTGAAAAAAAAAATGACCGGAAGGGTCATTCCGCCTCCCCATTCCATCATTCTACAGAGGAAGTCGGTCAAGACAAGAATTCTTTGCACAGGGTCTCTCAAGTCCAGACTAGGGGGCAGGATGTCACTCAATGGTAGAGCGCTTGTCTATGCAGGGACTCCCAGCGGTTCACAAACAAGTCCTGACAGGAGTCTGACCTCCCTGTCAGTCTTTCCAAACAGCAGCCTGCTCTTTAGAACTAACACACAGCTTCGTCTAGGAAACGGCAACTCACTGATTTTCGGACTTTCAATTCAGTTAACCACAAACCAGGTGTTAAACATAAGTTTGTACATACTGTAGTTAAAGAACATAAAACCCCCACAACCCTAAACAAGAAAGCCACAAATTAAAACAAAGGATACGTTGTTGCTCTGTGGTTCACCCGGGCGTGTAATTCCCCCTACCACACTCCACTTGAGATCTGTATAGTAGACCCCTCTTGGTTTCCAGAACTGTTTTCTCCCAGTCGGCAGCCATGCTTACTTACCTTCTTCTCGGGCATGTTCAGAATCCTTTAAGCTTTTTGTGCAATGAGGAAACGCGAGGGTAAGTCTGGTCAGCTGGCTGAGTACGATCAGAAGTGGAAACATAGTCTAGCAACTGTCATACAAACTAAAACAAAAGTAACAAAGACATTTTTTAAAAAAGGAAAAAAAAAAAAGCCCCTGTCTCAGCGGGTTGGGTTTGAGTAGGAACTGAGTCAAAGACCTGTTGTACCCAAAGCCGTGGTGCCACTGCGCCCCACGCGCGGTTTTTAATCTGTCAGACCCAAGGCGCTCCGGGCAGGTGAAACCCCTCGAGCGCCGGGGAACAAAAGCTGCTCCCCGGAATCTGCGGAGGAGAGGTCGGACACAGGCCAAGGCAGACGCTACTCTGGCCGGCGCAGACGGGCAGCTAGATGCCGGAATGCCACCGCCTAGGCATCCCCTCCCGGTGACTCCCCACTTCTCCACCCCGAGCCGCACCTGCGTCCCCAGGAACATGTTCCACCAGCCTTGGGAGGGAGCCGAGGTGTCTGCTGGTCCCCGAGGCGGCCTGGCTCTGCGTCGCGGACGCTGTCTGGATCCCGGCGACAGTCGGAGCCTGGCCCTTCGCGCGCCCGGGTGACACCAGCGCGCAGAGGAGGCGTCCGGGATCCGCGTAGGGGCGCTCGGGGAACGCGCGCCGTGCAGAGGCCAGCCTGTGTCCCCAGGACGCCGTCACCGCAGCGGGACAGGGAGGAGAGGCGTGTCTTTGGCGGTCACCTGGAGGAGCTCCTCCTCCTGGACTCGGTCCTCCGCCCTGCGCGACCGCGCTGCTCTCAGCTGGAGGCTGCTAACGCCCTGGGCGCAACGAAAGTTTTCCCAACTTAGATGCGAAACTTGGGGTTC
The DNA here is from genome assembly GCF_007827085.1 of Peromyscus californicus insignis. Lineage (NCBI taxonomy): Eukaryota > Metazoa > Chordata > Mammalia > Rodentia > Cricetidae > Peromyscus > Peromyscus californicus. Next base: position 79,931,095 of record NW_026294595.1, read on the forward strand.
CGAGGTTACCTTCGGTCAGCTGTTCTCACGGGAGGTCCAGGGACGAGAGCACAATATTCACCCGAGAAAAATACACTTTGTTCGTGATTTACATTGACACGTGACCAAAAAATTAATTTTTTGTCTACAAAAAATTTTGTCTACAAAATTCTTTCACGATGTCTCCGACATCAGATTTTTTTTCCATGATAACAAGGTTTCACCTCTTTCACTTTCATGTTCTCTCTCTCTCTCTCTCTCTCTCTCTCTCTCTCTCTCTCATTTACAGTGGAAATTTCCAGAAGCTATTTGACATGCAATGATATCATCACTCTGCTAACGATTAAAACACCAATGGATGAATGCTTGGGATTTTTTCATATCTTTCATACTACTAGGTTAGTGTCGGTATGCAAATTTTAACAGAATTGAACAAATTGTGCCTATTCTCAGTACATTTCTGCTTTTATTAGGTATTTTTGGCCCTACCGGGACATCTAACTTCATCCTTCTTGGACAAGTAATCTTAGATCTTGAACTTTTCGTTAAGTTTTTTTCAGAAAAGAAAGAACAGTAAGCACACTGTGTTGTTGTGAAATGAAGTAAAATTTTGGAAAGTTCTCTTTTAAAGTGTTATGTGAGCAGTATCATTACAAATAATTCAAGAGGCCCTGAGCTCACCGTTTGAGAATGGAGATCCGGGACTGTGTATCTCCATATTCTTCATGTCCAAACAACATGCTTTGTCATTCTTGGGAACAATCTTTTACATTCTGTGCTTTGGCCAAAGTGGCCTGGAACTTGGTAAAGGTGAAACAGAACAAAAAGAAGTACCTTTTCGACTCCTTTCTACTCTACAATTAATTCACTTTTCACCCCATTCTTTTTCCCTCCCCACAAGGCTATTATCTAGTATTTTTTCCTAATTATTCTGCAGACGCTGTTTTTGTTTCCTTCTAAGTAGTGTCTGTGTCCACCTCCTTTCCTTTTTCACTTCCGTCTAGTGTTTTAACCTGTCTGGATAATAGAGTCTTACTTCCCTCTTATTTAAGCATTTGAGGTCAGACTGTGAAGAAGTTAGAAATACCTTATTGTTGAACACAGGAACCGGAAATACCTTTCTTAGAATAGCCATTCTTCTCCCTACCGCTGGAAGCCCCGACAATAGAGGGATAAACACCATTTCCTTCTGGAGAACTGGATCTTTCTGAGATCTGTATCTAAGAATGCAGGCCTGTCAAGTTCTCCTAGGGCAAGAGCAAATTTCTTTACTTCCTTCACATTACTCAGAAAGGGGTCCTCCATATTTTTCTATTCAGTACATTTTGATAGGTGGCAGCAATTTATTGTCAGGTAGAAGTGCTTTACAGAATTATTTATTTATTTGTGTAGGGGGAGTCGAGACAGGTTTTCTCTGTGTCGCTCTGGATGTCCTGGAACTCACTCTGTAGACCAGGATGACCTTGAACTCAGAGATCCGCCTGCCTCTGCCTCCCAAGTGCTGGGACTAAAGGCATGTGCCACCACTGCCTGGTTAACCTCAATTTTAAAAAGTATTTTATTCTTTGAGAATTTCATACAATGTAATTTGATCATATTCACCTCCCTTCCTCCAATCCTTCCCACAGCCACCTCACTTTTCTACCCAGCCAACTTCAAGCCTTCCCTAATCTAATCCAGTTTATGGTGTCCACCTGCTCTCGGGAGTAGGGTTTTCGTTGTCCTATCAGGAGTCACACATTATTAAAGAAAATTGACAGATGCCCACAGCTCCTCAGGTAATGCTGGGCTTTTGCCTGGCTTGAGCTTCCCAGGGAAGGTCCTGGGCTTGCTATCAGCTTCACCCTCTTTTAGGGAGAGGCAAACAGTGAGCCCATCCCTGCCGTGAAGTCAGCAGATGGGAATCTGATGGCATTCTTTGGTAGAATGAGTCTACCCACATCACTGGAAATTTGGGCTCAAACAATTGAGGCTTTGTGCTCGCATCAAATATCAGCATTTATTCTGGCGGAGAGAGGAGTCAGAAAGGACAAGATTGTTTCTCAGTAGTGAATTATAGCCTGCATGTTTCCTTGTGATATGGGTCCTAAGAATGGTACAGCATTTGTCAGGACACATGCTCAACCACTACGGAATTAAAAGATATTCTGAGGTTACTAGCTCCAAGGGGGAGCGAGTAGCAGGCTCTTGATTTCTTCTGTTGTTTACTTTTCGCATTTGAATTCTTATCTTACTTTAAAAAAAATCACAATATTCTTACACTTTTTTTTTTCTAAAGTATTTAAAGTTCTCGCCTAGACAGTGTTTCTCTTACTCTGACCATCTATGGCGTTGGGCCAGATACCCTGATCTCATTTCACATGGAGGGATATTGAAGCGTGGAGAAGTGAATGTATAGGAGCAGGTTCTTGACTCTTTCCGGTGCTTTCTTTGAATTATTAAGCAATGAAGGGCAATGGGTAAAGAATTATTTAATTTCAAAGGAAATAAGAAAAAAAAATAAAAACAGAGCGATGAGATTAATGGACGAGGTGTTAACGCGTCTCTGGGTTTGAGCACATACACACCCACCCACTTACCTATGTGAATTCAAGAATGAAATGGAAACTGGCCTCTGTGTGGGCATAAGGATGGACTCAAGGGCTGTGACAGGAAAGGCTTAGGTCATGGTCATGAAGCTCTTCGATGTAAGGTCACATCCCCGTCCTTAGAGACACACGACTGACTGTAGCAATGGAGTGTTTGGAACAGGAGAGGAACTGTATGTTTCTGTGACATTTAGCCTTGACATTTCAACAGCAATTGGCTGCGGTTTTAATTTATCCCAGTAAAATCAGGAAGCAGAAAAGAATTGACTCCTACTTCTCAACGTTAATTGTGTATCCGTGTGCAGGAATTTCTGAGTTATTGTATAGGGGCTGAAGATTCTATTTTAAACATTTGCCAGGGGCCCTCTTGGAAACTTTTGACAGAGTTTAGATTTAATTTCATCATTGAAGAGCAGTGATTATTAATAACAAAACAATTCAATAAAATCAAGAACCCTGAGAAATGTCATATATTTCCTCTGATGCTATGGGCCATTATGAGAACTACATGTTACGGTTAGAAAATATAGCCGGGCAGTGGTGGCGCACTCCTTTAATCCCAGCACTCGGGAGGCAGAGCCAGGCGGATCTCTGTGAGTTCGAGGCCAGCCTGGGCTACCAAGTGAGTTCCAGGAAAGGCGCAAAGCTACACAGAGAAACCCTGCCTTGAAAAACCAAAAAAAAAAAAAAAAAAAGAAAATATATAAATAATACTATAGTTCTTCCAAGGCACCTGGGAACTTGAAATGGTGTGGTTCTGAGCTACCCCCAGGGCCCTGTGACAAGAACTTTTGTCACAGTTTGTCATAGAGCTGTCACTGTGTGTGTGAACCTTGCATTTTTTACAGCTGTAATTAGTTCATGACTCCTGCCTCAACCTCTTGAAACTGGTATTACAGGTGTTCACCACCACTCCTGGTGCCACACAATTTTTCTGGCTTCTTTTGTAAAACTTATCCAAATAGTCATAATATTCCAAATGAAAAGATTTTTAATGCAGATTTTATGCGGAATCATTTGCCAAACCATACTTTCCATATATGGCATATATAGGAAAGGAAGCAAATCATGCATTTCTACCTGTAAGAGTTAGCACGGGTGAGGGCATGCGCCTCACTGATAGAGCATTTGTCTAGCTTTTGAAAGGCGCTGGGTTCCATTCTCTGCACCAGTAAGGTAAGGAAGAAACAATATGGCAAGCACCTATAATTTTAGCTACTCTGGAAGCTGAGGCAGGGGGATCATGAGCTTGAAGTCAGCCTGGGCTGCACAGCACAGTAACAAAGTGGCAGTGGAGCTGCTCCTGACTGAAAGACACATGATCTGCGGCAGTGCTCCCAAGAATTGCACAAGCAGGATCCCTTTGTTCTCTTTTATTTAATCTTGTGTTATTTCACATAACATTCTGTCTTCAAACTCTCAAATGTTGAAATACAGAGTGTAGATTTTTCAGTAATTTGCTAATTATTCTTCCCATCTGGATAGTCTTGAATCACCTACTTTTTTTTTTTTTGTAATATTAGGATTTTCTTTCCATTATTTTTGATATAGGTTTTTTTTTTTTTTTTTTTTTTGTTTTTTGAGACAGGGTTTCTCTGTGTAGCTTTGCGCCTTTTCCTGGATCTCGCTCTGTAGACCAGGCTGGCCTCGAACTCACAAAGATCCACCTGCCTCTGCCTCCCGAGTGCTGGGATTAAAGGCGTGCGCCACCACCGCCCGGCTTGATATAGGTTTTTGTTGTGTGCCCCAGGCTGGCCTTGAACACTAAAGGAGTTTTCCCGCCCTAGATGAATTCTGGGATTACAGGCAGGCACGACCTTATCTGGCATAATTAAGGATTTCTATGATTTTATTTTAAAGCTGTTCTTCCTCAATATTCTTTTTTTTGGGGGGGGGCACAGTTTTGAGACAGGGTTTCTCCATGTAGTTTTGGTGTCTGTCCTGGAACTCACTCTGCAGACCAGGCTGGCCTCGAACTCACAGAGATCTGCCTGCCTCTGCTTCCCGAGTGCTGGGATTAAAGGCGTGCACCACTGCTGCCTAGCCTTTTTTATTTTTTTAAAGATTTATCTTTTCAGAATTTAGAATTGAAAAACATAAAGTATATGTCATCTTTAAGAACAATGTCTTTGTGACTTCCTGCTCCCTCTCTCTCTCCCTCTCTGCTTCCTTCAATAATGAAATATCATCAGCCAGCTTCCTGCTCCTGCCACCATGCCCTGGGTTTACCGCCATGCTCTCTCCTCCTGGGACTGTAAATTGAAATAAACTTTCTCCTAAAAAAAAAAAAAAAAAAAAAAAAAAAAAGAACAATGTCTTTTCTCTATAAAGTCTTAGACATTAAAAGTGCTAAATGAGGGGTCTGGAGAGATAGCTCAGTGGTTAAGAGCACTGACTGCTCTTCCTGAGGTCCTGAGTACAATTCCTCACAACCACCTGGTGGCTCACAACCATCTGTAATGAGATCTGGTGCCGTCTTCTGGCCTGCAGGCATATATGCAGACATTTACTGTGTATGCATAATAAATAAATACATCTTTTAAAAAAATAAAAATGCTGAATGAAGTAAATTATTTAGTAAGGAATTATCTGTGGGCCAGTCATGGTAGGGTATGCCTTTAACTTCAACAAGTAGTGAGGCAGAGGCAGGCAGGTTTCTGTGAGCTCAAGGCCAGCCTGGTCTACAGATCTAGTTCTAATCCAGCCAGCCTCACACACAGTGAGATCCAAACAAACAAACAACCCACTTTTTTTTTTTTTTTTAAATTTATGAGCTGCCATGAGGGCATTGGGAATTGATCCCAGGTGCTTTGGGAAAAATCAGTGCTCTTAACCATTGTGCCATCTCTCCAATCTCAAAATTATTGCTTTTGATATCCCCTTCTCTTTTTGTTTTTGTATATTCCTTTTTTCCCTCTTCCCAATTTTAACCTTTTCTTTCTCCTTTCATCCCTTTGAATAGCTTCAAAATTGCCCTTGTAAACATCTTATGATTGTAATCTTTTTCTCTTTCCCTCCCTCCCTCCCTCTTTCCCTCCCTCTTTCCCTCCCTCCCTCCCTCCCTCCCTCCCTCCCTCCTTCCTTCTCCCTCCCTTCCTTCCTGTTTGGATGTTGGGGGCTCACTCCAGGGCCTATGTATACTATGCATACGTTCTACACAGAGCTGTGCCCCCAGAGTCTCCATCCTTCTGCTATGTTCTTTCCCCTCTAAGGATTTGTGTAACTTTCTTAGGTGAACCATATGAAAATACCTTTTCTTTTTCTTTTTCTTTTTTCTTTTTTATTTGAGACAGGGTTTCTCTGTAACAGTCCTGGCTGTTCTGGAACTTGCTTGCTCTGTGGACCAGCCTGGCCTTGAACTCTATCTACCTGCCTCTGCTGCCTCCCAAGTGCTGAGATTCAAGGCAGGTGCCACCGCCTGGCCGAAAATACCATTTTTTTAAAAATTGAAAGTAAAAAAAAAATACAACAGTCTAATATTTGTAATTCCACACAGTTCAACCTAATAGTTTTCCTCGGCACTCAATATTTGCTGAATGGATGACCAAGCAAAGCCTTTTCTGATGAAACTACTCTAGGAAATTTATATTTAGAGCCCAAGGGTAGAGATTAAATTAGAGAACTTTGTATCAACTTTGAATTCAGAACCATTTTTTTCCCCAAGTATTCCAGGCTATCCTCAAACTTGTGATCATTCTGCTTCTATCTCCAGAATGCTGGAGTTATAGGCATGTACCACCACAGCTGGATGCAGTCTGTAATCACAGACAGAGTAGATTTACAGATTGCTTTATTCCGTTATCTGTATCATTAATGTGCTCCACTGAAGGCTCAAGATAGATAGTCTCCTGGTTTCCTACATCAGTGTTATTCTCTACATATTTGAATGGCAGTCAACAAAGTTCTGTACATGCATCTTCTTGTGAGTATTCATAAATATACATATACACAAATTAGCATCTCACAAAGCTGCAATATTAGGAAAGAGATAAAAAGCTTGTTTACATATCTCGTTGGAAGGAAGGTTTGGGTTTCTTAAAATGAATTATCATCTCAGTCTCATTAGCAGTAATGTGGCATATCTGTGATTCCCAAACCATTCCCTCTGGCATTCTGCTATCCTCAATGGGCCTCAGATCTTTTGAGCATTGAAATAATAGCTGAGGCTTGAAAAGGAGACTTCCTAATTAGGGAAAACATTGAAGTTTCCCAAGTTGCTGATGATTGGAATTGCTGACCCTGTCCGTGGAGACTTTGACTTCAAGATGCTTTTAGTATTTTAATATGGTAACTCATAAGCTCAAAGCATCTAACAAATAAAATGAGATCTTTCTCTAATGCACTGGCAAACAGGTGCAAAAAATGTGAGAGATTAGTTTAAGGAAATTGGGTAAGTGAATTAGGAGGGCAGTGAAACCAGGGTTTCTGGTTTCTACCTTAGGATTTCCACTTCAACCCCTTGGCATTTGAATTCTACTTAATCATTCGGTAACTGCTGTTGTGATTCATGCCCTATGAATCATGAAGAGAGGCTTTTGTTCTCTTTCAGTCACAAAAAGGTGAAATTCAAGCTCTAACCCTGACAAGGGCATCACTTGCTCATGCAATGAAGGACGTGCTTTATAATTACATTTTCATTTAAAAAAGAAAATCCTAAGTATTTGATATCAAAGCAACTGTACTTTTTTTTTGGGGGGGGGGCGTGTTTTGGTTTCAAGACAGGGTCTCTCTGTGTAGCCTTGACTGTCCTGGAACTCACTTGGTAGATCAGGCTGGCTTCGAAGTCAGAGATCGGCCCGCCTTTGTCTCCAGAGTGCTGGGATCAAAGGCATGCACCATCACTGACCAGATAAATGTAATTTTGTTGTTGTTTGTTTGAGACAAGGTTTCTCTGCATAGCCTTGGCCGTCTTAGAACTTGCTCTATAGCTGGACTTGAACTCAGAGATCCATCGGCCTTCGTCTCCCAAGTGCTAGGATTAAAGGCATGCGCCACTACCACCGGACTGAAATTGTAAGGGACATCAAATAATATAGAAGGATACTTTTCCTAAAATAAAATGATCAAAGTCAGTTTTGTAATAAGTATTTTTTAATTAAAAAAATTTTTTTAGATTTATTTATTTTAGGTATATGGGTGTTTTGCCTGCATGTATGTATGTGTACCATGTGCATGCCTAGTGACCACAGAGAGTGTTGGATCCCCCTGGAACTGGAATTATGAGCAGTTGTGAGCCATCACATGAGTTCTGGGAATCAAACCCCAGGCGTCTACCATAACAAGTGCTCTTAACTGCTGAGCCATCTCTCCATCCCTAAAGGAAGTTTTTATATAGCTCACTCCTTTGAAAATGACCTCTGAAGAACTAGTTTGTTTTGTTTTGTTGGGTTTTTGAGACAGGATATCACAATGTAGCTCTGGCTGGCCTGGAACTTGCTGTGCAGACCAAGTTGGCCTGGAACTCACAGAGGTGATCTGTTGGCTTCTGCTCTCTGAATGCTGAGATTAAAGACTTTTGTCACCAGGCCTGGCTGAAGAATGGCTTATGTTATAGGAAAACTTGCTGTGTTAAACGGTGATCCCTTGGACACATTAAATAGTGCAATTATTTTCTTTGTATGGCATCTGTTGTGATATCTAAAGTTCTAAATGTCGGTTCTTAAAAAAATATTTTACTTTATGTGAATGGATGTTTTACCTTCGTGAATGTCTGTGTACCTCTCTGTGCCTAGTGCTAAGGCCAGAGATGGAACTGGAGTTACAGATGGTTGTGAGGCACCATGTAGGTGCTAGGCATTGAACCCAGGGCCTCTGGAAGAATAGCCAGTGCTCTTAGCTACTGCACCATCTCTCCAGCCCTTCTAAATGTGTTTTAAGACACATTTTTAGTAGCCACTCCAAAATAAATTCCAGATGGCTTTAAGAATTTAATAAAGAAATGAAATAAAAAAAAAAAAGATTAAATGAAACAGTAGAAGAAAATTATATGTGAGCTAAGCAACTACTATCTTGGGGAGTTCAGAGGTACCCCCTTATAAAAGGGGGCTTGTAGACTGTTTATATCCCCTTATGGAGTGGTGGCGGGGAGGGTCACAAGACTGTCATCTGAGTCACTCTCTATCACCTGTTGTGTGTAACTTTGCCTTAATTGCATGAGGCCTCGGGCGGGGCTAGAGTAGACAGGCCAGACCGACTAGGGGACAGTATTCATCTATACAGTTACACCGAAGCTCTCATCCCTGCTTGGTAAAGGCTTTCCAGGGACTGCCTTTTGGGGGAGGAGCACCCATGCCTTTGTAAATCATTCCTTCTGAGCTCTGCAGGTAAACCCAATAAACTCATTGTTTCCTGGAGTAAACTTTGGTGGAACTGTGCTTGGTGTGGGACCCTGGGGAGCCGGGTAGATGCTGTTTACATCTCCCCCCAAGGAAGGAATTTTAGCAATGAAAATACAAGTCATTAATATCCTTCATGTACAGAAAGAAGGACGCTGATAATAAAAGCAAAAGAAGCCGGGCAGTGGTGGCGCACGCCTTTAATCCCAGCACTCGGGAGGCAGAGCCAGGCGGATCTCTGTGAGTTCGAGGCCAGCCTGGTCTCCAAAGCGAGTTCCAGGAAAGGCGCAAAGCTACACAGAGAAACCCTGTCTCGAAAAACCAAAAAAAAAAAAAAAAAAAAAAAAAAGCAAAAGAAAATTACTGAGGAAAGCAGTAATAGATTTTGCCTCATAAAAGTCAAATACATTTAGGTATTATAGTAAACCACTAAAGCAGAGGACAAGTGGAAAAATATTAGTATCACATATGTGAAATGAAGGGTTAAGCTAATTATTCTTTGAAGTACAGAAATCAACAAGTTGAGTGGTTAAGAGAGCTTGCTACTCTTGCAGAGGACCAGAGTTCCATTCTCAGCACCATGTTAAGCAGCTCACAACTGCCTGAAACTCTGACTCCAGGGCATCCACTGCCTCTTTCTGGCCTCCACAAGCACCCACCCACACATGGCATAGGCATACAAATAAATAAATTATAAAATAAATCTCAAAAAGCAGGCATTGTGACACCCGCCTTTAATCCCAGCATGTAGGAGGAAGAGAGAGGTGGAGTTCTGGGAGTCTGATGCCAGCCTGGTCTACACAGCAAGTTCCAGGCCTACAAACGACAACTCATAAACGAATAAATAGAAATCATCAATAATCTTAGGAACTTATTAGTCTGTAGTAAGTAAACATTAAGGTTCATTTTTTACCGCTTTGATTGGCATAAAGAGTGACACCGTCAGGGCTGGGAAGGGTGTGGCTCCAGGGCGTTCTCAGTTCACCGCTGGAGTAACCGCTTCAGAAAGCAGCTGTGCACTTCAGCAACTGCGGGGATTCTGCTCTCAGACACCTCAGCATTGCCTCATCCATTCCCGTGAACTTAGCCATTGCACTGCTGTGATGATTTCTTTAGGCAGCTCGTGAGTCATTGTTTAATTACAGACTGTGTCTCTTCAGCTCATTCTTCGTTTTACATCTTCATCATTTTCTAGGCATATAATCACAAGCTCAAAAGAGTTCTATTTTATTCATGAATTAAAAAAAAAAGACAATGACATCAATAAAATCGAGCTAGCTCAATCCTGACATCCATGAGTCTTCAAAAGATTAGATATTTTTCATCAGCCTCATTTGGTGGCAAAGGCTGAGATCCTAGTACTTAGAAATGTCAACTTCTAGGCTACCGTTACAGAGAAACCCTGTCTCAAATAAAAAAGAAAAAAGAAAAAGAAAAAGAAAAGGTATTTTCATATGGTTCACCTAAGAAAGTTACACAAATCCTTAGAGGGGAAAGAACATAGCAGAAGGATGGAGACTCTGGGGGCACAGCTCTGTGTAGAACGTATGCATAGTATACATAGGCCCTGGAGTGAGCCCCCAACATCCAAACAGGAAGGAATGGAGGGAGGGAGGGAGAGAGGGAGAGGGAGGGAGGGAGGGAAAGAGGGAGGGAGGGAGGGAGGGAGGGAGGGAGGGAAAGAGAAAAAGATTACAATCATAAAAATGTTTACAAGGGCAATTTTGAAGCTATTCAAAGGGATGAAAGGAGAAAGAAAAGGTTAAAATTGGGAAGAGGGAAAAAAGGAATATACAAAAACAAAAAGAGAAGGGGATATCAAAAGCAATAATTTTGAGATTGGAGAGATGGCACAATGGTTAAGAGCACTGATTTTTCCCAAAGCACCTGGGATCAATTCCCAATGCCCTCATGGCAGCTCATAAATTAAAAAAAAAAAAAAGTGGGTTGTTTGTTTGTTTGGATCTCACTGTGTGTGAGGCTGGCTGGATTAGAACTAGATCTGTAGACCAGGCTGGCCTTGAGCTCACAGAAACCTGCCTGCCTCTGCCTCACTACTGTTGAAGCTAAAGGCATACCCTACCATGAGTGGCCCACAGATAATTCCTTACTAAATAATTTACTTCATTCAGCATTTTTATTTTTTTATTTTTTTAAAAGATGTATTTATTTATTATGTATACACAGTAAATGTCTGCACATATCCCTGCAGGCCAGAAGAGGGCACCAGATCTCATTACAGATGGTTGTGAGCCACCAGGTGGTTGTGGGGAATTGTACTCAGGACCTCAGGAAGAGCAAGGGAGCAGCCAAAGTCACTTCCTACCTCTCGGGATGCTCCAACCAGAAAGGGCCAAGACCCTGTTTCAGCCTCACCTTATCACTTCCTGTCCCTCTCTCTCTCCAGTCCTCCAGACCTCTATGTTTAACTAGTGGCTAGCTCAGCCCTCTGACTCCAAGCAAGCTTTATTTGTCAGAACACAAACATCACACAACACAATGCACTTGCCTAGCCTGGGCAAGGTCCTCAGAGAAAGCAAAAAGTTTTTATTTTATTTTATTTTTTGGCTTTTTGAGACAGGGTTTCTCTGTGTAGCTTTGGAGTCTGTCCTGGAACTTGCTCTGTAGACCAGGTTGGCCTGGAACTCACAGAGATCCACCTGTCTCTGCTTCCCGAGTGCTGGGATTAAAGACATGTACCACCACTGCCTGACTGCTAGCCCGTTGCTTGAATTATTATTATTATTATTTGACATAGACTCAGTATCTATTTGCAGTACTCTTTTGAGTTCTCCATTAGCGCTTGCTGCAAATTGCATTTTAGCCTGCTATGACCACACGCTTGCTCCCTGCCCTTTCATTTCCAGTGCAGGGAACCGAGATTGAACTCATCCACAGCAAAGACCAAGTGATGCCTTCATTCTTTCACAATTTCGTACATACATATAATATGCTTTGGATATATTCCCTCCTCATTATTCTCTGTTCTCCTCTTCCTCACACCTAACCTCTCCTTCTTCCCAAATTCTCCTCCTATTTGCCTTCTCCCTTCCCTGCTTCTCTCAGTCTGTGTGTCTCACTGCGTTTAATTTAGGGGTACTTGCATGAACATGAATGGGAGGCATTACTTGAACAAGGGCAACTTACTGTCAGCTACACCACTGAGGACCATGGCTGCTTTCCCCTGGCCATCATTAATGACTGCCCATCACTCCCCAGGAAAGTCCACATGTCGCTGGCTCAGGAATGCTGGCTAGCCAGACTAGCTGGAATTGTTGAGCTCTGGATTCAAGGAGAAATCTTGCCTCAATAAAATGGAAAGTGACCTAAGAAGCCACCCAGTGTCACCTTTGGTCCTCAGCATGCATGCCCTCACACACACACAGTCACCCGTGCAAACATACACCCACGCCACACATACACACGCACAAAAGTAGAAGCGTTACTGTCCCACACTGACATGGGAAATCATGCTCTCCTTTGTTGTGTTTTGTTACATAAACATGCATAATCCTTTCTGGAGGTTAATCTGGAAGCATGTATAATATATGCACAAAGGGCTGGGAAAGGACCTGGAATGGTCATCTCCCAGTAGTGTACTTAGAGGTGGCATTTTGTTCTCCCCACCCCCACCCTTCTATTTTTCTATTCTAAATGCAGCTATTGCTTTTTTTTTTTACTTTTATTGATAATTGTGGATTTCACATCATGCATTCTGATCCCACTTATATCCCCGTTTCCTCTCATCTGCCCTCTGCCCTTGCAGCCTCCCCTGAAGTAAAAAACAAAACAAAACAAAACAAAAAAACAAATTAAAAAAATAAATAAAAAATAAAAAGTAACAGATAAAAAAAGAAGAATGTTGTTGTAGGAGCTGTAGAGTGGCCCATTGAGTCACACAGTTTACTCTTTAGTCCATTCATCTTTACTCACAAGCGTCCATTGCCACAAGCCATTGTGACTTGGGGCCTCTGGTTTCTGCTGCACCCCCGATGATGGGCTGCAGCTATTTCTTTTATAATAGAAAAATGATAAAAGGTTTATTTAGTTTTTTTGAGTTTTGGTGTTTTAGAGGTAGGGTTTGTTTATTTGTTTTGCGGCAGGTCGGTAGCCCTGGCCGGCCTGAAACTTGCTATGTACTCTCTCTCTCTCTCTCTCTCTCTCTCAATCTCTCTCTCTCTCTCTCTTCTTTTTCTTTTTTTTTAGACAGATTTCACTATGCAGTCCTGGCTGACCTGAAACTTGCTATGGAGACTAGCCTGGTCTTTGAACTCGTGGGTATCTTGCTTGCCTCTGTTTCTCTATGTAACATTCTTGAAGGCTTAGTGTGTGTGTGTGTGTGTGTGTGTGTGTGTGTGTGTGTGTGTGTGTGTGTGTGTGAGACTTGGGTAAGCATTTGACCTGCATTTCCTGCATTTTTTAAAAATAGAATCCACAGCTTTCTGTAGTAGGTCTTATTATTCTGCTCATTGTATAGAAGAGGATTCTGACATACAAAGATATTAAGCTACTTGTTCAAAAGCTCCCAGCTGGCTGACAGATCCAGTATCAATCTAACATAGTCTGGCTCCAGAACCTGAGATGTTACTACTCTTTACTGTTTTAGGACACACATGAGATAGCGCATAGTTTTTTACTTTTTCAAAGGCACAGTGAAGTCAGAAGTCCAGGAGCTGTGTCTAAACAGGAGCTGTTTAGAGTATTGGAGGTGGAGAGTGGAGTATGAAAAGGAGGGAGCATTTGAAATGAATCTCAATCAACAAACTCAAGGAGAGGAGCTAGGGTGAATGCCAACTGAGTGAAAGGGCCATGGGAAAGCTGGCAAGTTAGTTTCACTTCAAGTGCCCATTTCATTCCACCAGGAGCAGCAGCCTGTGACTCCATATTGAGACACTGTATCCCTGCTCAGTGGGGAAAGGTGGGATGATTAATTAGCAGCGTCTGCCATAGGTGAGGGAAGGGAGATGTGTCACGCTGGTGACGTGAATTCTCATCACTGACTGATGACAAAGAGATGAAAGACTATGGGTCACGCTTTAGAAAAGAATGACTGTCCTGTGACCTAACTGAGTCCTACAGTATGTGTAGGAAAGCAGAGGCTGAGGGAAGAGATGGGCGATGAGGCCGTGCCGCAGTGCTTTCCGTAACAGGCTGAAGAGTTCGCACTTGGTTCACGGACAGTGGATTGAAGCTTTCTGAACAGGGCACTAAAAGCACAGGAGCCCTGATGTAGAACTGGTGGGAGCATGCAAGATGAACTGATACGGAGAAAGATTAAAAACAAGGGGGAAGTGCTGTTTACGGCAATATTATACAAAATTAACAGTTGACAATAAAGCCCCATGGAAACAGGGAGCTACCTTTTCTTCCATGAATTTGATAGATGTTAAAATATAAATATGAGGAAAAGAATCTTGAATATTTTGCTAGTAATACACTGGTTCAACTTTTCTCAAGGGCAGCTTAGGAACATGTATACAAAGCCTTAAAACATGATCTATTCAGGAGTGGTGGCACATGCCTGTAATGCCATCATTCGGGAGACTGAAGTAGGACCACAGCAACAAATTTTAGGCCAGACTGGTTCTACATGGTGAGTTCAAGACCAACCCATTGTTACGGAACCTGTCTCAACAGCAACAAAATACAACCAACCAACCAATCAACAAACCAACCAAACAAAGAACTGTTCCCTTTAATTTAATGTATAGACATTTGTGCCACAGGGTAGTCTTAGAAATATACACAGACAGCACTCCAATGATGTTAGTTGCATCACTATTGGAGATAAATGTAAGCTGTGGCATGCAGCAAGCTACTGAGGAGACTGAGGCAGGAGAGTTTGCTTAACTCCCAAAGTCCCAGATCAACCCAAGCGACAGTTAGAAAAAAAAATGTAACCCACATATTGTCTGTGCATCTGTTCTTCCTACCAGTGAAACTGAGTCAGGACTCAGGTTACTTATACTCAACCTACAGAACTCTGCATGAAAACCATTTAGCTATCAATGTTGGGTTTATTAGAAATTTTATTACAGAGATGGAAGAAAACCTTTCTCTAAAACATTGGGGCTAGAGATGTTGCTTAGTTGTAGAGTGAAAGTTTAACATATGGGTTAGATCTCAGTACTACAAGGAGTTAAGTAAACAAATGAACAAACAAATATGAAAAACAGCTAGCATGAAGCTTGATGTTTTCCCTTAGTTCATTGTTCGGTGCTAGAATCCATGTTCCTGTCACTCTGTCCCACACAGCACAGGCTCTGGTCCCTTTTTCTTGTTAGCTTTTTTTTTTTTTTTTTTTTTTTTAAGATTTATTTATTTATTATGTATACAGTGTTCTGCTCGCATGCCAGAGAGGGCACCAGATATCATTATAGATGGTTGTGAGTCACCATGTGGTTGTTGGGAATTGAACTCAGGACCTCTGTAAGAGCAGTCAGTGCTCTTAACCACTCAGCCACCTCTCCAGCCCCTCTTGTTGTCTCTTCTAACTTAAGGATTTTAATTTTTCCAGTTGATTTTGGATATAGAGTCTAGTCTTAGCAGGATTCTTTAAAAAGTTGGTTTCTCTTGAGAAAATTGTTAGAAATATTTGTACAATATGTAAAAATTACTCAAAATGAAATAAAGTCTGTGTGCAGGGGCACACACCCATAATCTCAGCTCTCAGGAGTCTGAGGCAGAAGGCTTGGAAGTTCAAGACTAATATAAACTGTGTAATAAAACTCTGCCTCGCTGGGCAGTGGTGGCGCATGCCTTTAATCCCAGCACTTGGGAGGCAGAGCCAGGCGGATCTTTGTGAGTTCGAGGCCAGCCTGGTCTACAGAGCGAGATCCAGGAAACGGGCAAAGCTACACAGAGAAACCCAGTCTCGAAAAACCGAAAACAAACAAACAAACAAACAAAAAAAACCTCTGCCTCAATAAAAGTAAAATGCCCTTTTCTGGTCTCTTCATGTACCACACACACACACACACACACACACACACACACACACACACACACACACAGAGACATATATTCAGGTAAAACAACAACACAAATAAAAGATAGAAAAATTTTTTTTGAGACAGGGTTTCTCTGTGTAGTTTTGGTGCCTGTCCTGGATCTTGCTCTGTAGACCAGGCTGGCCTCGAACTCACAGAGATCCGCCCAGCTCTGCCTCCCGAGTGCTGGGATTAAAGGTGTGTGCCACCACTGCCGCCTGGCAAGATAGAAAAATTTTTTAAAAATTAAAGAGTAGCTAGAGTGATGGCTCAGTGGTTAAAAGCACTTGATCCTCCTACAGAGGAATTGGTTTCAATTCTTAGCACCCACATGGAAATTCACAATCATCTGTAATTCCAGTTCCAGGGGATTTGATACCATCTTCGGACCTACACAGGCACTAAGCACACATGTGGTGTATGTACACACATGCAGGCAAAACTCAAACACACACACACACACACACACACACACACACACACACACACACACACAATTGAATAGATCTATTTAAACATTTTTAAAGATTTATTCATTTTATTTGTGTAGGTGTCTGTGTGAATGTATGTACACGTGTGTGCAGATGTGCATACCTATCTGTACACGGGGAGGCAAGAAGAAGTGTCAGTATCCTTCTTTATCATTTTCTTCTTATTCCTTTGAGGCAGCGTCTCTCCCTGAACCTGGAGTTTTCTCAGCAGCTCTGGGAGCTGGAGAACCCCTGCAATCCTGTCTCCATCCTCCTTCCAGCTGTGATTCCGAGCATGCACAGGATGCCTTCTTACATGCATGCCAGGATCTGAGCTCCAGTCCTCATTACTGCACAGAACGTGCTCTTGACTGCGCCCCTGTCTGTCTAGGTCCCTCCGCTTCAGACTTTCATGAAGTGAAAAGATGACTAATCTTTTGAGAATGCAGGCCTTGATAAATTTACATGATTCAAGGTATTTCTGTTAAAAGCACTTGTTAGAAAAGCAGAAATTCTGGATAGATGGCTCAACAGCTAAGGATCAAAGTTCAGTTCCCAGCACTCAAGTCACGTGGCTCACAATGACCTGGAACTCCACTCAGGAGGACTTTATGCTTCTGGAAATAATGCACTCTTGTGCACAAACCCACTCAAAGGCACATATATACATATCATGAAACAATAAAAAGCTCTGTAAAGAAAGAAAAAGCAAGAATCCAATCGCAAATGGTCACGAAACTACTTTATGTTGACAGAATTAAACTTCCAGAGGACACCTAATACAGATGGGCTTTTTCCCTTCTCATGCTGCAATTTTTAAATTAAGGGGCTCAGTGAGTAAAGACAGTTGCTGCCATACCTGATGACTTGAGTTCAATTTCTAGGACATACATGGTGGAAGGAGAAAACATACTTCTACAAGTTGCATTCTGACACACACACACACACACACACACACACACACACACACACGTAATTAAAAAATTTTAATTATGATATCATTTATACACCATAAAATTTACCTTTTTAACACTTACAACTGAGAGGTCTTAGTATTTTCACAAAGTTTTGAAACTATTAAACCGTTGTGGAATATTATTTTAGGATGTGTTACATTCTTTTATGCTGTGGAACATTTGTTTTAATGATGCAAAGATGTGTTGCATTCTTTTATGTTGCATTTGTTTAACTCTGTGAAGCTGTGTTACTTTGCCTGTCTAAAACACCTGATTGGTCTAATAAAGAGCTGAACAGGCAATAGCTAGGCAGGAGAGGGATAAGGGTGGGGTGCTGCCAGGCAGAGAAAGTAAATAGAAGGAGAAATCTAGGCTTGAAAGAAGAAGAGGAGAGGGAGAAGGGAGAAAGGAGAAGGAGAGGAGAGAAGGAGAGAAGGATGCCAGGGGCCAGCCACTTAGCCACACAGCCAGTCACGGAGTAAGAAGAAAAGAAAGAGTTATAGAATAAAGGGAGTTAAAAACCCAGAGGCGGCCGGGCGGTGGTGGCGCACGCCTTTAATCCCAGCACTTGGGAGGCAGAGCCAGGTGGATCTCTGTGAGTTCGAGGCCAGCCTGGGCTACCAAGCGAGTCCCAGGAAAGGCGCAAAGCTACACAGAGAAACCCTGTCTTGAAAAACGGAAAAAAAAAAAAAAAAAAAAAACAACCCAGAGGCAAAAAGTAGATGGGATAATTTAAGAAATGATGGCTAGAGATAAGCCAAGCTAAGACTATGCATTCATAGTAAGAATAAGTCTCCACGTATTTATTTGGGAGCTGGGTGGGTGGGTCCTCAAAAAGTTAAAAAAAAAAAAAAAAGCAAACCAAAACAACTACATTAAACTATCAATTCCAGGGTATTTTTAGCATTCTCAAATGAATCACCTCTCTTAATCTCCACTTCTGGAGTTGCTGTGTAACTGGGATCATACAAACCTAACTTTGTATGGGACTGCCAAACTATTTTCCAAAGTGACTGGACTATTGTATATTCCCGCCAGTAATTTCTCCCTACCCTTGTCTGTACCGTTATCGTCTGTTTTATTTTGCAGTTGCTGTGACTGACCCAGCAATGGCTTGCTTTCTTCTCTGTTCTCCAAAATCCTACCTCACTTGCTGGTCATAACCTATTCTTTCCCCTGCTTCTCCCCCTCCCCCTCCCTCACCCCTCCCCTCCTTCCCTCCCCATCTCCCTCCTTGACTCCCCTCCCTATCTTCCTCCCTGACTCCCCCTTCCCCCTCCCTGCCCCCTCCCTCTCTTCCCCCTCCTTTCCTCCCTCCCACTTTCCCCTTCTTTTCTCCTTTCTTCCTTGTCTGGGAACTGAACCTAGGAACTCTCACATACTAGGCAAGCACTCTCACTCAGTCTATCCCCAGCCCTCTTTTTATTTTTTTATTTTTTTTTTTGAGATTCAGTCCTGGAAGTCACCCGGGCTAGCCTTGAAACCATCTGCAGCCTAAGCAGGCTTAAACATCTAATCCTCTAGCCTCAGTGTCTTCTGTGATGAGTCACTGGTATCACAGGCTGTGCCGTCAGGCAAGCTGCATTTCCATTGTTTATTTCAAATCATCTGGGGGTGATTGAAACTAGCAACCTACACAGTGTTTTAAAATTCAGGACATTTCTAACTAGCCTGAAATATTGGCGGCACTGGAAACAACAATTGTCTAGTGATAAGCAGAGGCCTCCGACATTTGTCTCCGTCTGTCTTACTCCTGGGCTCCTGAATTAGTTTGCTTTCTGTTGCTGTGATAAACACCATGACCCCGAGCAACTTGTGAAGGAAAGGGTTTATTTCAGTGTACAGTGTATAGTCCATCAGGATGAGAAGTCAGGGCAGAAACTCAAGCAGGGCAGGAACCTGGAGGCAGGAACGGAAGCAGCGGCCATGAGAGAGTGCTGCTTACGGGCTTGTCCTCCACGGTTCACTCAGCTTGCCTTTTTATACAATCCAGACCACCTGCCCGGAGGTGGCACTACCAACAATGGGCTGGGCCCTCTCATATCATCATTTACCAGGAAAGTACCCACAGACTGACCTAAAGACCCATCTGACGGAGACAATTTCTCAGTCATACAGGATGACTCTAGCTTGTGTCAAGTTGACAACAAAACAATCAAAACCCAAAACTAACCAACACAGCTTCCTTTTATATTTATTTTTAACATTTTAAAAGAAGTTACGCTTCTTTAGTGTGTGTGTGTACATGTGTGCCATGGTGTATGTGTGCCACCGTGTGCATGTGGAGGTTAGTAGAAAACTCCTCCCACCATGTGGGTCCATGGGTCGCAGGGATTGAGCTCAGGTTGTCAGATTGGCGGCAGACACCTCCATGTGCTGAGCCTTCTTGCCAGCTCTACATTTATCTTCAGACTGGCCCCGCAGATAATTGAATTCAGAGCTGCCAATTAAAGCCATTGGCATCACTTGATTGAGAGCTATTGAATTCACCCAAGACATACATTTAACCAGAGTTAGATAGAATGTAAACTCTCCGGGGAAAATTAGAAAACTTTACTGAAAGGAATAAAAGAACACCCAAATAAAGAGAAATAACACGTGCAAGCATAGAAAGGTTGAATTCTTCCTAATATACTCCAATTCAATATAAAATTACAAAAATTCTAACAAGGTCATTTGTGAAAAAGTTGACGCTAACAATTCTAAAATTGATCTGGAAAACAGAAGATTAAAAATAACAAGGCTCTTTTAGAGGCGAATATGGTGAAAGGAGCATTGCCTGATCAGGTAATAACGTGACTTACAAAGCTACAGGGATTAAGACGGTGTGAGTCACACTGACATAATCATTGGAACCGAATACAGGGCTGGCAACAGATACATGGAGCATTCATGATGTTAAACCACGTTTGAATAAATTTGGCATTGACATCTTAAGGACTAAAGGGCTGTTTAAGATGTCATACCAGAATAATGATGGAGAGAGGAATGAGTTAATATGGACTGGCTTTATATAAGGATATAAGGTAGAGAGAGAGGGAACTAAAGAAAGTCTTGTTTTTAAAAAAATCAGTGTGTATGCAAGTGTGTGTGTGTGTGTGTGTGTGTGTGTGTGTGTATGAGACGTAAGCACAGTTCCCTCAGTGGCCAGCAGGAGGTATTGAATCAACTGAAGCTGGAGTTACAAGATGTTGTGAACTGCCCACTGTGGGTGCTGGGAACCAAACCCAGGTCCTCTTGCAAGAGCAGTGAGCATTTTTAACTGGTGAACCCCCTCTTCGGTTCTGAAGAAATACTTAACTTCATGATCTTTCTTAGGTTGACTGGCTTTTCCCAAGATATTGAAATCTCAAAAAAGAAGAAAAAAAAGAAAATTGGAGAAGTGACATATTTTCTTTTACAATTATGCATAAGGAATTACTACCCCTCAGGGAATTGGAACCAAAACTATTATATACACCAATGAGAAATGAGTTTCCTTTTTGTTCCTTTTAAACAGCTTGGTGGAAAAGTAGTAGATTAATAATCTGAAACTTGGGGGTTGGAGAGATGGCTCAGTGGTTAAGAGCACTTGCAGCCTTTATAGAGGACTTGGGTTTATTCCAGGCACATAGTGGCTCACAGCCACCTGTAACTTCAGTTCCAAAGGACCTTTCACTCTTTTTCTGGTCTCTATGGCATTGCACACACTCATGGTGTACATACATATATGCAGGCAAAACACTCATTTACATGAGAGAAAATAAATACATCTTACCAAAAAAACAAAAACAAAAAACCCACCAAAACTCCAAAACCTAAATTTTGGGTGCAGGAGAAGGAGTGAATAAGAGTGCTTGCTGAACAAGCAGGAGGACCTGCCTTTGAATCCCTAACATACGTGTAAAACTCTGGATATGGCTGCACATGCCTGGAACCTCAGTGCGTGGGAGGCAGAGACATTAGGATGCTGGGATTTTCTGGCTGCCAGCCTCGCTCCAGGTTCAGTGAGAGACCCTTTCTCAAGGGAGTAGTGGAGAATGGTCAGCAGGTCACTCAGTGTTCTCTGGCCTCTTCCTACCCATGTACTAATAAACAAACGCATGCAAACAACGTGCACACACCAAAAAAGAAAAAAATTGGAAAAAAGAGAGACCCATCCTTCTAGGTTGACTGTGTCCTCAGTTATCTGTGTGACCTTGAGCCTCACTGAACTGGAGTTTTCTGAGAACACGCTTGCCAAGGCTCAGCTTTAAGTCGAGTCCTCCTTGTGTTAAAAAGCCTCCCAACCAAAAAAAAAAAAAAAAAAAAGGGTAGGAATATCCATTCATCATTTTAATAAAGATATATTCTATTAATTTGGAAAAGCTGAAGAGAGTATTAATTTTCCTCCCACGGTCTTAATGAAGAAATAAAGAAGCTAATTTCCCATTACCATTCAAGGAGCAATCCACTCCTTCACAGACTGAGAAATTAATGTAACAGATCCAAGCAACCCAACCATCTGTGTGTCTTTCTTCCTCTCCAGTCTAAGGCTCTGAGGTTTCTCTTGTATAAAAAAAGTTTTAAAAGTTAACTGAAAATTAATGCAATTTTAAAATTCAAGCTGGCAAAATATCTTTAGTTTTCAGAATATTTGACTTAGTAAACCATATTGATTTTTCTGACTGAAGCACAGCAACATCTTTGCTTATTATAGTCTCCCCAACCACTGTAATGTGTATCCATCATGCTTTCTTTTTCAAAGCTGTTCGGTGTAGTTTACAGATAGTAAGTCATTTATCTTCACAACACGTAGGCAAAGCTGATGTGGTTCTTATTATTTACATGGTTTACTTACAGGAGGAATGGGGAGGTGGTTTAGTTGGTAAAGTGCTTGCTATGAAAAAGTGAGGAGCTGGGTTTAGACCCCTGGCCTCCACATAAACAGCCAGGCCTGTAATCCCAGCCCTGGGGAGACAGAGGCAAGCACATCCTCCAGGCTCTATGGCCAGTCAACCTAGTGAAATCGTCCAGCTCCAGGTTTAGTGAGAGACTCTTCCTTAAAAAGTAAGGGGGAGAAGATTGCAGAAGTGTTGACCCCTGGCTTCTACATGGATGCACACACATGAGCATGTACAACTGAACACCCCTGCCCCCCCCCCCCCCCCACCGCTCCGCCCCAACAGCAAAGGACTGGGATGAGGCTGTAGCTCAGTTGGTAGAGGGCTTGCCTAGCATGTATGAAGCCCTGGATTCGATTCCCAGCACCATATAAACCAGGTAGGATTTCTGTGAGTTCAAGGCCAGCCTGGTCTACAGAGCAAGTTCCAGGAGAGGCTCCAAAGCTACAGCGAAACCTTGTCTTGAAAAACCAAAAAAAAAAAAAAAAAAAAAAAAAGTACTCCATACCACCTGACTTCTTTTTTTTTTTTTTTTAAAGATTTATTTATTTATTATGTATACAGTGTTCTGCCTACATGTAGGCTTGCAGGCCAGAAGAGGGCACCAGATCTCATTACAGATGGTTGTGAGCCACCATGTGGTTGCTGGGAATTGAACTCAGGACCTCTGGAAGAACAGCCAGTGCTCTTAACCTCTGAGCCATCTCTCCAGCCCCACCACCTGACTTCTTATGCATCTCTTGTTCTCATACTTTTCTTTTCTCCTGGCTTTCATTATTTTGGTTAAATTTATGAATTCACCTCCTGATTAATTCTATTTCCAACATGCACACTGCTTTCACCACACTTTTAATTTGTGTATGTCTGTGGCCGCAGTGTTCGTGTTGTAAAGTATTCAAATGTGTGTGTGTGCCATGTTTGCACCTGCGCAGAGGCCACAAGAGGCCGTTGGGTGTCCTACTGTGCCACCCTCCACTTTATTCCCTTGAGTCAGGGTCTCTCACTGAACCTGGAGCTAAGCTGATGCTTAGTGAGCCCCAGAGACCCCTTGTCTTCAATCCCACAGTGCTGGAATTATAGACACTTGTGTGGCTACACCTGGCTTTTTATCCCACCCATGCTGGGATCTGAAAGGTCCTCATGGCCACACAGTAAGTACTCAGCCACTGAGCCGTATTTCTAACTTGCAATTTTAATTGTGACAACTATCTTAAAATCCAGCCTTTTCTGTTTTCAAATTGTTTTGTTTTTTTTTTTTTTTTTTTTTTTTTTTTTTTTTTTTTTTTTTTTTTTTTTTTTTTTTTGGTTTTTCGAGACAGGGTTTCTCTGTGTAGCTTTGCGCCTCTCCTGGAACTCACTTGGTAGCCCAGGCTGGCCTCGAACTCACAGAGATCCGCCTGGCTCTGCCTCCCGAGTGCTGGGATTAAAGGCGTGCGCCACCACCGCCCGGCGTTGTTTTGTTTTTTAATGAATGCTTATTCTGTTGACAGGAATTCAATTTATTCCTGGGTCTTACTGAGAAAAGAACCAGAAACTTTCTAAATATTTCTCACATGTTTGTAGAGAGTTTATTTTAGAGAGTGTGATTCCTCTGAACATCTAGGTTTTTGTGAACAAGCTAATGCTGCTAGTTTTTCTGTTTCTTTCTGTTTTGAGGCAGGAGCTCACAGTGTTGTTCAGGCTTGCCTTGAATCTGCGTCCTTTTCCTGTCTCAGCCTCCTGAGTGTTGAGATTGCAGGATCAAGACAACACACCAAAAATCTTCAAGGTTTGTATTCCAACTTCGTCATCACAGCCATACCCATGGCCCCATGGCTGTGGCTCTTTTTTTTCCCCACACCCTGTCTTAGTCACTGTTCTATTGCTGTGAAGAGATGCCATGACTAAGGC
The DNA here is from genome assembly GCF_007827085.1 of Peromyscus californicus insignis. Lineage (NCBI taxonomy): Eukaryota > Metazoa > Chordata > Mammalia > Rodentia > Cricetidae > Peromyscus > Peromyscus californicus. Next base: position 79,955,164 of record NW_026294595.1, read on the forward strand.
AATTTGTAGAAGAAAAATTTATTTGGGGATCACTGTTTCAGTGGGTGAGTCTGTGACCATTAAGGTCAGGGAGAGTGGCAGCAGGCAGGCCTGGTGCTGGAGGAGTAGCTGAGAGCGCATATCTTGATCCATAAGCACGAGGCAGAAGGAGACTAACTGGGAGAGCTATGTGGCAGCTTGCTCTGAAGCAAGATTGGGGTTTCTGCAAAGGAAAAGCACATTATCTCATTAAGGGAATAATTATTTCTCCTGTTCTCTAGTATGGCTTAAAATGAATCAGCCTTCCTAAAGGGTGGTCTCTTGGCCAGGTGATTGACAGGCCCAACCAGATGAACTCTTCAGGGAGGAGACAACAGTATGCAATGTTCTAATCTCTGGGGCAGATCAGAATGTCATGTCTCCACCTAAGGCCTGAGGTAGATTCCATTCTGTTGACCAATAGGAAGTAACTTTCCTTTTATAAGCCCCAACAGCCCTGATGACCTCAATGCCCTATAAGGCTACTGTAACATTTTTCTCTTAAGAATGGAGATCCTAAGATCACTTGGGAGATAGGTCGAAAACGGGGAATCGATATAATACATTTCCATCATGAAAAGCCAGTGGTATAAAACCAATGTTGTTTACCAGATGAGATTAGTGTCTGGACTGGAGTTTCAATTCCACCCTTATAGATAGTCTCCAGGTAGGAGGACTCATTTAGGAGGAGGTAAGAAATTCCCGACCAGAGAACTGAGAACATTTCCTGCTTTTGGCCAAAGACTGCTCCTAAACTGCCTAGCCAATTTCTGTCTCCTGTCCTCATCATTTTCTCATCCTGGAATTTCAGAATGTTTTCATATGTTAGCCTCAAACTCCATTTGTAGCTCTGGATGACCTTAACTCCCGATTGTCCTGCTTCCACCTCCTAAGTGTGAGGATTGTAGGCAGACACCATTATGCCTGTTTTTATGAAGTGTTGGGAATTGAACTCAAGGCTTGTTCATACTAGACAAGAACTTTGCCTCTGAGTTGCATCTTCAACCTGAGAAATTTTTCTTTTAAAAATATTTTATTTTTATTTTACATTGTGTGTGTGTGTGTGTGTGTGTGTGTGTGTGTGTGTGTGTGTGTGTGTGTTTGTGCATGTGAGTGCAGCTTCCTGCAGAGGCCAGAAGAGGGCATCAGAGCCCCTGGAGCTTGAGTTACATGTTGTGGAACATTACTTTAACCATGTAAAGGTGTATTACTTTTGTTTGTGCTGCATTTGTTTAACTCTGTAAAGATGTGTTGCATTTGTTTCACCTTGCCTGCCTAAGGCACCTGATTGGTCTAATAAAAAGCTGAATGACCAATAGCTAGGCAGAAGAGGGATAGGCGGGGCTGGTGGGCAGAGGAGGAATCTAGGCTCGGGAAAAGAAGAGTGGGAAGAGAGGATGAGGGAGAAAGAGAAAGAGATGCCTAGGGCCGGCCATGCAGCTGCCAGACAGACAGACACGGAGTAGGGCATACAGAATGAAAGAAAAGTTAAGGGCCCCGAGGCAAAACATAGATGAAGAGAAACAGGTTAATTTAAGTTATAAGAGCTAGTGGGACAAGCATAAGATAAGGCCGAGCATTCATAACTAATAATAAATCTCCATATAATGATTTGGGAGATGGTTGGTGGCCCAAAGAAAAAGGCTTCTTTTTTTTTTTTTGATTTTTCGAGACAGGGTTTCTCTGTGTAGTTTTGTGCCTTTCCTGGAACTCACTTGGTAGTCCAGGCTGGCCTCGAACTCATAGAGATCCTCCTGGCTCTGCCTCCCGAGTGCTGGGATTAAAGGCGTGCGCCACCACCGCCCGGCGAAAAAAGCTTTTATAGTTACAGGTAGTTGTGAGCTGACCAACAGGGGTGTTGGGGACCAAACTAAAGTCCTGTGTAGGACATGCTCTTAATGGCTGAGTCATCTCTTCAGCTCCATGGAGACTTTCTTTGCATATCATTGTTTATCAACAGGTTAGTACCAGAATTGAGTGGTGGCTTTTTAGAATTTTGCCTCTCTGGATCCCCCATGGTAGACTTACCAAATGAGAATTCCCAACCCTACTGTCTTTCTTCCTCATGGGCTCTGATTGTCCTGTCCATGAACTCCAGAAAATTCACTTACTTTTCAGACTTTATGGGCTATTCTGTGATTTGGACTTTGGGAAGGTAACTATTTTGGAAAAGTCTACTTAGAAGACTAGACTTTTTTTTTTTTTTTTTTTAACATAATCCTGTTTTTCCCCTATGTTAACAAACTGATAAGAATCAAAACATTATTTTAAGAGGTCTTGGTTTGATAGAAACAGCTACAATTAGAAATGGAAATGAGCTTGCATTTTAAAAGTTGTTCCGATCTCCTGCTCATAGTGTAGATAATATACGTAGTCATCAGGAAATTTCTATAGGGCAAAATGATTTAAACAATATTTATTATGGTAGGTCTAATTGGTTTACTATTTCATACTAAGGAAGTGAGTCTTAGGTGTAATGTGAATCTTAAAAGGTCTTATTTAAAAAAAAACAAACAAACCTGGAGCCAGGTCTTGGGGTGAAGCTGAAAGATCAGAGAAGAACAAGCCACAGCTAACCTCACCTGGCCAACTTTTCAGCCCATCCTGTTCCCTCTGACTGGAAGCCTCTGTGTCCTCATCCGAATGAATCTCAGCTGAACTGCTGCCCAAAAGCCTAAAAGCTTAACCAGGCCAAAAGCTTCTAGTTTCTGGTCTTCATGCCTTATATACCTTTCTGCTTCCTGCCATCAGTTCCTGGGATTAAAGGCATGAGTCACCATGCCTAGCTGTTTCCAGTGTGGCCTTGAACTCACAGAGGTGTGTGTGCCACCATTTTCTGGCCTCTATATCTAGTGGCTGTTCTGTTCTCTGACCCCAGATAAGTTTATTAGGGTGCACAATATTTTGGGGAACACAATATCACCACACTTAGGTCCTGAGGGGGCATAAATGAACATACATTTGGAATTAATTGAGCTTATTTGACTTTGGGAAGAGTGAATTCCTTCTGGTTCTAAAACCTTCGATGTCATAGTTGATGCAGACCTTGAGCCTGACACTGGTCAGGTCCAGTGACTCTGACAGATTGGCACTTGGTGGCACAGGGGACAACCCAGGAGCAGGAGGACAGTGTATGAAGATGGGAAATTAGATGAGAATCGATACCATGGTTTTTCTCATGTGTTCTAGGTCTTGCTTGCTGTGTCCTGGAGTGGAGCTGTTAACTTACTCTCCATGGATGTTTTAAATTATTATTACTATTATTGTCTGGATATGTGCGTGATACGTTCTGTGTGTTTGTGTGTGTGCCACAGTGTGCATGAGGGGGTCAGAGGCCAACTCTGTGGAGTTGGTTCTCTCTTTCCATCTTTACGTGTCTTCTGGGGATTGAATTTAGGTGTCCAGGCTAGAGTAATAGCAAGTGCCTTTACCCCAGAGCCAAGATCTTGCTGGTCCCCGTTGGATGTTTTAAGCAACATTCCATTCAGCTAGAATTTGAATTGGCATGCTAGACAATTCAGGTGTAAAGACTTTTCTTGGTAAACGACCTCAGCTTGGCTTTATGTTTATGTGTCTTGCTTAAGTTAGACCCACACTTTGGATATGGTTTCTTACACTTGATTTGACCTTTCGAACCCTGTGAACAAAGGAGCCCAACAAATATTCTGGGTACTTTATAGCCGTCTAAGTTTTAAGAGCTCTTTCATCCTTTTCCTTCTCATGTGGAGTTCCTATTAATGTCACAGAGATTTACTGTGATTGAAAGAAGAGAGTCTGTGTCCTTGGAAAGTTGGTGAGCAATGCTTAGGCATAAAAATGGCACTGCATGTTTATGAACATCATATAGAAGTTCAAATTGTTTGAAGACAGACAAATAAGATGTTGGGGGTATATCTAGTTAAGTGACTGAACAGAATTGGAAGGGCAAGTAAATTAATTATCTGGGTAGCTGCCTCATTGTTCACTGTAAGGCTGAGACTCACGCCTCAGGCTGAGGAAGGGAATTACCTTTCTTTTGCTCAAAAGGATCTGTATGGGGTTGGAGAGATGGCTCAGTGGTTAAGAGCACTGGCTGCTCTTCTTGAGGATCTGGGCTTGACTCCTAGCACCCACATGTCAGCCCACAACCACCTATAACTCTAGTCCCAAGAGAACTAACACCTTCCTCTGGCCTTCCTGGGCACCAGATGTGCTTGTGGTACACATACATCCACGTAGGCGAAACACCCATACACATAATGTATTTGTGTTACTGTGCCATTGACTCCAATGATAAAACTGCCTTTTTTTCTGGGTAATCGTGTTCTTTGCTGCTTTGCTGTCTATCCACTTTTCTCTTCAGCAGCTAGAGTAATGGGGAAAAAGCATCCCAATCAGGTGCTTTATCTACATTATATAGCTAGTATTCAAGGAAGAAGGGGGTATCAGCTGGACAGAGATGAACTTTTATTGTGTAATTTAGCCTAAGTATAGGCTCTTTTTAATCTCAAAGCAAGTATGTAGTAAGAAATGAATATCCCTACTCCATTCATCAAAGGTATGCAGACAGGGCTTAAGTAAACCTGTGTTTTGGAGGGTGTGGTTGGTGGTTTTTTTTTTTTTTTTTTTTTTTTTCTAGAGAGCGTTTCTCTGTGTAGCTTTGTGTCTTTCCTGGAACTCACTCTGTAGTCCAGGCTGGCCTCGAACTCACAGAGATCCTCCTGGCTCTGCCTCCTGAGTGCTGGGATTAAAGGTGTGCACCACCACTGCCCGGCTTGGTGATCATTTTTTAAAAATTATTTTATTATTTTAAAGTGTGTGTGTGTGTGTGTGTGTGTGTGTGTGTGTGTGTGTGTGTGTGTGTGTGTGTACTTGAACATCAGTGCCAATGGAGGTCAGAGGATTTGAAAGTCCCGGAACTGGAGTTGCAGGCAGTTGTGAGCCACTTGATGTGCAAGCTGGGAACTGACCTTGGGTCCTCTGCAAGAGCAATGCATGCTCTTAGTTGCTGAGCCATCTCACCAGCCCTATTTTTTTTTTTCTTTTTGGAGACAGAGTCTTGTTGTATAGCACAGACTGCTCTCAAACTCATGATCCTCTTGCCTCAGCTTCCTGAGATTACAGGCAGGAGTCACCATGTTCACCATGGAGGTGGATCCCGATGAACCCCAGACAAGCATGGCCAGTGCAGTTGCTCAGATCTATATATGAATGAGTTTGAGTTAATGAGCTGTGACGGGATGTCTGCTGGGGGCTTTCTGGGAAAGGCTTTTCTCTCTTCTAAGTAGTCACTAGATTACAGTAAGGGCTTCTCTTCATCTTTGTATTATATACGTGGATATATAACCCGATCTTCAGACCTGAGAGCTCTCTAAGTAGTCACTAGATTACAGTAAGGTCTTCGCTTCATCTTTGTGTTATGTACCTGGACGTACGACCTGATCTTCAGACCTGAGAGCTCTCGTGCTAGCCATTTTGAGATGGTGCCCACCTCAGAGGGCAAAACAAAGTGGATCATTGAGAAGATCCAGCAACAACATCTGGAGTCCACTGCCTGCCTCCCCATGCTCTGAAACAATGTATTTCCTAATTGATTAACTCAACTTGAGTGGAATTTTTCTGATATCTGTAGTAAAAAAACATTCTGATAGTAATTAAAAATTTCATCCCAAAAGTGTTCACTTAAAAAAAAATCCATCTCATTAAACGACAACTGCATCTGCCCATCTTAGAACCCATTATTTCACTTTCCATTACTTACTTTATCCAAATCTATGAGGAAGACCTGTAAATTGGAAGAGATGACTGCAAGAGAGATCTATCCTATCACTGTAAGGTTTTCTGGTCAATTGGGAGAATGATGTTGTTACTAGTAAGGAAGTCAGAATGAGGCTTTAACTCAGAGTGCCAAGAAGGTACATTTTATAAAATTATCAAGTTACTCTTCTATATCTTTATTAATTTTTCATTAAATTTTATTTATTTATTGTGTGTGTATGTGTATGTGTGCACACATGAGTGTGTGTGTGTGTGTGTGTGTGTGTGTGTGTGTGTGTGTACATGCAACACGAAGGAGTTGGTTCCCTCCTTTTACCATGTGGGTCCCTGGGATAAACTCACGTTGTCAGTCCTGGTGGCTAGCATCTTTACCCAGTGAGTCATCTTGCTGGCCCTTCATTAAGTTTTGATTTAGAAGTTCAAACAAACAGAACACTAACAAAGATGTTAGGGGGGAAAAAAGCCAAAGTCTGAGGAGGGATGAAGAGGAAAAAAGTAATATGAAGAAAATTGTCATTGTCACTGTTCACTTACCATGAAGAGACACTACGACCAAGGCAACTCTTCTGAGAGAAAGCATTCAACTAGGGTTTGGCTTATAATTTCAGAGGCTTGGTTCATTATCGCCATGGCAGAAAGCATGGTGGCAGGCAGACATGGTGCTGGAGGAGTGACTGAGGGCTACATCGTGATCCACGAGCAGAGGGAAGGAGGGAGGGAGGTAAGAGGTAAGGGAGGTAAGGGAGGGAGGGAGGGAGGGAGGGGGGAGAGAGAAGAGAGAGAGAGAGAGAGAGAGAGAGAGAGAGAGAGAGAGAGAGAGAGAGAGAGAGAGCAGTGAGCCTGAGCCTAGCATGAGCATTTGAAACCTCAGAGCCCACCCCCAGTGACACACACAACAGGGTCATACCTACTCCAACAAGGCCTATCTCCTAATCCCTTCAAACAGTTCCACTCCCTGGTAACTAAGCACTCAAATATATAAGCCTATGGTGGCCATTCTTATCCAAACCACCACATTTTGACATTCTTAAAACTTAAAAGAGATTCAAAAATTTTAGTCTGGCAGCAGTGGTGCATGCCTTTAATCCCAACACTCAGGAGGCAGAGGCAGACAGATCTTTGTGAGTTTGAGGCCAGCCTGGTCTACAGAACTAGTTCCTGGACAGCCAGGGATTATGTGTATGTTCATGTATCTGTATGTGCACAGAAGTGCAGGTGTTTGAGGAGGCCAGAGGCATGTTGGGGTTTCAGGTGGTAGTGAGCCACCTGATTTGGGTGCTTTACCTGCTGAAACATCTCTCCAGCCCCACTTTTAATTTTTTTCATGTGTTTTGTATATATATGTAAATAAAATCAATAACCATAAATTCAGAGTAGAACTTCTTCCATATATAGCACATAATTTAGATGATGTTTTCTAATAGATTCCTCCATTTTAAATTCTATAGGTGATTGATACATTGTACGCATCAGAGGGAAAAGCCAACAAATCCAGTGATTTTTAGAGAAATTTCAGCCCCAGTTGTTGTTAAAGGTTGTGAGTTATAAGTAACTTTTACTTCAGTTATTTATCTATACATATTTATTGGATGTGCGTTATGTGTCAAGTACTGGGCTGAGGTTATAGGCACACTGTAACTAAGATTCAATGTCTGATTGCCAGGCTTGGTGGTATGTGAATATAGTTGCAGCAATTTGGGGGGCTGAGGTGAGATGATTAATTGGGTCTATGCATCAGTCTTATTATTAACAACATAGCAAGGACCACCTCTCCCAAGAAAATAATAAAAAAGGAAAAAGAGGGGAAAAAAAGAAAAAAAATTGAACTTTGTTTACAAGCATAGACACAAATAACTATAATGAAGGGTGTTACAGTTGTGTAACTGTGACAAGCATCAGTACATGTTTTCACTGCCATGTGTAGGTAGGCTGTAGAAACCTGTTCATTTGCTTTGTATAGATATTATCTCTTGTTATTCTCTTAGGGAGTCATTGTGTTTATTCACAACACATTTTAGCTATGTAGGATGTGAAAGCTGTGATGTGAGAAAGACTAGTTTGGGAGACATGTAAATATGATCACTCCCTTTATTACATCAAATAAAAGCAACATTCTTTCACCCTTTGAGAATTACAGTTGGAACTAGATTAAGACCGTGTGAGGCTTTAATCTATACCAAGTGCAAAAGTAATATTACATTATAACCAAGATTCACTATGTATTTGTAGAAAAATCTATAGATTTTGTAGTCAGGAAAGGTCTTAATTGCACATATGTAAGGCTACATTAAGTTGATTGATTAGGTAAACCAGGACAGGAAACTAGGAGTGGAGAAGGAGCATTCAAAAGATGAAGAACTCCTATCAGCTGGACATGGCTTTAGGTGGAGTTAAAATAGTTTGTATTTCTTAGCTGGGCACAGTGGCTTATGCCTTTAGTTCCAATACTCAGGAGAAAAAGGGAGGTGGATCTCTGTGAGATCAAGGCCAGCCTGTTTTATGTAATGAGTTCCACATCAGCCAGGACTCATAGTGAGACTCTGTCTTGAAGTTTTTTATCATTTGTGTGTGTGTGTGTGTGTGTGTGTGTGTGTGTGTGTGTGTGTGTGTGTATGGTGTGTACACATGTGTGGAGGTCAGAACAGCTTTTTGGAGTAAGTTATCTCTTCCACGTTTAGATAGTGGATTGAACTCAGGTCAACACTTTGTAGCAAGTGCCTTTACCTGCTGAGCCAACTCACCAAACCCTCAGATTCTTTTTATGAAATAAGGTCTTCCTATAAAGACCAGGAAAGACTTAACGTGTGGTCCTTCCAATTCAGTCTTCTCAGTGCTTGGATTGTGTGGATATGCCTGATGAGGCTTTAATCTGGATGGCTCTGTGGATACCTAAAATATATTCCTGCCCTGACTTCTTTTAATGATGAACAATGATGTGGAAGTGTAAGCCAAATAAACCCTTTTCCCCCCAGCTTGCTTTTGGTCATGGTGTTTCATGACAGCAATAGCAACCCTAAGACAAAAGGGTTGTGTCCTTGGAATTGGAGTTATGGATGGTTGTGAGCCACCATGTGAGTGCTAGAATTGAACCCTGGTCCTCTGGAAGAGTAATAAGTGCTCTTCACCACTGAGTTATCTTTGCAGCCCTGAATTATTTTCTTGGAGCTGCAGCTGGCCTCTCAACCTTGATAGTTTTATGAGACACAAATAAAAATAAAGCAGAAAACTATCAGAGCAACGACAGGAAGCTTCCTTGTTGCTATCACCAGCTAACATCAAGCTATTAAAGTATTCTTTGCAGCAGGAATAATTATACTTATTTATCAGTTCTGAGTGACTGAGAAATACAGTTTATTCCATGTTATAACCTGTTTAGTTTGATTTGTGACACCTTGAGAAGCTGTAAGGATAGTTGTTTTCTGTGTTCTCTCATTGGATGTATGTAGCTAGAGTTTTCCTGCCTGCCCACAGTCAGGACAAATCTTTGTCACCCGCCAGTCCCACAGCTGCTCAGATCCAACCAAGTAAACACAGAGACTTATATTGCTTACAGACTGTATGGCCGTGGCAGGCTTCTTGCTAACTGTTCTTATAGCTTAAATTAATCCATTTCTATTAATCTATACCTTGCCACGTGGCTTGTGGCTTACCGGCATCTTCACATGCTGTTTCTCATCATGGCGGCTGGCAGTGTCTCTTTGACTCTGTCTTCCACTTCCCAGCTTTATTCTCCTCCTTGTCCCGCCTATACTTCCTGCCTAGCCACTGACCAATCAGTGATTTATTTATTGACCAATCAGAGCAACACATTTGCCATACAGAACATCCCACAGCAGATGTAAAAGGAAAAAAATTCAATTTCAATTATAACTTGAAAATTTAAAGCATGAGGAGCAGGAAGATAGGTCACAACACCCAGGCCTGGTCTGCGTGGTGTCCTGGGAATAACCTGGAGAAACATGCACAGAAGCTATTAGAAGAGGTGGCTAACAGCTAAACATTTCTAGAATTGATAGCCATATAAAGCAGAACTTTACAAGCAGGAGAGAAAATTCAGTTTATCCCAGAGAAATGGTCTCAGTTGGGGGTGTTGTCGGGCTACCAGAGAAGGAGCCAACCCCAGACACCAACAGGGAGCCACAAGTAAAGATAGACAAGCTCATAGGCTGCAGTGATGTCTCAGCATTTAAGAGCATGGGCTGCTTGCTCTGCCATGGGATCCAAGTTCAGCTCCCAGTACCCTCACTGGGTGACTTAAATCACTGTAACTCCAGCTCCAGGTTGTTGTTTTTTGTTTTTGCGTGTTATGAGTATTTTGACTTACATGTCTTTTGGTGGACCATATGCATGTCTGACACCCACTGAGGCCAGAAGAGTTGAGTCCCCTGGGATTGGAGGAATTAACAATTTTGAGCTGCCATGTGGGTGCTGGGAATTGAACTCTGGTCCTCTGCAAGAGCAACAAGTGCTCTTAGCCACTGAGCCAACTCTCCAGCCTCAAGATTTGCTTTTATTTTTAAATACGTGTGTGTACGAGTGCAGGTGCTTGAGAAGGCCAGAAGCATGGGCCCTCCCTGGTACTGAAGCTGCAGCTGGTTGTGAGCCGCCCGATGGGGATGCTGGGAATTGAACTCAGGCCTTCTTAACCACCGAGTCATTTCTCCAACTCCTAAATATGTTTGTATTGATAGCATGGTTAGGCATTGAAGGTCAGAGACCATGTCGTTCAGATTCTGGTAGCATGGACAAACCCTGTAGGCCTGGAACATCCTATATTAATACACTGAATGCGTTCCCAATAGTGCACCATATTGTTAGGTGTCCAGACTCAGTGCTTAGGGCTCCCTCACAGGCCTGAGCACGGCAGACATGGGGCCAGAAGGCCTTGTCCTCATCCCTTTCCTCTCCCTCGCTAAACGGTTGGATTTCATTCCTAAAGCTAGCCCCCAGGCTCTATTCCCTTATTTGGCCACTTCCTTATGCCCGACTAAAACTCCGAGGTCCAGCAATCAAAATTCATTACTTGGCTACGCTAACTCACATGTCCAGTTAGTCCTTACCAACTCATCCTAGCACAGACTTTCACACTTTTCTCCTTAGAAACCACTCCTGCAGAAACGTCTGTTACTGTCCCTCCGATCCAGAGGACACTGACCCCACCCCCCCTTGTCACTCCAGGTAATACATCTTTGTGCTGAGAATTTGGTGTCTGGGTATGTTTTGTGCTGCCTCTGAGGCCCCTTCAGCTGCTGTCATCAGCATGATTAAAACTTCTTTTTGTTAAAAACAAAACAAAACAAAACAAAACTCGGTCTTTGTCTCTTTCTCCCCTTCTTTTTGCCACTCCCACCCCCACCGTAGACCCCTCAGTTTCTTAGCAGGTGACTTTACCTGTAGAGCCATCTTGTCCCTACATTTCCTTTCTATTTAATACTTCACACACACATACACACACACACACACACACACACACACACACACACACACACACACACACACAGTCAGCATTGTCTTCTGGAATGGAAAACACATTCATGCAATTCAAACACCCCAAACCACGAGGTATTAAATGGAAAGGCACACCCTCTTTCCACTCTCAGGCTTTTCATGGTTACCAATAAGTGCCACCCCTCCCCCGCTTCTGTTTTGTTGTTTCGAGACAGGGTTTCTCTGTGTAGCCCTGGCTGTCCTGGAACTCGCTCTGTAGCCCAGGCTGGCCTTGAACTCACAGAGATCTGCCTGCCTCTGCCTCCCGAGTGCTGGGAGTAAAGTTGTTTTTTTTTTTTTCCCTAATCGTTCCAAAGACTGTTTAAAATGGATATAAGCAGGGCATGGTGGCACACACCTTTAATTTCAGCACTTTGGATGCAGAGGCACGTGGATCTCTGTGAGTTCCAGGCCCGCCAAGGCTCCATAGGGAGACACTGTCTCAACCCCTCACCCCACCTCCCACCCCCGCCTCCCAAAAAGAGAAAAAAAAAAAAAGATACAAAAGGCAATGGACATTTAAAGAAAAGCATAGACCAGCCTATGAATATTTTCCTAGGCGCTTGTATATATTAAAAAAAAAAAAAAAAGTTCAATACAGTTCGTCCCAAGTCCTTAGAGATGCCCACTCTCCTCAATGTGGCTCGAAAACCGGAAGCGCCTTTGGGTAGGAAAAGATGAACCGGAAGTGCTGAGTGCTGACCGGCAGCCCACGGTCTCCGCTGAGGTAAGTGGCCCGCGTGGTTGCCGTTGGGCCGTTTAGGAAGCGACGCTAACGTTTTCACCCAGGGTTCTTAGCGGGGTTGCCCTGGACCTCGGGCGTCCGCCACGTCCTCGCGCTGACTCCCCCGGTGGTCGTCACCCTCGAGTCCTGTCAGGTGTGTCTAGACTCTTCCGCCACGAGCCGCCACCCGCGGGTCTGCTGGTCGGCCATGCGACTCGCGTGCTTCATGATAGAAAATGTGCCGTGCGTTTTAGGGTGTTTGCTTTTGTTTTGAACCCATTTTTACGTTGTGACGTCAACGTTATAATGCTGGGCATTCTTGTGAAAAGTTTTAAAGACGTCGTCGTCGGCTGCGCAAAGTTTTGTCACATTTCAATAACTCGGTGAATTGGTGGCTATCACTTTCCGGAATAGTCCAAGCATAGGGCAGAAATTCTAACGCTTTAAATCATGGAAGTGTGTAAATGTCCAAGGAAAATTTTAGATTTTTTTTTCTTTGTTCTTCTGGTAATTTTCTTCTGTTAAATTTTTAGCCAAGCTCTTGATTTGTAGTGCAGGCTGACATCCAACTCTTTATCCTCCTGCCTTAGCCCCAGAATGCAGGGATTTGACAATATTATTTATTCTTTAGGTGTGCTTTTTACAGACAGATTTAAATGGAAATTTTCTGGAAATAAAATTACTGTCTTCTTAATCCCTATGATGCTGAATTGAATTATGGGTTTAAATTATTCATACACTATCTTGCTCTTCTACCTCACGTTGAGTTTTAGAAAAAAGTGAGTGTGAACTGTCAAAAGAATTTATGGGAACCTGTATAATTGCTACTTTTCATGTAGACTGTGTGGAATCCATTGCGAATCATCCATTTAGAAGAGGAATTTGCTGATATTTGATTATTTTCTCTTTTGCCTTAGTTGTGACAAATGTCTATGACTATCTTTGTACCTTAAAAAGCAAACAACAACTACAATAACAACAAGAAATCATGAGCCTCAAAATCAGCAAACACTGTGTGGTAGAACATACTCTCTAATCTTTTACAGTTCTTCAGCCAGATTGTGTATTGACAGCAACAGTTGTTAGTTAATGGGTTGGCCTAAGGGTGTTAATGGGTTATGAAAAGAACAGATTTATACTTGGATGACTTAGTGTGTTTGTGTGACTTGAGAATGCTTAATTACTGTGTCGGCTTTTAAATCATAGTGCCCACTAGGCGGCAGCATGGTGTTTTCAGTTTCTCGAGCTCTGCCGGTCCTAAGCAGACGGATGCTGTGCTAGCGTTAATCTGACAGTAATGAATATCATATGCTGAATGCTTCTACCGTGCCGTGACCCGACCAAATGATTTATATACATATCTCAATTGTAAGGAATTCTAGGCACTAGGACGTTGCTGTTTGTTTTTATTTTAATTCTACCACATCCAAAATACACGAGCAATATGTTTTTCTATTTTATTTCTGTATAGGCAAGCACTCCATTAAAAGAGGTTCTGGTCTAGGCCCATTACATTGATTTATTTTTATTAATTTTTGACATTTATTTATTTTTATTTTGTGCGTGGCTGTTTTGCCTGTGTGTGTATGTCTGTGTACCATGTTCATGCAGTACCCACAGAGGCCAGACGAGGGTGTCAATGCCCCGTGGAACTGGAGTTACAGACTTTGCAAACTTCTTGTGTGGGAGCTGGGAACTGAACCCAGGTCCTCTGGAAGAGCAGCAAGTGCTTGTAACCACTGAGCCATCTATCTGTAGTTTTACTGCACTGTAGGGCTCTATTTTTGTGAAGAATTTACTAACAGAACACACATTGGGAAATGTACAAAGGACTATAGTTGAAGGAAGTGAATGATGTTATGATTGGTATCTTTTTTGACAAATTATTTTGTTAGTTGTGATAACAGATAAATGAGAACTATGCTATTTATTGGGAAGTTAATTTATATAACCATCTTAGGCCAATAATGACATGAAGCAATTGAACAGTTTTATAGACTAGAATTCCCACAATATCTTCTTAGGAACTTGATAGTACCTTTAGTAGTTTAGCTCACGTTATCATGGTTCATATTCTTATATGGAGAAAGCTTTCAGTTCCTTCATATCTTTACACATTTCAGACTTTATGTTTAGTTTATTTTTAAATTTCTGTCAGTTTTTCTATCCCTCATAAAACTTACTGACAAGTAATTTTTCAAGAAACTCAAAATGCCCTTTTATAATTTTTGTAGCACAGTAATTTAAATATTTATCAAAACCCCACTGTTTTCAAAACTTGTATTCCACTTAGAACTTAATAAACCTTTTACAAATAGCTAATCAAAGATAACATTATGATAAAGTTATAAATTAATAAAAACAGAAGAGATTAAAAAATTTATGATCATCGATGTTTTGCCTGCATATATGTTGTGTAAAGATGTCAGAAGCCCAGGTACTGGAGTTACAGACAGGTGTGAGCTGCCATGTGGGTGCTGGGAATTGAACCCAGGTCCTCTGGAAGAGCAGCTAGTGGTCTTAATGGCTGAGCCATCTCTCTAGCCCTCAAAACAGAATTATATAAAATAGGCCCTAAGAAAATTGATATATATGTAAGATGCTAATAGCATAATTTGAACTATTAATATTGCTCAGAAAACAAGAAGTTGGTGTGTGATACATTCATTAGAAAAGCTTCACATGGGAGAGCTGGAGGGGCAGTTCAATTGTTAAGAGTACTTGCTGCTCTTTCAGAGGACCAGGGTTTGGTTCCTAGCACCCATGTCAGGAGACACAAAATTTCCTATAACTCTAGCTCCAGAGGGTCCAGTGACTCTTCTGGCCTCTAAAGGCACCCACACCATCATGACATCTATCTATCTATCTATCTATCTATCTATCTATCTATCTATCTATCTATCTATCTATCCATAATTAGAAATGAAGATAGATCTTTATAAATAAAAATGTAAAACTTTTATTTATTTGTTTATTTTTGTTTTTTTGAGATAACCTTGTTTATTTTCTTATTTAAAATATTTCTTTCATTTATGCCTTTACTTATTCTCTTTTCTAGAATAACCTTGCCTAATTTTTCATTTTACTAATGTTATAACTTTTAAGATTTTAAGCCTCAGTGTAGAAGTCATCTCCTTCTGTAAATTTCATCTTCCCAAGATATCCTTGATTTTCCAATGCTGGGTTTGGTGATCTTTCCTTGTGCTACTGTAATATTCTCTGCAGATCTTTGCCATCATACACGATCAAATTGTTACAATTATTTTATATGTATCTACATTTCTTTATTAGAATTCCTCGAGAAAAAGTAAGTCTGCATGCCTATCTGCTTGTCTGCTTTTTTTTTTATTTTATAAAATTTAATTAAAAACTTGTGACACATGTTTCAAGATCAAAACCATGAACAAGACACTTCTAGAAGGCAGACTTCTACATTTGTTTCTTCTTTTCCCCACAGACAACCATATTTTCAAAAACTGGATTACACTGTCATCTTTAATTCTAAAATGTTAGTATTGGTATTTGCCTCTGCTTCCTCCATTCTTTTTTTATTTCGAATTTTTTCTTTATTAAGAAATTTTCTACTCCACATACCATCCACAGATCTGCTTTCTTACTTAAGACAATTTTTTAAAATTATTCTTCTTCAGCTGAGACATCGAGGAAGATGGTTTATTGTACACGAGTTACACTTGGCCACAAGTGAGAACAGAACTAGTCCAGAATGCCATAGGTCCAGGGCAGAGGGCCAGCGGGAATGCTTTGGTTGTAATGAACGCAAAGTCTCTCAGGTGGTCTCTGCGAGCCGATGGTGATGTTCCAGGTCCATCAAGACTTGTAGCGATAGTAGCACACAGTCCAACAACTTGCACCAAAGTCCCAGCCTTCAGCATCCCTTGCTTCTGCTCCTTCAGCCTCGCGGGTGCACAAGCCTAGTTTATTGGACCTCTGCCTAATCTTTCCCCTCTTGGCTTCAGCCTGCGCCTTGCGCTTCGTCCTCTACTTTGCGCTCCTGGCCTGGCGCAGGAGTTCCAAGGAAGATAGCGCTAAGGCCGAGAGCAATTTTCATTTTTACTTACTTACTTACTTACTTACTTATTTATTTATATTTATTTATCTATTTATCTATCTATTTATTTATTTATTTATTTTGAGACAGGGTTTCTCTGTGTAACAGCCCTGGCTGTCCTTGAACTCAATTTGTAGATCAGGCTGGCCTCGAACTCACAGAGATCTGCCTGCCTCTGCCTCCCAAGGGCTGAGATTAAAGGTATGTGCCACCACTGCCCGGCTAAGACCAAATTTTGCTATTTAGTTCAGGCAGGCTTGGATTAAATATCCTTGTAGATTAAGCCTTGAACTCAGGATCCCCCTGCCTCAGTCTCCTGAGTGGCAGGTTCTGGGAAGACAGACTTTTTAGATTCAACTTCTATTTTTTTAATGTTTTTATTTTTAGAATTTTATTTTATGTGTAAGGTTGTTTGCCTGTATGTATGTGTTCCATGTGCATGCCTGGTGTCCTCAGAGGCCAGAAGAGGGTGTTGGGTGCCCTGGAACTGGAGGTACTGGTGGTTGTGATCTGCCATGCTGGTGCTGGGAACTGAACCTGGTTCTTCTGGAAGAGCAGCTCTGAGCCTGGTCCCTGAATGACTTATTTTTGTTTCCATTATTTGCTTATACTATTACTTTGGGCTTTAAGGTGCTTCTTAGTTCATATTTTGACATTTTAAGATCAGGTTTATACTTTACCTTCCTTTATTGTCATGGCTGGTCTCCAGCTCGAAGTCTTCCAGCTCCCCAGGCAGCTGTGACTGGAGATGCACAGCCCTGAGTCTGACTAGGTTTATCCTGAATTTTGTAATTGATTCCTTTTTGGAATTTCATTGTCATCTACCTATTCTCTAAGGAAGGGAAAGTAAATCCCCAATTTGCCCACAAGCTCAGCATACACTGGAAGTCCTCCGGACATTTGCTAGATCTTACTTCTTTGGTTATTCTCCTTTTTGTCTTTTTATTGTGTGGTGTTTACTGGTTTCTTTCTACAAAATGGAAATATTTGGGTTTGTTTTCTCTTCTGTCTTCTCTTGATCACTTATGACCTTAAACCTCCTCTTTATATCTCACCCATGTCTCATTTTGTAAAAATAATTACCAAAGACCTTGACTTTTCCAAATAAATTTGTGTTAGTTAACCATACATTTCTATTCTCCAAACAAATTTGGTTCCATCCTACTTAATGTCTGTATCGAAATCTTTCTCTAAGAACTATTTCTTGAAATCCTCAGTAGTCTAAACTCTCTTTTTCCATAGGTTAATAAAACCAGAATTTTATTTCTCGAGTGACAGTTACCATCTAATCTAACTTGCTGTTGTATTTGTAACTAGTTTTTACAGGAAGACACACAAACTTCTATTCACCGACACACAAACTTAAACTTAGTAGGCTATCTTTATAGCTGAGGTGGCTGATGTGGGGCCTGGGACTTTGGATGCTTAGAGTACCCTTCTTTTGTTTACTCGTCTACCTACTCTATTTTTGTTTGGTTGTTTTTTTTTAAAGACAGGATCTTTCCACAGAGCCCTGGCTGTCCAGAACTCTTAAACTCACAGAGATCTGCCTGTTTCTGCCTCCCAAGTGCAAGGATTAAAGGCTTATCCCACCAAGCTCAGCTCACTCTGTCTTTTACATCACAAGTGATATTTTATGCCTGCCATGTCTTAGGTTACACTTACTTGAATAGCTCCATTACCCTTTCTAGATTGTAAATACCTTTCTGGTAAAGGCCATCAACTTAAATTTGTGTTACCTGTTTCTAAAGCAGAAAGATTTAGTGAATTATGCTATTTCTCCTCTATTATCTGTATATATGAAGTGTGATTTTTTTTTTTAAATACAAGGCTAGAGTGTAGTTTACTTGTAGAATATCTGCCTAGCGTCTATGAAGCCTTGGGTCCAGTCTCTATCACTACCACTACCACCATCACCATGAGCAGAACATATCTAGCTAAGCATGGTAGCATGCTGCTTGTAGTTCTAACTACTTGAGAAGTCGAGACAGGATAGTCATTTGAGCCAGGATTTCAAGACCCAGCCTAGACAATACAGAATGGGCCTATCTTCACAAAATAAAATAGAAATCTCTCTATAGATAACTCTTCCATATCCTTTATTGTATAATTATTTACACAACTTCCTTTCTAAATTTTTAAAGCTTTATAATACCTTTAAAAACAATTGTTTTGGGGATAAAGATATGGCTTAATGGATAAGAGCACTTACTATCCTGCAAAGGACCTGGGCTCAGTTCTCAATCTCCAAAACAGGCATTTCACAACTGCCTGTAACTCTAGCTCCAGAGGATCTGATGCCTCTGCTGGCACCAGACATGCACCGGGTGCAGAAACATATATGCAGCCACTCACACTTACACATAAAATAAAAATACATTAAAAAACCACCCCCCCCACAAACCCAGCTGGGTGGTGATGGTGCACGCCTTTGATCCCAGCACTGGGGACACAGAGGCAGGCAGATCTCTTTCAGACCAGCCTGATCTACAGAGTGAGTTCCAGGACAGCCAGGGCTGTTACACAGAGAAACCTTGTCTTGAAAAATCAAACCGGGGGGTGGGGGGTGGGAGGGGGAGGACAATGGAATCCGTGGCTGATATGTAAAATTAAATTAAATTATAAAATAAAATTAAAAAAAGAACTGTAAGAGGTAAAAAAAAAAAAAAAAGAAAAACCAAACCAACAAACAAAAACCAAAAACAGCCCCCCCCCCACAACTTGTCTGTTGAAAAACCACTTATCTTCTTTGACTCATGGCTTCCAAATATCCTTTACTACCTTTTCCAAAGGATATGAATGATCTTTTTCATCCAGTGTAATATGTAGCTCACCAGGTACCAATTAAATGTCTGCCTTTTGTATATCATTGTATTTGATAAAGAGAGAATACAAAAGTGAATAAGATTTGGTCCCTTATTAAAAAGTTATAAAATAATGGCTAAGGCAACTATTGCAAATGTAAGACAGAACGTATTAAGTGTAAATGCAGCCAGTTCTATAAAGGGCCTCATGACTCTTTACTTGGAGAGGGGGACCCTTAAGAAATGTAATACTTGCAATACTACTAGATTACAGCTCTTGGTAGACTTAGGAGGTTCCCAGTGAGTCTTGTTGCCACCCAAGATTAGATAATTAGTGTTTATGTATTTTCAAACCATAGTTTATCATTTTTCTTAATCTTTTTCAGTGTCCACATCACACCAGTTTATGCATGATATGTGACTAGTTTTGCACCAGGTTTCACTTTTTGTGGCAAATATGATCCATATTTTGTAGTTAAATAATATTTTAGCAGTTACTTATATTTATATATTTATCAGATGGACTTGACAATAAGTTTTAGTCCTAAAAGTGTTCCTAGTAATGAAAGAAAGTATGATGCAACCAGCTTAGAACACACATTAGAAATTTGGAAGTGATAGTTGCTTAGCAAGGAATTTTGGGAAAAAAAATGTTTTAGTTTTGAAAAATCAAGCTGTGTCTTATTTTATGAAGAAATTATTGACAATTTTGTTTTATTATTTGAAAGTTTTAGCTGATGTCAAAGCCTACTGATTGTTATTATGTGAAATGATAGTGTGAAATTGATGCTGTTATAGTATAACAATAAGGACGTGACTCATGTAGTTTATGTACACACGCTTTCAACTGTAGTGACAAATGGCTTCATGCTGTGTGATTAAATGCATATTAGCGTTTGCCCTAGGCATTTGATTATTACCATCTTTACTTCATTACATTTCCACACTGTATGGCCATATAATTTATAAGATAATACACACATCACTTTGTTGCTGATAGGAATTATTCTGTTTTATGGATGGTGTCCTTTAATTTTGCCTTTCATGGATTATAAAATTGGTTAATATCTGCTGAAGTGAATCACTGGAGAAGCAAATAAAGATGTTGGCCTCAGGTCACAGTGTCATTTGTGATACTGGCAAAATCTTACAGGCTCATTTATCCCTGTACATGATTGATAACAGCATGGGTTAAATGGAGAAAGCTTTGCTTCCATTAAAGGATCATCATGAATGAAGACCTCCCACTTAAAAGTCAGGCATGATGAGAAGACGAGAGACTATCTACAGGTCAAATTAAATAACTTAAATAATTTAAGTAGAATGACAGTGTAATTTGTCCATTTTGTGTTATTACTCTGACCCCTATCAGGATGCTAGGCTAACTTACTTTTCACTATAGAGTATTTAAGATGTAATTTTTTAATAAATACCTTCAAAGATAGAAAAACCTTTATAGCTCTTAAATTGTGGCAAAATACAGATTTATATTACGAGCTTTTGAAAGCTCCTTAAAGCCCACAGTGCTAGTGATCTCCAAGATCAATGAAATGGTGAGCACTAAAGTAGTACTTGAAGCATTTTATAGTAAATTGGTTTTACTTTACAAAGTCAACATTTTTTTTTTATTTTTATGTTTTTTGAGACAAGGTCTTTCTATGTAGCTCTAGTTTGCTTGGAACTCTCTATTTAGACCAGACTGGACTCAAACTCACAGGAATCCACCTGCCTCTGCCTCCTAAGTGCTAGAACTTAACTTAATGGGATTAAAGGTATGCATCACCATATCTGGCTCACAATATTTTTAATAATGAAATATTTATAATGACTACGAAGAATGTATTTATGTGTTAATATGATAAATGAATATTTTATCATTATGAATAATAAATTTATTAGAGTAAATTACTATAAAGAAATGATCTACTTATAAGAGTAAATTAGTAACAGTTTGAACCAAATATTAAAGATAGTCAGCAGTTTTTAATAGCTACTTTTCTATTGTGGTTTCATATAAGGAAATATATTTTCAGAGATTCCTATAAGTTCTGTATTTGAAACATGAGAATATTTTGATCTGTGAAGAGTAAAAAGTTTTAAATCTAATACTGAATATCCTTTTTCAGTAATTAGAATGGCATATTTTGTATTTATAAGCATTCTCATCTATTATTATTATTATTATTTTAGTCCTGGAGATTATACCCAGGCATAATGCATTCTGGTCAAGTGCTCTACCATTGAGCTACCTCACAGCCTTGGTTGTTTCTTCTGTGACTTTTGAACATCTACTATAAAATAGGACTTTACCTATATTACACTGTTTAATCCTCACATTGTGTGAAAGCAGTATCACTATTATATAGATTTTATATGGATAAGTATGCTGAAACACACAGAGGTGACACAGACAGCTAGTAAGAAGACATCAGCTATATATATTGTGGATATAGTTATAGGAATCTAAAAAAAATGTACGTTTAAAAAAATACTTAGCCGAGTGGTGGTGGTGTATGCTTTTAATCCCAGCACTTAGGAGGTAGAGGTAAGTGGATCTTTTAGTTCTGAGTTTGAGGCCAGCCTGGTCTACAGATTTAAGTTCCAGGACAGCCAGGGCTATACAGAGAAACCCTGTCTTGAGAAACAAAACAAACAAAAACAAAAATCTTAAAAAAAATGTTGTATCACAAAATTTTAAAACTGGTATATTTCTTACTGTATCATGCCGTATCTTACTGCATCATGTCTGTAACATTATAAAACATTTAAAATTTTCAGATTTATTTACTTTACTTTGAATGTTTTGCCTGTATGTGTATATGTGCACCTTGTGCACACATGTTGGATCAGCTGGAACTGGGGTTAAGGATGATTGTAAGCCACCATGTAGGTGCTGGGAATTGAAACCAGGTCCTTTGGAAGAGCAATAAGTGCTTTTAATTGTTGGGCCATCTCTCTAGGCCCCCATAAAACACTTTTCTATTATTTTTATTTTATGTGCAAAATTGGTGTTTTATCTGCAAGCATGTCTGTGTGAGGGTGTTGGGTCTCCTGGAACTGGAGTTACAGACAGTTGTGAACTTCCATGTGGGTCCTATGGAAGAGCAGCCTGTGCTCTTAACCACTGAGCCATCTCTTCAGACCCATAAAACATTTTTTTGGCAGTGATCCATAATAAGAAATGTATTTCACATTTTGATCTAGTATTTATAATATCTATATACATAGTTACATTGACACATAATTAAAGATTTATAAAACATGAATATTACTGATATATTTTAAACTATTTTGATTTTTGTTTCATAAAAATATTACTTTCAACTAAATTGATTATATATGTTATCTCTAAGGGTTGTGCATCAACTTAAAGTATACAACAAAGTTTTCCCTTCTATTATAGAAGTTTTATATGTATATATACATACACACACATATATGTATATGCCAAGTGTAGTGCTGCAATTGTGAGGCAGAGGCAGGCAGATCTCTGTGAGTCTGAGGCCAACCTGGTCTATATATAGAGTTCCAGGACAGCCAGGGTGTAGTAGAATATTTTAAGGTGTGTTACTTTTGCTTATGTTGCATTTGTTTAACTCTGTGAAGCTGTGTTACTGTGCCTGTGTAAAATACCTGATGATCTAATAAAGAAGTGGCCAGGCAGGAGAAAGGATAGGCAGGGCTAGCAGGCAGAGAGAATATATAGAGGGAGAAATCTGGGAGGAGAGAGTGAGAAGGAGCCAGAGAAGGGGAGAACATCAGAGGTCAGCCACCCAGCTCCACAACCAGCAAGCCGGGGAGTAAGAGTAAGATTTATAGAAGTAAGAGAGTGGAAAAGCCCAGAGGCAAAAGGTAGACGGGATAATTTAAGATAAGGAAAGCTGCCTGGAAACTAAGCCAAACTAAAGCCGGGCATTCATAATTAAGAATAAGCCTCTGTGTGGATTTATTTGGGAGCTGGGTGGCAGGTCCCCCCAAAAAGTGCAAAAACAAACAGCACCAGGGCTACATAGGCCCTGTCTTAGGGAAAAAAAAAACTTATATATACGTACTCTTGCTTGAAAAGATGCTCGAGGACAAACATCACTGTTAATTTTTTAAAATATTAAAAAAAGCAAGAACCGGTGCTCAGCTGCCATCTTTTCCAAGTTTGTGGGAGAGAGAGAGAGAGAGAGAGAGAGAGAGAGAGAGAGAGAGAGAGAGAGAGAGAGAGAGGAGCGTGTAGCATGAATCTTAAATGGTCTTATTAATAAGAACAAACCTGGAGCCAGATATTGGGGTGAATGCTGGAAGATCAGAGAAGCAGAACAAGACACAGCCACCTCACCTCACCAGTTCCTCAGCTGATCCTATTTCCTCAGACTGGAAGTCTCTGTGTCTTCATCTGAATGACTCTCAGCTGAATTGCTCCTCAAAAGCCTAAAAGCTTAACCAGGCTCTAGTTCCTAGTCCTCACGCCTTATATACCTTTCTGCTTCCTGCCATCGCTTCCTGGGATTAAAGGTGTGAGTCACCATGCCTGGCTGTTTCCAGTGTGGCCTTGAACTCACAGAGATCCAGATGGATCTCTGCCTCTGGAATGCTACCACTAAAAGTATGTGCTACCACTGCCTAACCTCTATGTTTAATATTGTGGCTATTCTGTTCTCTGACTCCAGATAAGTTTATTAGGGTGCACAATATTTTGGGGAACACAATATCACCACAAGAGCGACTCAGACCTCGGTACCTGCAGTGGGGAGGAGGCAGGAGAGAAGGATCCTGCATCTGAGGGGAGCACCCAGGCAGCCAGATCAAGCTCAAGCTATCTGAGCTAGGAGTGTGTGATGTGCTTGGGAAAGGCCTGCCTGTGATAGGGTTGCTCTTGGCTAGCAGAGAAGTCCCAGGAGGCATAGGGGGGCTAATGACCCGATGCAAGATGGCCAGTAAAGAGATGTTTGAAGATACTGTGGAGAAGCATGTCATCAACGAAAAATATAAAACCTGGAAGAAGAATACACTGTTTCTGTATGACCTGGTTCTGACCCATGCTCTTCAGTGGCCCAGTCTTACCATTCAGTGGCTTCCTGAAGTGATGAAACCAGAAGGAAAGGATTATGCCTTTCATTGGCTAGTGCTGGGCACTCATACATCTGATGAACAGAATCATTTAGTGGTTTCTGGAGTTCATATTCCCAATGATGCTGCACAGTTTGATGTTTCCCATTGTGGTAGTGACAAGGGAGAATTTGGTGGCTTTGGTTCTGTAACAGGAAAAATTGAATGTGAAATTAAAATTAATCATGATGGAGAAGTAAACCATGTTCGTTATATGCCACAGAATCCTCACATCATTGTCACAAAAACACCATCTTCTGATGTATTGGTTTTTGACTATACAAAACACCCTGCTAAACCAGATCCAAGTGGAGAATGTAATCCTGATCTTAGATTAAGAGGTCATCAAAAGGAAGGCTATTGTCTTTCCTGGAATTCTAATTTGAGTGGACATCTGAATGCATCTAATGACCATACTGTCTCCCTGTGGGATATAAATGCAGGACCAAAGGAAGGCAAAATTGTGGATGCTAAAGCAATCTTTACTGGCCACTTAGCTGTTGTAGAGGATGTAGCCTGGCATGAGTCCTTGTTTGGATCTGTTGCTGATGATCAGAAACTTTCGATATGGGACACCAGATCCAATACCACTTTAAGCCAAGTCATTTGGTAGATGCACACACTGTTGAGGTCAGCTGCCTCATTCAATCACTACAGCGAGTTCATTCTAGCAGCTTATAAGGCTGTAGCTTTATGGGACCTGCGCAATCTAAAACTGAAACTCCATACCTTTGAATCGCATAAGGATGAAAAATTTCAGGTCCACTGGTCTCCACATAATGAAACTATTCTGGCTTCAAGTGGTACTGATCCCTGAATGTGTGGGATTTAAGTAAAACTGGAGAAGAACAATCACCAGAAGATGGGCCTCCAGAACTTCTGTTTAGTCATGGAGGACATACTGCCAAGATTTCAGACTTCAGTTGGAACTCCCAAAGAACCTTGGGTCATTTGCTCAGTGTCTGAAGATAACACCATGCAGATATGGCAGATGGCTGAAAATATTTACAATGACGAAGAGTCAAATGTCATGACATTGGAACTGGAGGGACAAAGATCTTAAACCCAAAGTACGAGGTGTTTCTGTTGAATGTATTGCTACATGAATGCTTGATTTATCAAACTCCAAAAAGGCATTGTATCGTAGGAAATGTAAGTGGGATGGCTTTTGACATTCTTTACCCTCTGATTCTAGTACTTTCAAGTGAGCTGTTGCATACTGTTTTCCTATTGTAGCTATTAGGGGAAAAAAAGGAATGTTGCTTAAGAAAGGACATCATTATTGTTTTAAAATACACATTGCTGGGTATTGCCTTTGATTCAACTAAGTCCTCATTTTCTCAAACTTTTAAGTGCTTGCTGAAGTTCCCAAATATGCAAGTTTTTCCTTTAACACTTCTTGATTGGCTTTGCAGAAATAAAGGTTTTTTTTTTTTGTTGTTGTTTTTTTTTTAAAACAAGAACCTGCCATTTCCTCCTCTCCAGAGCAACTATTTAAACTTTTAGAAGGCTGATTTATATAGTCATTTAAAAATTACTATTTTTAATTATATGTTTCTGTGTGGGTATGTGCACATGCGTGTAGGAGCCTACAGAGGCCAGAAGTGTCAGATTGCCCTGGAGCTGGTTGTGAGCTGCCTGATATGGGTTCTGTCTGGGAGTCAAAGTCAGGTTCTCTGTTAGAGCAGTACATGCCTTTAACCACTGAGCCATCTCTCAAGACCCTATTTATTTACTTTTTGAGACAAAGTCTCACTATGTATCCTGTGGGAGACCCGCCCCCACCTTTTTTCCCCAGGGTACTCTTGAGAAATGAGGGGTAAGAGATTTAGATAGAAATATGGAGGGGGAGAGAGAGATAGAAACACAGGATAGCTTCAGGAGGGTCTGGATCCTTAATACACTGGCCCCTTCTGTCTCTTCTAAAGGGCCTTTTAAAGGAATGCCAAGAGGTAGAGCAAAGACCTCCTCCTAGCACAGCCAAGTGCAGACCCTTCCAAACACCTGGTAACCACGCATGTGGTCAGTCCATCTCCTTATGCAGCCCTGCTGGGTAAAGCAAACTCAGATCTCACTAGGAAACCTCTGTGGACTCCCACAGTATCTTAGGTGGGTCTCAAACTCACAATCTTTCTGCCTCAGCCCCCTAAATGCTAGGATTATAGGCTTGTGCCACCACACCTGGCTCTTAGTTAATTCTTTAGACATTTGTTTCCACATGTCTAAATAGTATGCTTGGTTTTTCCAGTTTTACACATTATCCATTCTATAACGGAAAATGTGATTTAACTATCTTTCTTTCATGGAAATTAGAGCTTTCATATAATCTACTCAAAGAACTCTAAATCAGAACACTACAAAGGCACTTACATAGCTGTGTTTGATGCAGCAAATAAATAGTCAAGTTAGCTATACAAAAAATAAAGTATGATTTTAAAACAAAACACCCCTTCCAATAGTCATATTATGGGATCAGTGTGTCTAAGGCAAGAAACAAACACCAATTCACATAGATGTAATTTAAAGTGTATTTTTGATAAATAAATAACATTATGATTTTGACTCATTATAAAGAGTAGGAATATTTTGATGGAAATAATTTAGCCTTTATAATATTGAAAATATAGTAGGCCTCTTAAATCATCACTTTAATCTTTTTTTTTTTTGAGACAGGGTCTTACCTTGTAACTCTGGCCCGCCTGGAGCTCCTATGTAGACCAGGCTGGCTTTGAACTCCCAGAGATGTATCTGCCTCTGCCTACTTCATGCTAGGATTTATTTTTTCTTGTGTAACATCGGACTGTGAGTAGTAGATATGATTTATTAAAGGAAATACTTCTCTTTCTGATTAAATATGAGTAATATTTAGAGCATTTCAAGGTGTACTGATGCACAGTTGCAGTCCTAACACTTGGGAGGGAGTGAACAGCGAGAGGACCGTGGATTTGAAGCCAGTCTGGGCCATACACTGGGTTCTAGCCGAGGTTATGTGGTGAATTCTGTACTCCATCTTGAACTACGTAGTGAGACCCTGTTTCAACAGAACAAACTCAGCAGTAACAAATGACTGGTACTTAAAAAGTCTCTAGAGTATAGAAAGTAAAATCAAACACAGTTGTAGGGTTTTTTATATTTTCTTCATAATTATTTACCTAGTTAATCCAGTTAAAATGTTTTAAGCCTGCAATAGTCCTTTATTTATTTATTTATTTTTTAAAAAAATCTGAGCCTATCTTTTTTGTCTTAAAGTAGAAGTTTATTGTCAGATTAAAGAGACTGAGGAAAAACTAATACCTTCCCTCCCATTACCCAGTTGACAAAATAGTCATTTTTACTTGTCTAGTTCCTCTAAGTTCAGTGTTTTTTTTTGTTTTTTAGTTTTTCAAGACAAGGTTGATCTGTTTAACAGCCCTGGCTGTCCTGGAACTCACTCTGTAAACTAGGCTGGCCTCAAACTCACAAAGATCTGCCTGCCCCTGCCTCCTGAGTGCTCGGATCAAAGGTGTGCATCACTGCTGCCCAGTCGTTTATTTTAAACTTAAAACAATCATGTGTATGTACATGTATGTGCATGCTTGTATGTGTGTGAGTGGGCATGAGGCATGTGTGGAGGGAGGTCAGGGGACAACTTTTTGGGAGTCAGCTCTTGCCTTCCACCTTGTTGAAGTAGGGTTTCTCTTGTTTCTGTCACTGTGTGAATGCTCCAGATTAGCTGACCTGTAAGTGCTTGGCTAATTCTCCTATCTTGGTCTTCCATTTTGTTGTAGGAGGGCTGGGATTACAGCTGTGCAGCATTGTGTCTGGCTTTTTAAGTAAGTTTGGAAACTGTAACTCAGGTTGTGGCAAGCACTTTGGATTTTTTTCATCCTAACGTATAGGAAGAAATACATTATAAATTTCAGAGAA
Organism: Peromyscus californicus insignis; assembly: GCF_007827085.1. Classification (NCBI taxonomy): domain Eukaryota; kingdom Metazoa; phylum Chordata; class Mammalia; order Rodentia; family Cricetidae; genus Peromyscus; species Peromyscus californicus. The sequence continues at coordinate 79,983,026 of NW_026294595.1, forward strand.
TATAGGGATCAAAGGAAAATATTGATGAAATTACTTTGTCATAAGTATGTACTCCATGTAAACTTTTGTAACTACTAATTTACAGAACACTTGCTTTGTACCTATGTGGTGGTTTAAATGTGCTTGACCCCCATAAGCTCATAGGGAATAGCACTATTAGGAGGTGTGGCTTTGTTGGAGTGGGTATGGCCTTGGAGGAAGTATGTCACTGTGGGAGTGGACTTTTAAGCCTCATATGTGCTCAAGCCACACCCAGTAACTCAGACTACTTCCTGTTGCCTGCAGGTCAGGATGTAGAAATCTCAGCTTCTCCAGCACCATGTCTGCCTGCATGCCACCATGCAGGCAGTCTATGATGACAATGGACTAAACCTCTAAAACTGTAAGCCAGCCCAACTAACTGTTTTTCTTTTATAAGAGTTGCCATGGTCATGGTGTCTCTTCACAGCAATAGAAACCCAAACTAAGACCACCTATAACCATTATGTGAAAGAGTGAATGAAAGAGGAACATAATAAGAGCTTATCATTAAGAAACACCCCAGTTGTGAGCTAGATTGATTATACATAAAACACCTGGTGAATCTTTAAACTGTAGAGTTCACTTTAAGCACACAGAAGAATTTAGAAAATGGAGAGGTTGGTGTGATTTAATGTGTTCAAGGGTAAGATTCCTGGAGAAAAATGAGCCTTGAGTTGGGCATGATAGACCAACCCCCACCCCCCGCCCCCTGCCTGCCCTGTCATTCTCTCTCTTTCTCTATGTGTGTATGTTTTGGGAGAGGTTGAAAACTTATTCTAGATACAGAGGTAGGAATGAATGTAGATTACAGTTAAGAAACTATAACAGAGGGAATCATTTGCCTATTGAAGGAGGAGTGGGAAAAAAAATAGAAAATGAAAACCCTGAAACTCAGAGAAGTACACTTAAGCCCTAATTGCATTGCAAAAAGAGCCATTTCAAGTTTGGAGATTGATGAGTAGTGTTTGTAAAATAATAATGAAGAAAGTTTGTGGGATAGATTGAAGTAGAATAAAAATTAAAGACATAACAAGAAAAAGCATGAGGCAATGAGGATTTAACTAGGTTACTAATGGGGAATAGTGACGTAGAATGAATCTGAGGGCCAATATGAAGGAAAAACCAACAATATGGTTTGATTTACAGAACGAAGGGGAAAGTGAAAGTGAGAATCCAAGAGAATGTGATTGAGCATGTGTGCGGGAATGGACAAGCAGGCCAAAGGAGCAGAGGGAGAGAATAAGAGAAGCAGATAGCAAAGCTCTTGTGTCCACTGGGGATTTAAATATGTGACACCACTGGAAAAGATGAATTTAGAAAAATTTGTGAAGGAAGACAAATCGCAGACTGTTTCACTAAACGTGGGCTGAAAAAATGCTCCCGAATCCTTGGGTGATTGCTAAAGATGCACTGGGAATCACTCACGTGGTAGACGTGATAGAACTGTGGAGTTGGAAGTCACTATTCTAGAACTGTTAGTTTGTCTGTAGTCATGTTGCTTCCTGTTAACAGATTTGTTAATATCAGCTAATTGCCAATCTGTTGCTCTTTAAATAGTAGAGGATCATTGATCAGTGTCTAGGTAAGTGAGGTAAATCCATTTAATGTCTGACTAATATTTAAGCTTTTATAATACTTCCCATCCTAGAAGACACAACATGGCCAAAATAAATGAGCTCCTCTTCTCAGAAAGCAGGAAATGAAGAAATAGGGCTTAAAAATTAGCACATGATTAGTACATAAATTTAGATACTGCTGAGTGTTATAAAAAGTAGGACAATGTACTAATGGGTCAGTAGGTATGGTCCATACTGAAGTGGCAGTTTATATGATGAAATAGGAAATTGGTTTTGAAATCTTGTTTGAAACTTTAGGTTAAACATGGTAGACTAACCACATTAAATTTTCTCTGCCACACTTGTAATGTTTAAAAGTATTCTAACTCATAAACAAGAGGGAACAAGAAGTGATTCAAAAGTTTTTGTTAGAGGGGCTGGAGAGATTGTTCAGTGGTTAAGAGCATTGGCTACTCTTCCAGAGGACCAAAGTTCTATTCCCAGCACCCACATGGCAGTTTAGAGCCATCTGTAACTCCAATACCAAGGGATCCAGTGCCCTCTCTGGCCTCCACCAGCACTGCGTACATGTGGTTCACAGACATACAGGCAGGCAGACTACCAATACACAGAATAAAAAGGAAGGCAAAACCCCAAACAGCAAAACAGAACAAAATCCGTGCATCTATTTGTATATAGAAGTATTTGTATAAAAGAGTACTTTCCAGCAAGTAGATAGCAGAGTGGTATGATTGGCTTAAAAGTTTGGAAGTAGGCTTGACTCTTGGAAACACCAAGTATTCTGAAAAGTGTAGGTAAGATTTGCTCACAATAGGGCAATTTTATTGAAAATTTATGAATATTATGTGAATCTTCCCAGGCTTTCTGCCCCAAGGATATGGAAGTTGATGCTCTGAAAAAAATTGAATTGTGGCAATAATGACAGAGGTACACCATCTATGACAGATGATGTGCCTTGGGGCTGAAAATGAAAACTGAGTAAAAATCTCACTGAACTTTGGAAAGCTTACATCCTAACTTTCATGCATCTATCAGAATGTATACTGCCCTTTACCCTCTCTTTCACTTCAAGAGACTAGTGAATTCTCTGGAAAAGATGAAAAGCCTGAGAGAAAACTTGTTTACCTATTAACATTGGAGGGAGAAACCCCTATTCTATTTTTGTTACCTGATCAGCCTGTCAGTCAATTAGCCTTTCCTCAGTGTTTCCATTGATATTTTTACCGCATGCTTCCACTAAAAAAGAAAAAAAAGTTACCCCAGCTCTATTGAGGTAGATTTTCCATGCTGTATAGTTCATTCAGAGTATGCAGTCTGTCTGATTATTTTTAGTGTATTCAGTTGTACAACTGTCACCACAAACAGTTCTAGAACATTTCCTTCAAAGAAACCTCATACCCATTGGTAGTCAGTCCTAAGTCCCCCATAACTCCCCTCTCACCTTGCCCTAAGCAACCGTTGATCCACATTCTGTGTCTATGAGTTTGCCTATTCTGGACATTTCATGTAAATGGAACAAAACACATCTCTGTTGATTATATTCCTGTAATGTATATACTGTCTGAAGTTAATCAAACCTTTATTCTTTCTTGTATAATATTGTAGCTTATATTGATTTCTTTCATTTCTCTTCAGATTTTGATAAGCTTCTTTTACACCCTTCCTTTCTGTTTATTTCATCTTCACGATACAGTACTGTTGTCCTTTTATTAGTTAGAGGTAAGTTTACTGACATGGTTGCCGTCATTTTTATTATTCTCTTAGACTGTTTCCAACTTTCATCTCAGATTGGTTTCATTCTTTTAAAATTCTTTTGTGATGTTCTGTCAAATTTTCTGTTTCATTTTCTCTGAAATTCCATTTTTCCTCATGAAAATGTCTTATTTAGCTATGGTGGTGGCGCACGCCTTTAATCCCAGCACTTGGGAGGCAGAGGCAAGTATATCTCTAGGAATTCCAGCTGGCCAGGGCCACATAGTGAGACCCTGTCTTAAAAAGGGTCTTTTGCAATTTCCTTTCTTTTTTCATTCATTTAAAAATATTTCATTTTGTGCATATGAGTGTTTTGCCTTCCTCTATGTCTGTGTATAGTGAGTGTGCCTTTAGCCGGCAGAAATCAGGAGAGTGTTGGATCCCCTGGGACTGGAGTTACACATGGTTGTGAACTACCATGTGGGTGCTGAAAACTGAACCCAGGTCTTCTGCAAGAGCAGGTGCTTTTAACCTCTGAGTCATCTCTTTTGCCTCTTTCTCTCTTTTTTTATTCTTAAACATACTTTTCCTGAAACAGATTTGTAATTCTGTGAAATTCACACTTTTTTTTCTCTTTGAGACAGAGTTTTTATGTGTAGCTTTGTGCCTTTCCTGGAACTCACTTGGTAGCCCAGGCTGGCCTTGAACTCACCGAGATCCGCCTGGCTCTGCCTCCCAAGTGCCACCACTGCCCGGCTCGAAATTCACACTTTTAAAACATATAACTCAATAGTTTTGTAGTAAATTCTAAAAATTGTGCAACTACTACCACCACTATCAAATTCCAGAGCATTCTATCATCTCAAAAAGACTCATTTCCTGTCTCCCCTTGTGTCTGGCAACCACTTATCGATTCCTGTCTGTATAGATTTGCCAGTTCCAGATGTTTCATGTAAATGGAATCAAATAACACCTGGCCTTTTGTGTTTAGTTTTTTTTACTGAGCATAATGATGTTTAGGTCTGTCCATCTTATAGCAGGTACCAAAATCTTATTCTTTTTTATGGCATGTTCTGGTCTACTATGCAGATAGGCTGCATTTTGTCATTTTGTTTATCCGTTCATCAATTGATGGGCGTTTGAGTTGTTTCTACTTTTTACTTCTTGTGACTAATGCTGTGATGAATAGTCATACACAATCTTTTTGATAGAGATTTCCATTTTTACTGGACTTATGCCTAGGGGTAGAATGCTGGGTCATGTTGTAGCTCCATGTTTAGCCTTTTGAGGAACTGCCAAACTATTTTTCAGAGTGGCTCAATGATTTTATATTCCCACCAGCAATGTAAGTGATAAGTTTTCCTTAACAAGTCTGTGTGTGTGTGTGTGTGTGTGTGTGTGTGTGTGTGTATGTGCGCACATGCATTGGGAGAGGTGTTTGGAGTTGAATCTAGGACCTTACACATACTAGATAAGCACTCTGCTACTGAGCTACATATCTCTTTTTTTAAATTTATTCAGCTGTATTATCTTAATATATCTGAGATAGTATCTCTTTGTGGTTTTGATTTTTATCATCTTACTGAGTAATGATAGTAAATATATTTCATGTTGATACTGGCCACATGTACACTATACTACACACATGCACACATACAAACATATATGCTTTGGAGGTAAATTTTATTCTAATCCCATGGCTTTTGTGTGTGTGTGTGTGTGTGTGTGTGTGTGTGTGTGTGTGTGGTTTGATCATACGAAGCTATTATATATTCAAAGTAAAAATTTTTTTGTCAAATATATGCTTTGCAAATATTTTTCTCACTTCATAGATTGCCTTTATTTTATTATGTTCTTTAAAGTACAAACATTTTAAATTTTTATGAATCCAGTCTGCAAAACCAGATATCCTTATGTTGTTCTTGTTCATTTTCTTAAAGGGAAAATTCTAAGCCTTTTGCAATTCAGTATTTTATTAATTACTTTTATTATTGCTGTGACCAAAAGAGCTCACAAGAAACAACTTTATGGAAGGAAGGGTTTATTTTGGCTTTTGGTTTCCATCGTGGTGGGGAAGGTCGCTCAATGGAGACAGTGAGGCTCCAGATGTGGTGCCAGGATCTTGTAGCAGGTATTCATTTTTACACGGCATTGATCCGAAAGGAGGGTTGGGCTGTGGTCCTCAAGACCCATCCCACAATGACACTCATCCTGCAGCTAGGCCCTACGTCCTGAAGGCCCACAAATTCATCCCAGTAGTACCACAGCTGGGAACTAAACATTCCAACACAAGAGCCTGTGGGTAGCTCACATTAAAATCATAGACATTTGCTGTCAGTGGTGAATTTTTCATAGATTCCCTCTATTAGGCTGAAATTCCTGCCTATCCTTAGTTTGTTGAGGACTTTATCATGAGAAGGTATTGGACTTTGTCAAACACTTTTCTTACATTTATTAAGGGGATCCTATTGTTTTTTCCTTTATCCCATCAATGTGGTTTATTACAGTGAATGATTTTTTTTAACGTATCAAACCAGCTTTATATTCCTTGGATAAACGCTACTTGATTATGATGTGTAATTCCTGTTGTGTATTGGTAGAATTTTATTGAGCATTTACATGTTCTTATTCCTACAAACTGTTGATTTATGATTTTCTTCCCTGTGAAATATTTGTCTTGTTTCTGCATGAAAATAATATTGGCTTTGTAAAGTTAATTAGTAGTGTGTTTTCTTCTCTATTGTTCCCCTGAAAAGTTTTGTGTATTTATTCTTTAAATTTTTGGTAAAATTTACCAGTAAACAATCTGGTCCTGAGCTTTTTATTTTGTGAGAAATTTTCTAATCACTAATTTGGTCTTCTTAATCTTGAAAGGTTTATGTAAATTTTTGTCTTGAGTCAGTTGGGAAGTTTATCTGCTTTGAGGAATTGTCCCATTTATTCATGATACCTCATTTGTTGTTAACATTCTTTTTTTATAGTAATATGATAAAATGATTCAGTTCTCCCTATGGGCGTTTGGCTCAGAGCAGAGCAGTGTCCAGTACCATTAAAGTTCTATTAATGTCAGTCAACACCCATTTTAATGTTTGAGAAGCTTGGATTTGAGGGCTGATTTGACTACCTTGTTTTCAGCCGTTGGACTATTCTTTGGTATGGTGCCTCTCCATCCTGATGGGAGCTTGTTCAGCAAAGCAACTCCTTTTTAACAGCTGCTCAGACCCCCCCATGGCAACTGCTTTGACCACTCTATGGATGTGTTCAGAAAGCTCCCCAGTATGTGGCTCTAGAAGGCACTACAACTGTTCAAACAGCTTGGGCCAGGCCTTTTGCCATCGCCAAGCTCAGGTCACTCTTAGCAGCCATTTTCGTCTAGGCCAGTGTGGGAGTGCTTTCCATGGTGACCCAGCAGAAGACCTATAATGGGGCAAACACAATCCTCTGTTTGCACGAAGGGGTCAATGGAGTGACTGGTGCAAAACTCCCCTGCCATACACCCCCTTACTGGCTACATAAGCAGACTCTGACTTCCTTTTCAAGCCATCCTGGTACTGCCCTCTTATGTGCCTCCTGGTGGTGTATATTAGCTTCATTAAAAAGATTTTCTGATCTTAGCCATTCTGACAGGCGTAAGGTGGTATCTCAGAGTTGTTTTGATTTGCATTTCCCTGATGATTAGGGATGATGAGCAATTCCTTAAATGTCTTTCGGCCATTTGAGTTTCCTCTGTTGAGAATTCTCTGTTTAGTTCTATAGCCCATTTCTTAATTGGACTGTTGGGCATTTTGATGTCTAATTTCTTGAGTTCCTTATATATTCTGGATATCAGTCCTCTGTCAGATGTGGGGTTGGTGAAGATCTTTTCCCATTCTGTAGGCTGTCGCTTTGCCTTGTTGACCGTATCCTTTGCTCTACAAAAGCTTCTCAGTTTCAAAAGGTCCCATTGATTGATTGTTTCTCTCAGAGTCTGTGCTACTGGTGTTCTATTTAGGAAGTAGTCTCCAATGCCAATGCGTTCAAGACTACTTCCTACTTTCTCTTCTAGCAGGTTCAGAGTAGCTGGATTTATGTTGAGGTCCTTGATCCACTTGGACTTAAGTTTTGTGCACGGTGATAGATATGGATCTATTTGCAGCCTTCTACATGTTGATATCCAGTTTTGCCAGCACCATTTGTTGAAGATGCTTTCTTAAGACACCTTATGCTGGAGAGGATGTGGAGCTAGGGGAACTCTCCTCCACTGCTGGTGGGAATGCAAGCTTGTACAACCACTTTGGAAATCAATATGGCGCTTTCTTAGAAAATTGGGAATCAATCTCCCCCAAGATCCAGCTATACCACTCTTGGGCATATACCCAAGAATTGCTCAACCACACCATAAGAGCACTTGTTCAGCTATGTTCATATCAGCATTGTTTGTAATAGCCAGAACATGGAAACAACCCAGATGCCCTTCAACTGAAGAATGGATAAACAAAATGTGGTACATATACACAATGGAATACTACTCAGCAGAAAAAAACAATGGCATCATGAGGTTTGCAGACAAATGGATGGATCTAGAAAAAATCATCCTGAGTGAGGTAACCCAGACTCAGAAAGACAAACATGGTATGTACTCACTCATAGCAGGATACTAGACATGAAACAAGGATGAATTGTCTGCTACTCACATCACCAGGGAGGCTACCCGGAAAACAGGACCCCAAGAAAGACACAGGGATCGCCCAATGACAGAGAAATGGAATGAGATCTACATGAACAGCCTGGACATGAGTGGGGGTAATGAAAGGCGAGGGTCGAGGGAAAGAGAGCTTGGGGGAGCGGGAGATCCCAGCTGGATCAACAACAGAGAGGGAGAACAAGGAATAGGAGACCATGGTAAATGAAGACCACATGAGAACAGGAAGAAGCAAAGTGCTAGAGAGGCCCACAGAAATCCACAAAGATACCCACACAACAGACTGCCGGCAATGGTCGAGAGACAGCCCGAACTGACCTACTCTGGTGATGGGATGGCCAAACACCCTAATTGTTGTGCTAGAAACCTCATCCAACTACTGAGGGATCTGGATGCAGAGATCCATGACTAGGCCCTGGGTGGATCTCTGGGAGTCCAATTAACGAGAATGAGGAGGGTTTATATGAGTGAGAATTGTTGAGACCAAGGTTGGATAAAGCACAGGGACAAATAGCCAAATGAATGGAAACACATGAACTATGAACCAATGGCTGAGGGGTCCACACTGGATCAGGCCCTCCGAATGGGTGAGACAGTTGATTGGCTTGATCTGTTTGGGAGGCATCCAGGCAGTGGGACCAGATCTTGTGCTCATTGCATGAGTTGGCTGTTTGAAACCTGGGGCCTATGCAGGATTGTTTGGCTCGGCCTGGGAGGAGGGGACTAGACCTACCTGGACTGAGTCTACCAGGTTGACCTCAGTCTGTGGGGAAGGCTTTGCCCTGGAGGAGATGGGAATGGGGGGGGGGCGTTGGGGGGAAGGTGAGGGGGACGGGAGGGGGGAGAACAAGGGAATCCGTGACCGATATGTAGAACTGAATTGTATTGCAAAATAAATTAAAATAAATTAAAAAAAAAAAAAAGATTTTCTGTCGTGGTCTTTTCTCCTTTTGGTCTTTATCATTAGTAGAGCAGGCTGAGTTGGTAACATGGAAACAGTGAGAGCAGATCAGTAGCTGTGGCAAAGGCAGCAATGGTAACGGTGGCAGTTGTGGCTGCAGGAGGAGTGGTGGCAGCAGCAGCAGTAGTCTTTAGAGCATGGCTGGAGAGTTCTGAAGAGCAGTAGGGAAGAAGCAGTGAGGAGCAGAGATGCTGGGGCAGACACCAAAGGCTGTGGGTCCAGTTGTTGGAAGGATTCCAGGGATGTGCCAAGCTTGAAGGGCCAAAGGTCCTGAAACCCAGGGCCTGAGAGCTATAGCACTGGCTGCGGTCAAAGGCAGTAGTTCTGACACTGCTGACAGGAGAGCCGTAATAGTTGCCACTGTAGCAGCTGAGAGTCCCAGCACCCAGGCTTTCCCAGGGATTGTAACATGCAGTCACTTTTTGCTGTTGCTGCTCACTGCCACCTGAAGTCGGTAATGACAAGAGCTGGCAAGTGTCAGGGACACTGGTGGTTAAAAGCCAGGGCAATAAGCTTCTAGCTGATTATCTAGAGCAGTAACTCACTGGCTTCGAAACTGTGCTGTAGCAGGCCTCTGACTCTTGGACCTGAGGTTGTAAACCTCAAGGATGCTGGTCTAGGTCCTGGGTCCTGGGTCCTCCAGGGTCCTGGGTCCTCCAGGGTCTAGGGCTGCCAAACTAGAAGAACCTCTTCACTTCTTCACAACTTCTAATCAGGTAGAACAGGACCCAGGCTGCCCATGACATCAGCAACATTCTCTCATTCATCCTTGATTTCGCCATCTGAATCTTGTTTCCCTTATTCTTGAAAAGCCTACCTAAACATTTGTCAGTTTTTAAAACATTTTTTAAAAAGCTTTTTTTGCATCATTAACAGTTTTCTCTTTCTAGTATCTGTTTCATTTATTTCTGCTCTGTCTTTGTAATTTTACCTTTGATATCGCAGGACATGTTGGGTGACACATGATAATTTTTGGTAATTTTATATAAATCTTATTTCTCTATCTCTCTTTCTGTGTGTATGTGTGTGTTTATGTGTTATATATATGTGATTATGTGGGTCTGTGCATGTGGAGACCAGAGGTCAATGTTGGGTGTCTTCCTCAGTTGTTTTCCACTTTATTTTTTGAGACAGGGCCTTTTACTGAACCTGGGGATCACTGATTTAGCTAGGCTGGCTGGCCAGTGATCTCCAGGGATCTTCCTGTTGCCATCATCCCAGTTCTGGGATTATAGACATGTGCCACTGTGCCTAGGTTTTATGTGGGTGCTGGGGAGTCCAAACTCAGGTCTGTATGTTTGCATAGCAAGTACTTTACTGACTGAGCTACCTCTCCAGCTTCTGAGTGTTCTACTTCTTTTTTTTTTAAATTTTTTAATTTTTTGGTTTTTTCAAGACAGGGTTTCTCTGTGTAGCTTTGCGCCTTTCCTGGTACTCGCTTTGGAGACCAGGCTGGCCTCGAACTCAACAGAGATCCACCTGCCTCTGCCTCCCGAGTGCTGGGATTAAAGGTGTGCGCCACCACCGCCCGGCCCTGTGTTCTACTTCTTTATTAATAATTTGCTTTGCTTTATTTATTATTGGAGTCTCCTGTTACTATAATAGAATTCTCTGTTGTTACTTTCAATTCCGCCAGTTGTTGTTTAATATAATTTGGTGCTCCAATTGTTTAGGTGCATGAATATTTAAAATTTTTGTATCCTCTTTGTAGATTGGTCATTTTTTGCTTTAAGATGCAGTGTCTTGAGTAAGCATAGTGTGATGGCTATTCTTGATTGTCAGCTTTACACACCTGGGAAGAGGAAACCTCAACTGAAGAATTGCCTCTATCAGATAGGCCTGTAGACATATCTGTGGGGAATTTTCTTGATTGCTGATTGGGTTGGGGACAGCCTAACCTACTGTGTGCCACCCCTAGGCAACTTGTGTTGGGAAGATAGATGAGAAAGCCAGTTGGCAGCATTCCTCCATGGTCTCTGCTTTAGTTCCTGCCTCCAGGCTCCTGCCTTGAGTTCCTGCTTTGGCTTTTCTCCATAATGGACTGTATCCTGTAAACTGAGACAAACTTTTTCCTCCCCAAGTTACTTTGGTCATGGTGTTTATCACAGCAACAGAAAACAAACAAGAATACACATTATCACTGTAAGTGATAATACTCTGAAAATATCAATCTTTTTTTCTCTGATTGGTTTTAAGATTTTTTTCACATTATTTTAGGTTACTTCACTATGATAACTGAGTGTTGATTTTTTATTTACTAACTGTGGTCAATCTTTTTCAAACATATCAGTTATCTTTTTTTAATTATGTATTTTAGAAAATAGATATTTCAATGAATTAAAAGTCTGCCAGTGGCACATACTTATAATCCAGGCATTTGAGAGGCTGAGTTAAGAGTATTGGAAGAGTGAAGCTAACCTCGATACAGTGGGAGACCCTGTCTTAACAACAACAACATGCTGTTTGATTGATAATTTCAAGATTGGCTTTATTTCTTTCAACGTAGTGAGTCTAGTTGCCTTATATGTGCTAGTATAGTGCATATCTGCTTCTCTTGTCACTTGTTTCTGCTGGTTCTTATAATGTCATACAGCTTTCTTTCCCTGACTGACTTTGTGTGCTGTTTATTGACTCGGAAAAACTGTGTGTGAAGATTCCAGGATAAAGGGAGGAGCTTTATTTGCTTCTTCAAAGTTCTTCAGGACATTACTAATGTGGAAGCATTTAAAATTGTATTAATAGTTTGAAGTTTCTTTCACTTAACAAATGTATCTGAAATTAAGAAAAGTGTTTGCTAGAGGTTAACACTAGGAGAAGAGAATGTGGCCACAAAGAGGCCTGTGATAATGGTAGGAATCTGCATTTTGATTATGATCATAGTAACAATAAATGTGCATAGAAGTATGTATATATACACAAATCCATGTATCACTGGTAGATTTCTAATAAACTGTATGGATTGTACCAATATCAGATATACAATTTAAATATTGTACCATTGTTATACAAGATAGTAATACTGGAGATGACTGAATGGATGGTCCATAGGACTTCCCTGTGCTTATCTTTGCAACTGCCTTTGAACTTATAATTATTTCAGATTGAAAAATTGAAAAAGTTTCTTTTAACCTGACTCATACACTTTATCAATTGAGATGTTTAAATACCTGGGTTTTTAATAAAAGGCCAAAGGCCTCTTCCAATTTTATTGAGTCTAAAGTTTGCATTGCTAATTAGTGTGAGCATTATCTTTGAAAAGTAGCTTCATGTGAAAGCAAAGTTTAGAAAGAGAATGTGTGGCATCACACTTCTGGTGAAGGGTCAAGCCTTGTCTGCAATATTAGGAACCCAGCCTTTACAATTTTGGAGTGTAGGGGCAGAAAGTGTAGCCTTAAAGAGTACTCAGGTACCAGAAAAATCCTTAAACCATGAGAAGTAGAATAGAGTCATTGATGCTGAGTGTCTTTCTATGAATATTGGAGTATGAGGGATAGCAACATTGTTATTTAGTGTTGAACCTGGAGGATTATAGGATAATATTTTTATGGTAATTGTGTTTTTTCTAGAAAAACATAGATAAATAATCTTTTTAAAGTTAAAACTCTTTTTGAATTGCAGAAAATAAAATAAATATTAACATGGAGGATAGTTTCAACACCAGATCATCATCATCTACCTTCGTTCTTCAGAGTTCTTCAGAGACAATGGCTTCTATCCAGCTCCTGGATTTCAGAACAAGTTTACTTGAAGCACTAGAAGAGCTGCGTATGAGAAGGGTGAGTCCCTCTTAAAGTTTTAAACAGAAAGCCTTGATTTTTTTCCAGGCTTTTTTAAAAATTATTTTTTATTTTTTTATTTTCAAGAAGCCCAAACAACCTCTTATTTATAAAGAAAAAAAAATATAACTGTGGAGTTGGTTCTCTTCTCCCTCTCCTACTTGGGTTCTAGGGGGCAGGAGAGGGAGAGGGATAAAGAGAGCCTAAACAATTATAAAAGGTACTGGCTTTAGCAGATGTGCTGGCTAGTTTTTATGTCCACTTGACACCTAAGGTCATCTGAGAATAAGACATCTTAATTGAGATTGGCCTGTAGGCAGGTCTGCAGGGCATTTTCTTAATGTAGGAGGGCCCAGCTCACCCTGGGGAGTGCCACCCCTGGGCAGATAGTTCTGGATAGTATAAGAATCTGAGCAAGCAGCTGGGCAGTGGTGGCGCACGCCTTTAATCCCAGCACTCTGGAGGCAGAGCCAGGCAGATCTCTGTGAGTTCGAGATTCAGGACAGGCTCCAAAAGCTACTCAGAGAAACCCTGTCTCAAAAAACCAAAAAAAAAAAAAAAAAAAAAAGGAATCTGAGCAAGCTAGAGAGAGCAGGCAGGTAAGCAGCTGTCCTTCCTGCTTCCAGGTTCCTGCCATCATGTCCTGCCTTGACTTTCCTGGACTACAGGCTATAAGATTAAATAAACTCTTTCAGGTTACCTTTGGTCATGGTGTTTATGCTGGCTAATTTTATGTCAGATTGACACAAGCTGGAGTTATCTGAGAAGAGGGAACCTCAACTGAGAAAATGCCTTCATAAGATCCAGCTGTAGGCAAGCCTGTGAGGCATTATCTTGATTAGTGATTGATGTGGGAAGTCCCGGCCTATTGTGGTGTCATCCCTGGGCTGATGGTCCTGGGTTCTATGAGAAAGCAGGCTGAGCAAGCAACACACTTTCACAGCCTCTGTGTCTGCTTCTGCATCCATGTATCTGCCTTGTTTAAGTTCTTTGTCTTCTATGATGAACTGTTATATGGAAGTGTAAGTGCAATAAACCCTTTCCTACCCAAGTTGCTTTTGGCTGTGGTGTTTCATTACAGCAATATTAACTCTTAAGACAGTGTTTCTACTACAGCAATGGAAACCCTAAAACAGCAAGATAGCTGTATAATGCAAAACTTCAAAAGCATCCTCTTCCTGAGGTTGTGCTGATCTAAGTCTGAATACTGTATTGTTAACTCTGTTATCGGGTAGACTACAGCTACTTCTGGAAAGAAGAAAATGAACAAAAGCCACTGTAGCAATGATCTCAGATTTTGGCTTGGCTTTGTTGTGGTTTGTTTTTTGTTTTCATCTAATGTTCATTATTGACCAGCCACTCTCTTAGGTACTTTGTTGTTAGAATTTCTCTTCTTTCTTTCTTTTTAAATTTTAAAACTTAACATCTTCTAAAAGATTATTTTGTGTATATAAGTAAGTGCCCTATCTGCATGTATGCCTTTATGCCAGAAGAGGGCATCAGATCCCATTATAGGTGGTTGTGAGCCACCATGTAGTTGCTGGGAATTGAACTCAGGACCTTTAGAAGAGTAGCCAGAGCTCTTAACTTCTGAGCCATATCTCCAGCCCCAAGTAAGTATTCTGTTTAAAAATTTTTTTTTGAGATAGGGTTTCTCTGTGTAACAGTCTTGGTTGTCCTGGAACTCACTTTGTAGACCAGGCTGGTCTCAAACTCACAGAGTTCTGCCTGCCTCTGCCTCTTGAGTGCTGGGATTAAAGGTGTGCACTATCACTACCTGGCTAGTATTTCTTTTAACATCTGCAAAATCTCATATTCTAGACAAGGAAGCCAACACTCCTGTTCTGAAAATAAGCTACAAGTGAGAAAAAAACCTGAAACATTATAAACCTTGTTCTAAGTTTTAAAATTATGGAAATTTTCTACTATAAATTTCATGTCATGTAAGTTGCATATTAGCATAACATTTTATATAAAAATCATATAAAAGTTATCTATTAGTGTAACAAAAATGTGTTTAAAGAAGAAATGTGTTTAAAAGTGTAGAAAAGGCTTGGGTAAGCATTATAAAGAAATATTTTGATAAATTTAAAATGCTGCCTTTCCCTAAGTGAAACAACTTTGAGACACTAAAACTTAAATGTTTTATGTTTTAAATATTATATTTTGTTTGCTATTTCCAGCTTAAAATTCATGACTCTTTAAATGTCTTCTGAGGGCCTGGGGAGCACTGGGTTTGAGCCCCAACACCCATTAACACCACATGTGGTAGCTCAAGCAGTTAATCCCAGGGAGATGGAGTCAAGAGGTCATAAGTTCAAGGTCATCCTTGGCTACATAGTGAGTTAGAAGCAAGCATGGGATGCATAACATCCTGTTTCAAACAAAGAAACTTTTGCTATATTTAAGGTTAGTAAAAGAACAGTGGGTATATTTATTTAGTGTGTGTATGTGCATAGGTGTGTATGTATTTATGCATACATGTAGGGGCCAGAGGTCAAACTTAATTTTTTAAAAAAATATATGTGCACAAACATGTTTTTTTTTAAGATGGTTCACAGAGATTACCTGCCTCCCAAGTGCAAAGATTAAAAATGTGAGCCACCATACCCAGTTTTAATTCATATTTTTGTTAATTCTTTGAGAATATTGTACATTTTTTTTTGTTTTTTTGAGACAGGGTTTCTCTGAGTAGCTTTGGAACCTTTCCTGGAAATCACTCTGTAGCCCAGGCTGGCCTCGAACTCACAGAGATCCGCCTGCCACTGCCTCCTGAGTGCTGGGATTAAAGGTGTGCACCACCACCACCCAGTGAGAATTTTGTATATTTTACTTAAAAATTTATTTGTTGTTTTATTTTATGTGTATGAATGTTTGCCTGCATGTATGTGTGTACATGTATGCTTGGTGCCCACAGTGAAGTAGGAATCAGATCCCCTAGAAGTGAAGTAATAGACAGCTGTGATCAACCATATGGGTACTGGGAATTCAACCTAGGTTCTTTGGAAGAGTAACCAGTGCTCTTAACTGCTGAGCTATTTCTCTAGCCCCTTTATATATGCTTGTATGTATGGCCATCAGCTGGAATGTGTCCCATCTATGAGAAGCCACACCATTAAGGAAAACTAACTTTCCCTCTCCTGGAAGATATAGCTCCTCATCTAGGGGTGGGATTTCTTGACTGCTACCCTTTATATGCTGGAATTTTGTCAAGCTTGAGCTTGCATAGGTCTTGTATATCCTTTCACAACCACTGTGAATTTTTTTGTGCAACTACCTTGTTATGTCTGGAAAACAGTTTTGTCATCTGCTGCCTCTGGCTCTTACAGTCTTTTCTTCCCATTTTCTGTTACAGATGTCCCATGTAGGTCTGAGCCCTCTGCAGTGTAGGCTGAAGTTTCTGTCCTGCAAGCTGCTTCCAAGTCATCACACAGAGGCCTAATATTAATTATAAATGCTTGGCCCATAGCTCAGGCTTATTACTAGCTAACATTTACATTTCAATTAATCCATATTTTTATCTATGCTTTACCCTGTGGCTTGGTGCCTTTTCTCTTTTCTTGCTTCTCTCTGTATCTGCTTCCTGCTCCTCTGACTCTGCCCTTCTTCTTCCCAGAATTCTGTTTGACTCTCCCTCTAACCTTATCCTGTCCAGCTATTAGCCAGTCAGCTTCTTTATTAAACCAATGATGGCGACATATATTCACACAGTGTAAAGGAATATTCCACACTGGAGTCTCTTATTCTCTGAACCTTGCCAACTGTGGGTCTCATGTTTATTGCCATCTAGTACAAAAAAGAAGCCTCTCTAATGATGTTTAAGAAATGCACTAATCTATGGGTATAACAATTAGTCATTAGGAGTAGGTTTAATACTATATTCCTTTTGAAGATTAAGAGCAGTAGGCTGTCCCTTATGGCTTATGACCTTTCTACCCATGTGTTCTTGGCCTCAATAATGGTGACAGGTATGGGTTCCATCTTGGGAACTGGCCTAAAACCCTAGACAGGGGTTAGTTACTCCCATGACATTCATACCACTATTGTACTGGTGAGCATATCTAGTCAGGTTGGTCATTATTGTAGCTCATAGGTTTCATAGCTGGGTAAAATTGATGCTTACTTTTTCCCTCTGGTAGTATGCTTAGCACTTTCCAGCACTGAAAACTTGCCATGGTCTAGATGTGGGATGAAGCTTTCAGGTCAATAGCAGTTTGATTTCTTCATGTTCTGTGACTCAAGTATGTGGCATCTTCAGCAATAGGGTCTTGCCATTAAGTTCTGGAGGGTAACTAAGAGCCAACACTGCACTCTTTGGGGCAGTATATGGGATTTCGCTGGCCAACAGCTACAATAGAAGTAGCCCATTTCAGACATTGGATTTTTTGTTAGCCTGTGATTTTTAGTTGAGGCATTGTTGTCCTGCTATAGGGTAACTCCATGAACTCTTTTTATATATGCATATGTTTCTATTTTAGAAAGGTTTTGCAGAAGTAGTTTTCATCTGACTTTTTCGAAGTCTTTAGTCTTAGTTACCCCTCCCTGTATTCCCTACTCTACCCTGCCCTCCCATGTCCCAAACTGTTTAATCTTTCCTGCTTCCTTATTCCACTTTCCCTTTATCTCACTGTGTTCTTTCTTTCTTTCCCTGAAAGATCTATTTTTGTGATCTCTGTGGGTATTTCAAATGAAACACATGAATTTACTTTTTTTTTTTTTTTTGCCACAAGTGGTGCTGCAGGCCTTTATTTTTAAATGTTTTATACAATATATTTTGGTCATATTCTTTCCCTTTCCCCAACTCCTCCCAAATCCCCCTATTCTCTACTGGCACAACTTTATATTTTTTCTCTTTTAAAAACAAATGCAAAACCAAAACAAAAAGTACATGCACACACCCAGAGATACACACACCAAAGCACAAATGTGTACACACACACACACACACACACACACACACACACACACACACCACCCCTTAGAAAAAAAGAAAAAAAATGTGGAGTCCATTTTGTGTTGGCCAACTGTTTCTGAGCTTGTGGTCTACTTAGGGGTATGGTTGATTATACCTAGTGTCTCTTCATTGAAGAAAGCTGTTTTCTCCCTCTCCCAGAAACTATCAATTGCAGATAGCTTCTTGTTTAGAGGTGGGATTTTTGCCTGTTTCTCCTTCTACATGTTGGATTTTGTCAGGTTTGAACTTGTGCAGACTCTGTGCATGCTGTCATAGTCTCTGTGAGTTCATGTGTGTCAGTCCTGCTGTGTCTGGAAAACACTGTCTCCTTGCGTCCATCACCCCTGGCTCTCACAATTTTTCCAGCTCCTCTTCCACATAGATCTCTGAGACTTGAGGGGAGGAAGAAACACACATACTTACAGATTCAAAGCTAACCCACAAATAATTTATTTTTCAGGTTTTTTTTTTTGTTTTTTGTTTTTTGAGACAAGGTTTCTCCATGTAATTTTGGTGGCTGTCCTGGATCTCACTCTGTAGACCAGGCTGGCCTCGAACTCACAGATTCGCCTGGCTGTGCCTCCCAAGTGCTGGGATTAAAGGTGTGTGCCACCACTGCCCAGCTATTTTTCAGTTTTAAGAGACTAGTCTCACCATGTAGCCCTGGCTGGCCTGGCACTTGTTGTGTAGACCAGGCTGGCCTCTAACTCAAAGGGATCTTCTTGCCTGTGTCTTTCCAGTGCTGGGATTAAAGGTGTGCACCACTATGTTGGACTAAATCGGTAATGATACAGTTTAAAAACAATGGGATGATTTAAATTAATAAAGATGTACAATTTAGCAATCTGAATCCACAAAGTAGCTAACATTGAGTCCATAGTATGTGCATTTTAGAATTTTGACTCCTTTTCTTCTTTATTTATTTTGAGGCAGTCTCCTGTGCTCCAGGTTTGACTTGAACTGGTGAAGCCAAGGATGGCCTTGAATTCCTGATCCTCCTGCCTCCATCTCTGAAGTGCTAGATTTTAGATATGCACCAGTACATGCTGGGGATTGAGCTCAGAGGGCTTCATTTATGCTAGGCAAGCTTGCTGTGAATTCCTCCCAAGCCCTAGATTTGATTCTGATAAATAACCTTGACAGACAGATCCATGGGATTACTGATAAGGAGTAAAGATGATCAATAATAGCACAGGGGTCACAAATTCAGGATTTGGGTGGTTGGCATATGACCACCATATAGGGTGGGAATTATGTTGAACTTGAGAGCCTATATTGTATTGTATTGAAAACAACATGATAATTCCTGTTTCAGTGTGAAATCTATTGGATTCTAAAAGTTAGAAAGGATTTGAAAGTTTTTAAAAAAGATATATTTCTGATCCAAATCAGTTGTATAAGGAGGATGAAAGACCTTTACCATGAAGCTTTTAGAACATTAAAGTATGTATTTACTTGATGTCCTTTTATAAACCACTTCTGGGCCTGTACTTTTAAGAAGATTCAAGTTTTGTAGGTCCAACATGCCATGCCAGTTAACAACTGTGTTACTATATAGTGTGCGTTATGATAAAATTATAAATAAAAATTACTTTAAAAATCAGTTAGGTATCCAATAGTAATAAGTTCTTGGGTTCTATGTAAATAATAAATAATTCAATAGAATTTTAGATTATGTGAAGTAACAATGATTTGCTAAGGAAACTGAGAGAAAATTGACCACACAGTAGTGTAATCTGTAGCAAATAATCTTATATCACCTTTCAGTGCCAGTACTATTGATTGGATCATTACAATCGTAGAATACATACCTTTATTTTACATGGAATCTGATAAATGGATATTAGCCACACAGCCAAAAGTAGCATTGCTAATACTTATACTTTCTTGGCATTTTACCTTCAAGTTTTCTATTAAACTTATTTTTAATCTTTATTATTTAGCTTTTATGTTTTTCTTCACTCCATCAAGCAACTTTAAAAAGTTTTAATAAAAATTCCTATGAGATTGTCAATGAAAGAAAATAAATTTAGCAAGAAAAATCCTATCTCCAAGTTCAATAAAGTATCCTAGAATATAGAATCCTAAAAGTGCTTATTTTTTATTAGATGCCTTAGGACTACAAGGATTGAAGTGTTTTTACAAAAACAATAAAGGAGGAGTAATTTGATGGTTTATTTACTCTTTATAACCTTTAGAAAGTGCTGTGCTTCTTTAAAGTGCTTGCTTCAGGCTGTAGTTTTACAAGATGGGCTGTGTGTTGGTCAGACCCTTTCAATTCTTGACCCTGAACAGATTTAGGGACCTAGCACATACAGCAGGCGTGTGTTCAGGAAACCCAAACTGTAACTAGCTACTTTTACTCTCCTTTCAAATTTATAATCTGTCTTTCTAAAATTGCTCAATTCAGTTTCTCCATGTTGTTTGATAAAATACTGTGCACTTTTCTGTATATTTTCTTAGTTTAATGAGCCAAAAGTTGCTCAAGAGAAATATCTCAAATATTGAGGAAATGGCCCAAAAGTTCATTTTTAAAATAGTACTAAAGAGGCTGTTTTTTATTAACAAATTATAAGGAAGGTTTCTGATATGGAAACTATTAACACAGTCCTATTAGTTATTTAAAAAGTATTTATTTTTTTCTTTTAATTGTGTGTGTGTGTGTGTGTGTGTGTGTGTGTGTGTGTGTGTGTCTTTGTGAATATGTGCATGTAAGTGCAGGTGCCAATGGAGGCGAGAGGCATCAATTCCTCCTGGAGTTGGGGTTGGAGGCAGTTGTGAGCTACCTGATGTAGGTGCTGGGCATTGGCCTCATATCCTCTTAACCATTGTGCTGTCTTTCAGCCCTCATACCAGTTCTTAATTTATATGTTTTTTTCATACAACTATTTCTAATTTTTAGTTGAAAAATGTTCTACTAAAATCAGAATGTACTTACATATAGGCAAAAGGTTTTAAAAACGTGTGTGTGTGTGTGTGTGTGTGTGTGTGTGTGTGTGTGTGTGTGTGGTGTATGTATGATGTATTGGTGGACTCAAACGTGTCATGACATGTGTCTAGAAGTCAGAGATCAACTTTTGGTAGTCTGATCTCCTCTTCTATCATGTGGGTCATAGGGATTACACTCAGGTCACTACACTTGTGCTACAAGTGCCTTTACCCACTGTGCCATCTCACTGACCCTGGTAACAGATTTTCCAACTTGTGTGGGCTATAAAGAGTATGAAGAATTTTTGAAGCAGTGTATTATAGCAATCCCTATGTCTTATCATATCCACAATCTCTCTCTCTCTCTCTTTATAAGATTTATTTATTATGTATACAGTGTACTGCCTGCATGTATGCCTGCACACCAGAAGAGGGCACCAGATCTCATTTTAGATGGTTTGTAAGCCACTATTTGGTTGCTGGGGATTGAACTCAGGACCTCTGGAAGAGCTGCCAGTGCTCTTAACCTCTGAGCCATCTCTCCAGCCCCAAATCCACAATCTATTAAAGATAATACAATTCGTATTTAAGAGACTTTGGAGACAGACTTATCTAAAATAAATAAATACATACATGTGCATTATACACAATATGCGTTCATTTCTTCCGAAAACAGTGGTGTTAAAATGTAGAAGAGAGGCCGGGCGGTGGTGGCGCACGCCTTTAATCCCAGCACTCGGGAGGCAGAGCCAGGCGGATCTCTGTGAGTTCGAGGCCAGCCTGGTCTCCAAAGCGAGTACCAGGAAAGGCGCAAAGCTACACAGAGAAACCCTGTCTCGAAAAACCAAAAAAAAAAAAAAATGTAGAAGAGGACTGGAGAGGTGTCTCAGCAGTTGAAAGCACATATTGCTCAGCAGAGGACCTGGGTTTGGTTCCTGGCACCTACACGGTGGCTCATAACTAACTCTAATTTGGGATCAAATACAAACTCTAGTGTTAACAATGCCCATAGTATCAGTTACTTGGGTGGTTGAGCTGGGAGTTCCAGACAAACCTGGGCAGTATAACAAGATCTTACCTCAAATATAAACAAGCAAATAAAACGCTGACTCACAGTGGGCTTGCTGTGTAATGTGGGTGTCATGACTAGCTTCAGCTGTCAGCCTGACACAAACCTAGAGTCACTTAGGAAGAGGGAACCTCAACAAATTGCCCAGACCGATCAGATTGGCCTGTGACCATGTCTGTGAAACATTTTCTTAAATGCTAACTGATGTAAGAGGGTTTGCTCTACTGTGAGCTACCATTCTTGGGTCTGTGGGCCTGGGCTGAATAAGAATGTCAGTGAGGCAAACCAGTAAGCAGCACTCCTCCATGGTCTCTGCTTCAGTTTCTGCCTGAGCTCCTGCCCTGACTTTCCTTGATGGTAGACTGCAACCTGTAAGGCAAATATACCCCTTCCTCCCTGTGGTTAGTGTTTTATAAGCTTGACACAAACTAGTGTTGCCTGGGAAGAGGGAAGAGGGAAGGAGAAAGAGGAATTTCCCCTATCAGATGGCCTGTGGGCATGTCTATGGGGCATTTTCTTGATGATTAATTTGGGAGTACCCAGCCCACTGTGGGTGCTGTCACTGATGGGAAGGTGGTCTTGGACTAAGAAAGCAAGCTAAGCAAGCCAGTAAGCCGTGGTCCTTTATGATCTGGGCTTCAGTGCCTGCCTCCAGGTTCCTGCCTCGAGTTGCTTCCTTGGCTTCCCTTGATGCTGGACTGTTAACTGTGAACTGAGATAAACCTTCTCGCTCCTCTCCCAAGTTGCTTTGGCTAGGGTGTTTATCACAACATCAGGAAGCAAACTAGGACATCGAGAAACTATCCCTTTGCTACCTCAGTTTCTTCAGCTAAAATAGGAAGAGTACCGTCTTATAAAATTGTCTCCTGGATCAATCAATATATACATAAAACTGAGAACACTATCATGGTAAAAATCTTACAATCTACTTTCCTACTAAAAAATAGTGTAACCACATTGACATGGTGAAAGCAGTACCTTCAACATTAAAAAAATCTTTTAAAAGATTTATTTATTTTATGTTTTTGAGTGTTTTACCTGGTGCTCTTGAAGTTCAGAAGAGGATGTCTGATCCCCTGGAATTAGAGTTAGTTGTGAGCCACTGTGTAGGTGCCAGGAACCAAACCCAGGTCCTCTGCTGAGCAATATGTGCTCTTAACTGCTGAGACACCTCTCCAGTCCTCTTCTACATTTTAACACAACTATTTTTAGGAGAAATGTATGCATATTGTGTATAATGCATATATGTGTATTTATTTATTTTTACATAAGTCTCCCAATGTTACTCAACCAGTCTTGAAATTGAAATTCGTCTGTCTTCCTTTTGAGTAGATGAGTTTACAGGCATGTATTACCATCCCTGACCAGTCAGTTTTAATTATAGGTATTTATTACTGCAAGAGATTCTAATGTCACCTTCGCTTTTTGTGTAGCATATAATGTTGGTATTTGTTGGCATGTATTTCCTTCCTTCTTTCAATTTTAGAAAAACCCTGGTTGTGTCTTAGGGTTCACTTCTTACTGGTATGAGTCAGAGAAGTCCTCATTGGTAGTAGTTATTCATGAAGTACTCTTCCCTGCCAGTGACTGAATTTAATTAGAGATTACATGTAACCCCATTATGGCAATGAGATAATAGGGCATGCATGTTGGGAAGCTTCTGGGGAAGATTATCTTTTTATTAAGACTGTATTTTTTCTTTAAGGAAATTTTGATGATGATGATGTGTTTGTGTGCTCATGCAACAGCATATGTGTGATGGTCAGAGAAAATCTTTGTGAAGTAGGTTATTTCCTTCTGCCTTTACATGGATTCTAGGGATTGAACTAATAAGACCCTCATGTTCTAAGAGATGCACCTGCCTCTGCCTCCTAAGTGCTGATTATTAATGTGTGTCCACCATGCCTAACCTCATCCAGATTTTAGATTACTTGATTGATATAGGGCCACAGTCCTCTGATGAATTTATAAATTTAATTTGTAGAATGCTAGATTTTCCTCTGTGAATGTGAAGGTGTGCCATTTCTGTCTCACTAGAAAGAGCTGGAACTAAATGCCTGAAGTTTTAGTTTTCATAGCATCCTTTTTCTTTTCAATTTAGGAAGCAGAGACTCAATATGAAGAGCAGATTGCTAAAATTATTACAGAGACACAAGAACTAAAATGGCAAAAGGTAAGTATTCCCCTTTCAGATTACCATCTTCCACATCAGTTTAAAACACATTCCAGGGGCTGGAGGGATGCTCAGTGGCCAAGACCACCTGCTGCTCTTGCAGATGACCTGGTTCCTTTTCCCAACACCAAGATGGAGCTCATAATCATCCATAACTCTATTTCCAGAGCATCTGATAACCTTTTCTTGCCTCTATAGGTTCCAGACCTGGACATGGTATATATACATACATGTAGGCAAAACATTTATACACGTAAAATAAAGTAAATCTTATATTCTAATATTTACTACAAATTTTTTAAACTTCTTACATATATTTGGAGGTAGTATAGCATTTGAAACATGGGTTCATGACAATTCCCACCAAAATCAATGGTATATGTGGCTTCAGAATTTTTAAGCTTTCTGATATAACACTGAGGACAATTCTGCTGAAAACTTCTGTTTCCATCTAACAAATGTTATACAGAATGAGTGTTTTTGAGAGTGGTGAAAGCTCAGGGCTAGGCCCATGTTTCCGCAGGGTGGTGTATCATGTAACCAAACAGAAAAAGTATAAGCTGTGATTTTATCTGCAATCTTATCTCCATTAACGCATTCATGGTAACACTTCTTATGCCTTTCCATCAAAGTACAGTTAACACCTAAAAAGCAAAGATTAAGTTGATGGTTCTTCTTCTTAGGGGTAATGTCTCAGATTAACAATTCAAATGACAGAGTTGAAATCTGACTAGAAATTATGGGAAATTTTAAGGTAAGTCTGGCTCACATGGTGGTACAGAATATGGGAGTTACCAGGGCAGGATTATGTGAGGGACAGACCTACAGTCCTGTCCACGGAGAGAGACAACAGGTGACTACGAAATACAAACTGAACTTTGCATCGATTTTTAACTGTAAGTCCTGCTTGGTTTCTGAGTTTGTTTGAGACTAAGTCTTGCTGTCCAGTTTGGTCTTGAATGACTGGGCTCAGGTGATCTTTTTACCTCAGCTTTCTGAGTAGCAGAGACTACAGGGATTTTCAGATGCACCTGGCTATATCTGTTTTTTTAGATAGGGAGAATCAATAGTATTAAATTCAGAATAGAAGGGACTGGAAAGATGGCCCATTGGTTAAGAGCACTGGCTGCTCTTCTAGAGGACCCAGGTTTAATTTCCAGTATCCACATGGTAGCTCACAACTGTTTGTAACTCCAGTTCCAGGAGATCCAATGCCCTCTTCTGGTTTCCACAGGTACTAGGCATGCATATGGTACACAGACATACATTCAGACAAAAAACTCAAACTCATTAAAAAAAATAAAATTCAGTAATTCAGTAAATCAAAAAAATTAATGTAATTCATTTAAAAATACCAAGAGCATGTTTGGGAGTACTTAGGCTGATTCCAAGACTTGTATAAACATAGAGGAATAACCTGGAAAGTATTAGGGGAAAAAAAGGAGAATGATGTAGTGGCACTTTGATCCTTAAACATATTATAAAGCTATAAAATAATTAAATAGGGCTAGTGAGATGGCTCAGCTGGTAAAGGCACCTACTGCCAAGTCCGACACTTGAGATCAATCCTCCCACTGCCTCTACACGTGCCTGTGACCTCTACACATGTGCATGCACACGTGCATATACATATACATACAAATAAATAAAGATTAAAAAGTTAAAATAGTTTTGTTGTATATATCAATATGTATTCAGTAGACATACCATAATACAATCCAGAAACAGAGCCAAATACATATGGTAATTTAATTAAAGATAGAATTAGCTTTTAAATCAACAAGGAAGAATATATTATTTAATAAATAGTATTAAAACTGGGTGTCAGTGGGAGAAAAATAAAGCCAGATTCCTATAGTACTTTACAAACTTGTATAAATGAAGAAACTGTCCACAGTGTTAGCAGTGTGAAAATTACTGTGCTGTGTTGACTAGAATATCATTAAACAACCTGTTAAAAACAGCTGTATTTATTAGAACTCATTGTAGTTTGAACATTTTATAATCTCAAGGTTTCAAAAGAGGCATATCAGGATGAGAACATAGAGAGTGTTTGTAGGTTTAGGCTCAAATGCCTTTAGGTGGATAATTTTAAGTTGGGGGGCTGACTGGGATTGAAAAATTTGTGATGTAATATTTTAAGATAGATCAGAGTAGCAACATGAGGATCTTGAAGCTAGTTTTGAGAATGAAGTATATATATATTTTTTTTTATAAACTAGGTGTTTTACCCAAGTAAACAAGTACCTTAAAGTTTTTGCATTGGTCTAAAACAGTGGCAGTTTTCTTATTTTTTAAATGTTCTTATGAAAATAACTACTAGGCACAGGTTTTCTGACACAAACAAAATAATATTGGTGCTGGTGTTCTCAGAACCTCTTAGTTCTGAATGTTCTGTTCTTTTTTCAAGTGAGTTCATTTCTCAGTCCTCACCCCCTTCTTCAACTTGACCCAGAGAGGAGACCATTATTATTTAGGATGTATAAATCAAATCTACACTGTTTTATGAAGTCATAGTAGCATGTATGAGTGATCCTAGAGATGGCTGTTTATATTTTATATATATTTCCTGTCTTTTTGGATTGTTAGTTCATTAGATAGGACAATATCTATAAAACAGTTCCATATCCATTCCATGCCAACATGGAAAAATGCCAAGTTAAAAATAATTATTACTGATTATCCTAAATCAGTAGCTAAGAGCACCAATTTAAACCAAGAGAACAAAAACCATCTCCAAATCACAATTTCAGTCCATTGTTGGA
This sequence comes from Peromyscus californicus insignis, assembly GCF_007827085.1. NCBI lineage: Eukaryota > Metazoa > Chordata > Mammalia > Rodentia > Cricetidae > Peromyscus > Peromyscus californicus. The sequence goes on from NW_026294595.1 coordinate 80,009,623, forward strand.
CTCATCCCACAGGTGGCCAAGAATTCAGAAAGCAATATTGAGGCCAATGATTGGAGATATAATCTAAGAAATACTGTGCATTTACTCATTTAAGGTTCTGGGCTGTCAACAAAGAGGAAATCAAATAGTTAGGCATGTATAAAGATTAAAAACCTCATAAGCACTGCAGTTGGTGACTCTGTTGATCTGGATTAGGAGTGCACATGCTTTTTGTGTATAGAGCCGTACTGTAAGTATTTCAGACTTGTAGACCAGATAGTCTCAGCTGTCTTACAACCATGGGCAGTCCTAGATGAGTAAGTATGTTATTCCTTTTTGTGTATAGAGCTGTACTGTAAGTATTTCAGACTTGTAGACCAGATAGTTTTCCATGACAGCTATCTAACAGCCATGGGTAGTCCTGGATGAGTGAGTTTGTTATTCCTTTTTTGGGTTTCTCTTTGCAACTATTTAAAAATGTGAAAACAATTCTTAGTTTACAGCTAATACAAAACAGGTCAAAGCTGACCTGCAGGCCCTAGTTTCTTCTATCCTTTTTTTTTTTTTTTTTTTTTTTTTAAGACAGAGTCTCACTTTTTTTTTTCCAGACAGGGTTTCTCTGTATAGTTTTGGTGTTTGTCCTAGAATTCAATCTGTAGACCAGGCTGGCCTCAAACTCACAGAGATCTGCCTGGCTGTGCTTCCCGAGTGCTGGGATTAAAAGTGTGTGCCACCACCGCCCAGCCCCAGAGTCTCACTTTGTAGACCAGGCTGACCTGGAACTCACAGAGATTCACCTGCCTCTACCTCTGCTTTCTTAGTGCTGGGATTAAAGGCATATACCACTGTGCCAGGCAGATTCTAGTTTCTTGACTCCAGATCTAGATCTAACTCTGTAGGACCAGGAATAAAGACTGTCTGTATTATATATTTATCTTGCTGATTCATTTCTTTTGATTTTTTTTTTTTTTACAATTTTCTTAGCATTTTCTAGTTTCAAATTTCTTGGTAGCATAGAAATCTAGGTATTGGAGAGTGAAACCTAATATCTGTTCCTTTAGGAGATCCAAAGATCTATGCCCTGGAGTTTAGATATTGTGCTGAAACCAAAGTAACTGATAAATGTTTTTCCAACATGGCTTCCAAATATCTCATTTCTTTGGAGTCATTTCCAGACGATATCTTTGAGTTTTAAGTCATGTAGGAGAAATGTGCTAACATTCAGTGTTGATACGATTTTTAAACACATTTTATGTATTCCTTAGAGTACTTTACTAGGTTTGTCTGAAGTAAGGAAACACCTCAAATCAGGGAAGAAATAGCCAGTTTTATAGGGCAGTGTTTAACAAGTTTGTGTGGTGAAAGCCAATGTCTGTAGAGCATGTGGACATCACAGTCTTAGAAGTTGGAGGCAGTGGGGAGAGCATTGTGGTGATATATTGTGTACCATAATAAAATTTGCCTGAAGATCAGAGAACAGAATAAGCCACTAGATTAAACATAGATGCCAGGCAGTGGTGGCACACACCTTTAATCCTAGCACTCGGAAGGCAGAGATCTGTCTGGATCTCTGTGAGTTCAAAGCCACCCTGGACTACATGAGATTGATCCAGTATAGGAGAGAAACAGAGCCAAGCAGTGGTGGCACACACCTTTAGTCCTAGCACTTGAGATCTCATGCCTTTGCTTGGGAAGCACACACATCTTTAATCCCAGGAAGTGATGGAGAAAGATGTATAAGGTGTGAGGAGACAGGAACTAGAGGCTTTTTTAGGCTGAGGAGTTGGTGAGATAAGAAGTGGTGGCTGTGGCTTGTCCCTTCGTCTGTCTGATCTTTCAGCATATACCCCACTATCAGACTCTGGGTTTTTAATAATAAGACCATTTTAAGATTCGTGTTACAGAGCATGACGTGTTACAGCACTGACATGTTGTTGACTCTGCTTTTCCTTAAGACTGCAGATGATGGAGACAGTGAGTTTCTGAATTAATGACAAGGGTTTACAAGGTTTTCTGATAAAATTGCTGGTAAAACGTCACTAGAGAACCTGTTTAGAAACACAGCACCAAGAAATTTCTTTTTACTCTCAGAACTGGAGCTCCCTGGCAAGAAGTTTCAATCCATCCTGGGAAGAAGTAAGCAATGATGAGAACACAGTCAGAATCCATTGTAGGGTTAATTTTAGGAAGCCCATTTACAGGAACTGAGGTTAGGATCTACAAGAATGACAGTTTAATCAGGAGGGTTCTGCTGACTCAGGAAGTGTAACAAGGGACAGCCTCGGCAATCTTAGTAAAACTTCTATTAGTGCTATAATTAATATGTATCTAGTCAGTCCTTATTCTGATGGGTCATTTCATGGAAATGTTTTAAAGAAATCCATTAAGGTCCTCTGGTGCCACCAAGTGTTTGTCCTGAAAGTGTCCTGAAAGAGATTCCTTATGTAATTTACTATCACATTTTCTTTATAGCATGGAGCCAGTTATGAGCATTCCAAAATAGCCTTTAAAAATCTCTCAAAAGATTTGGCTTTTGGGGTATTACAGAGTCCAGGATCATGTATCATGATTAGCTAGGGCATTTGCTCTGGCCTTTCTGTCATCCTTTTTAGTGCGTATGTGTCCTCAGGAAGCATTAGAACATTGGAATGGTTGTCTTTACAACTTGGATTCCTGCCGAAGTTCTAAATCTAAACCCTCCTTGTTTCTACAGTATTTTGAAATTATGGATATCTGCAGAAGCACACCTGATGATAATGTTAACTCACTTCTCTCCTGACAATTGGCAAGCTTTGTTGATTAAGATAAATTCTGTCATCTTGGTTCATTTACCTCTGTTAAGGAATCATAATATAGAGGTCAGTGGAGACTGTGGTAGCATGCCTGATATTTTACCTATTTCAATTTGAAAACTTACCTATCAACAAATAAGATTAAACCTAGATTTAATTTAGGGAGAGTACCTGTCTTAGTTAGGGTTTCTATTGCTGTGGAGAGACACCATGACCATGGCAACTCTTGTAAAGGAAAACATTTAATTGGGGTAGCTTACATTTTCAGCAGTTTAGTCTATTATCATCATGGTGGACATGGTGGCGTGCAGGCAGACATGGTGCTGGAGAAGCTGAGAGTGGAGAAGGAGCTATATGTGCAGGCAATAGGATATGGTCTGGAACACTGGGTGTGGCTTGAGCATATATGAGACCTCAAGACCACCCCCACAGTGATACACTTCCTCCAACAAGACCATACCTCTTCCAACAAAGCCATACCTCTTAATGGTGCCACTCCTTATGAGCTTAATGGGGGCCAATTACATTCATGCTACTACAGTGCCTAACCAATCAGTTTGCATCATAGTCCTTGCTTAGAGACTAGATTGTCAGGATTTCTCCTTTGAATTATAAGAACTAACAGTCTTTAAAAAAGTTTAGTCCCTCGTAGCCCTGACTGGCCTGGAACTTGCTGTGTATGCCAGGCTGGCCTGGAACTCACTGAGATCTGCTTGCCTCTGCATTCTGAGTGCTAGGATTAAAGTGTGAATACCACCACACTTGGCCAATCATTTTTCACTTAAAACTGTATTACATTTAAGTCCTTAAATATACATATATAAAATAAATACCAATGTGTGTATATGTATGAGTGTAAAATGGATAATATATAAAAGCAGAATGAATATATTCTCTCTTTCTCTCTGTGCGTGTGTGTGTGTGTGTGTGTGTGTGTGTGTGTGTGTGTGTGTGTGTGTGTGTGTGTTGTGGAAAGCTGTCCTCTAGGCATGACATGGCTGTTGCTGTCTTGAATTCAGAACCATTGTGCTAACTGTGTGAGGTCCTCACAAGAGTTGCTTCACTGGTGGGAGAGCATATGCCAGCCGCTGATGTGCCCATGAGAAGGAGGTTCTGGTTTATCTTTTCTTACAGATGGGGTGTGATGAGGTGGAAGGAAAAGAGATACAAATTATATCTGTGTTAAGTAGTTCCCTATGGCTTCAAAATTTTGGAACCTATTAAAAAAATCTAACGTGAATAACTGGACAGTGAGGTAAAGATGAGAACAAGGGAACGAACATAAGGCAATGGTGTGTGATGCCCAGTTCACCAAGCTGCTTAGCTGTGTTTTCCTCATAGTTGAGATGGAGGAACCTTGGTGCTAAGGGGTGTGTGGGGGTGTTGGTGATCTTGCTAGACTCCATGGTGAGTTGGAGGAGGTTAAAGAGGCTCTGGTGGATCTGGGTAACAGGTTGACATATAATTTGGATTTGTAAAGTGCAGAAGTGATCAAGAGGGATGAGAAAAAAAAATTAAAAAACAGAGACAAGATTTGTATCAAGACAAAGTATCTAGGAAAAAAATAACAAGAAACCAAATTCAGTGCTTTTAAACCCATGGAAGGCTTTTAAGCCCAAACAGCAACAGTTCATCCGCTACAGGGGTCAAAACAACAACAACAACAACAACAGAAACAAATGAAAGAACAGTGCAGGCAAAAAGACGATTAGGGCTTCATAGACTTCATAGCCTTCTATGAAGAGGGCTCAGTATATATTGCTAACCCCTTTGAATAGCTTACAGATTTAGAAAAGTTTCTTAAATGTGTGCAAGTATACCTGAAGGAGCAAGGATGGGAAGTCAGTGTGTGCATATGGTACAGGGTGTGGTGATACTGTGTTCCCCAAAATATTGTGCACCCTAATAAATTTATCTGGGGTCAGAGAACAGAACAGCCACTAGATATAGAGGCCAGAAAATGGTGGCACACACGCCTTTAATCCTATCACTTGGGAGGCAGAGATCCATCCAGATCTCTGTGAGTTTAAAGCCACACTGGAAACAGTCAGGCATGGTGACTCATGCCTTTAATCCCAGGAAGTGATGGCAGGGAGCAAAAAGGTATATAAGGCGTGAGGACCAGGAACTAGCCTGGACAAGCTGGTTAAGCTTTTAGGCTTTTGAGCAGCAGTTCAGCTGAGACCCATTCGGATAAGGACTCAGAGGCTTCCAGTCTGAGGAAACAGGATCAGCTGAGGAATTGGCAAGGTGAGGTAGCTGTGGCTTGTTCTGTCTCTCTGATCTTCCAGCGTTCACCCCAATACCTGGCCCTGGGTTTGTTTTTATTAATAAGAACTTTTAAGATTCCTGCTACAACAGGGCATAACTGTGAGGTCCTGGGAGTTTTATGGTTGGGTAAGGTGCACTTGCAACTCAACCAGGTGACTGAGAAAATCTTACAGGAGTGTGTGCCTTTAGATGTGAAAATATCAGCTAGGGAGTTTAAATGCAGAAGGTATATTGTGTGTTTTGGAAAAGGTTACTTAGACCATAAGATTTTGTTAGCCAGGGAGGTCCATGATGCCCCACAAACAAGGCAGCTCTTGCAACTGCTGTTGGCTCTGTGCCAACTACATGGTAAAATTACTTCTGAACATATTGCACTCTTTGGTTGCAGAACATGGGGAAATAAAGCCGAGTGAGGAAGGGCAGCTCCTTCCCTGCTTTTGTAGTATCAGAAGACACCGTGCAGACTGCTGGAGAGAACTGTTTCACAGTCAGTTGTGAGTCTTGTGTGCTACCCTAGCAACATGCCAGGCAAGATGTGCCCACTGACTGGTAAAATAGTGGTACAATCATTATGGATGTAAACAATTTTGATTGTATTTAAGGTCTGTTTCACAGGAAGGGGCACACATTTAGTACTGTATGCCAGGGTGAAAACTTGTGGCCAGGAAAGATGTAGGCTCCAGCAGGGAAACTATTACTAACGTTTTGCTAAATGAATATGATGTAGTTTGCTCTGCTTCGAGGGTGCTGGGATTAAAGGTATGTAGCACCACTGCCTGGCTTCTCTTCTGTTCTTCTCAGTGCTGGGATTGAACCTAAGGTCTCATGCATGCTTGGCAGGCATTCTATCTCTGAGCCCACCGAGCTGTGTACCAAGGAAGCCAACTTTTTCCCTCTTTTTAAAAAAATGTATGTATATACTTTTAGTTATTTTCACTTTATGCATGCTAGAAGAGGTCATTAGATCCTATTATAGATGGTTGTGAGTCACCATGTGGTTGCTGGGAATTGAACTCAGGACCTCTGAAGAGCAGCCAGTGCTCTTAACTGTTGAGCCATCTCTAGTCCACTTATTTCTTCTCCTCCCTTTCAGGCCTATTTAAAAAAAAAAACAAGAATGATTAATTAAAAAAATGTGTGTGGGGCTGGGCATAGTGGCTCAGGACTTTAATCCCAGCATTTGAGAGGCAATGGTGAGTGAATCTCTTTGAGTTCCAGGCTAGTCTGATCTACAGATCAGAGTGAGTTGGAACATCAGAACTACATAGTGAGACCCTGTCTTGAAAATCAAAACCAAAACCAAACAAAAAAAGTTTGTGTGTGTGTGTGTGTGTGTGTGTGTGTGTTTGTCCCATGTGTACAGCTGCCCATAGAGGCCAAAAGAGGATGTTGGATCCTGAAGTTTCAGGCAGTGGTTAGCTGCTGGATGTAGGTGCTGAGAACTGAACTCTGGAAGAGCAGCAGTGTTCTTAACCATTGAGCCATCTCCGTAGCTAGCCCCTTAACTTTGAAATAAATAAAATAGAAAACACTTAAAATTAAATATTTAGCCTAAAGAATCAGACATAGCTTTCACCCGAAAAAGGGGAGAGGTGAGAAATTGGATCGTATAAGTGCAATAAAAAATGCCTGGGGATTGGGGAAATGGCCTGGTGGGTAAAGTGCTTGCTGTACAAGTGTGAGGACTGAGTTTGGATTCTCAGCACCCGTGTAAAAGCCAGATGAGGTAGTGCATGCCCGTAATTCCAGTGCTCGCTCCTCCAGTGAGATCGCGAGGTGGAGACGGGGCAGGCAGTCCCTTGGAACACGTTGGTCAGTTAGCCTGAGTACAAAGCCGGGAGTCAGAACCCTGTCTCAGATAAGGTGGACCACCACCTGAGTTGTCTGCTGACCTCCACCCTTGCCTTTGTGGCAGTGCAGGCTTGCACTCACAACACACACAGATACGAGTGAAATTCTTTGCTGTGCTTTGGTTTTACAAAAAATAGTTTGGTCACCTTAAAGAAATAAATGTCATTGAACATACCCACTTAGATAATAAAATTGGCTCCTCTGGAAATCCCAACTCCAAGACTACAATTCTTCTTGTGTACTAGGGTCGTTTGTTAATTTTATTTAAATAAGTTAGAATTCCTTCCTCCCTCTCTCCTTCCCTCCCTCCCTTCCTCCCTCCCTCCCTTTCTTTTTTTCTTTCATAACAGCTTATGCTAACCTTGAACAATCTGTGTAACCGTGGTGGGCCTTGAACTCCTAATCTTTACCTCCCATGTGCTGTGACAACAGGTGTGCCTCACCATGTCTGGCTTGGCATTGAAGAAAGCTTCAAAGCCAGCTGTGTCTAGAGTCTAAAACTTTAAAACGCAATGTATTTTTATTGTGAATAAGCAAATGAAAGCAAAATTTATGTATAATTCTATTACAAAAAGAGTATTAAATTGGTTAAAATCATATTTCAAGAGAACAAATAGAAATAAATGTACTTTAAAATATTTTCATATTGATTATTTTATTATACAAGTGCTTTGTCTTCATGTATATATGTATATCATGGGCGTGCCTGGTGCCCACAGAAGTCAGAAGAGAGCATCCAGTTCCCTGGAACTGGAGTTACCAATGATTTGAGCTGCCATATGGATGCTGAGCTGGGTCCTCTGTAAGAACAGCAAGTGTTCTTAACCTCCGAGCCATCTCCCCAGCTGGCCGTGTTTCACTTATTTTCATTGTAAACTTAATTGAGTTTTAAAGTAAAAAAACTTACTAAACTTTGTTTTAACTTCTCATAATGTTCTTTTTCTTCTCTCATAATTTTAAAAACAGGAGACTCTTCAGAATCAAAAGGAGGCATTAATAAAGGAACATAAAGAAGCAATGGGAGTTTTTAAGAATCAGGTGACTTTTATGATAGACTAACTGCAATTGAAAATTGTATATTTTTTCTCTCTTCAGTGAGTATTATGACAAACTATTCTCTGCACACACAGAAAACAAAAGTGAGAATGTTATGGAAACTAGGAAATAAAATTTTTACTTATAACTCATGCTAGTGTAGAGAAATTTGGAAAAAAAAAAATGTTTTCTTGGTGATGTAGATGCATCTGTCCTGTCCTAAATAATTTTGATATGTGCTCATTCACCCTCTTTCTTTTGTAAAAATATGTTATTGTCTTACCTTTCCTATACTGCTTCTTTACTGGAGTCAGTCTGTTGAACCATGCATGGTTCATGGGTCAACTTTCCAGTAAATAAAAATATTAAGAGGAAGATGTGAAACCAGGCATGATGGCATATGCCTTTAATCCCAGCACTCTGGAGACAGAAGCAGATGGGTTTCTGTGAGTTCAGATGGATATCTGTGAGTTTAAGGCCAGCCTATATTTCAAGTTCCAGGCTAGCTGGAATAGAGATACATAGACTTTGTCTAAAAACAAACAACAAAAAACCCCCAAACAAACAAAAAAACAAACCATAACAAAAAGCCCAAAGAAAGAAGATGTGAAGGAGGGAGAGGAGAGGTGATCCTGACTTGTTATCTGCTGAAGCCTCTGTGAATAGCAGTCATCAGTAATTGAAAAATAAAGAAAATAAAACTAAAATATTTTAGAGAAATGAAAGCTATACCTTCATTAATTTAAATCCCATCATCTTCGACTTTCTCAGAGTCATATCTGCTCCCTAGAAAATATTAGCTTAGATTTTCATTAGTGTTAATTATTCTTAACGAGAAATAAATACTTCCTGTAAAACAACAACAACAAAAAGGAAAATATTAGCTTAGGAAAATATGTTCAGATACAATATCCTGTAGAATTTTTTGTTTATATCCACTGTCGTCATTTTTTTCTTCCCTCTTTTTTGTCTTTATTTCCATACAAGTATGTGTGTAGAAAAAGAAACACAAAGAAATAAACCTGTGTACCTGTCATCATAGTTAGTTAAGGTTAGTGATAATTTACATCTTGGGATGAATTGGTTTAAACAAGACAAACTTCCTTTTAATTTGAAATCAGTCTAACCAAAGCTATAAGAGTTTTAATTGAAGGGTAAGGAAGCAGAAGCCCATGTGTAACACAGTGTTCTGTAGACTGCAGAAGTCTGTGTCTTTGTCATCACAAGAGAGCGAGCACATAAGAACATCCTGATACCTGCAGGATACAGGAGACATCTTCAGATTCTCACATTTGTTTGTTTTACAGTACTAGAGCTGTATGCAATACAGTGCCTTTCACATGGTTGGAAAGTTCTGTATCATTGTGCTGCATTCACAGCCCTGTGTTTACTTGTTTATTCATTCATTCATTCATTCATTCATTCATTTATTTATTTATTTTGGGTTCAAAACAATCTGTATTTTATTTGATAAAATCTCAAATATTAGCAAAAAGTGATATTTATACAAAAACTGTATCATTCTAAGCTCAATATCTTGTCCCATAAATATACAAAAAATTTTGCAGTGATTTTGAGTTAATTTGGCTATTAGTAAACTTTCCCTTAACATTTTAAATTATTATTACTTTTATCTATTGTCAAATTAATTCTACATCATTTAAATACATGACTTCTGTGTAATTCTGTTTGATATATTGCTATATATGTAGATGGTTTTCAAAGGAACTTTTTTGTGAACATAAAATTTATTTCTTGGTAAAATATCTCTAAAATCACACCAAGCATAGGGCTTTCTGATGTCACTCATCTGACATTGAGTAAGGTTTGAACATTTGCTAAAGGTTTCCTTCCACTATGCATATTATAAAAAACCCTTTTATTGTATGAATACTGGGGCAATAATTACCCGTTGAATTTGTTTCTTTCATGAATTTTCTGACATGTTCTAAGTTTTGAGCTTCTTGTAAAGAATTTTTTAAAATTCTGTACATTTGTTAAATTTCTTCCCATTAATGTTAGGCTTCAATATCTGAGGACTCCATAACACTTGCCACATTCTTAATATTGTACAGGTTCTTTCTAGTATGGATTATGTGATAATTTTTAAGATTTAAGAACCCAGATAAGGTTTTCCCACATGCTTTGTATTTGTAAACTTTCTCTAATGTATGGTCTTAGTGAGGTTTTGCAGAGATGATCCATGGGAAAAGGACATAACACATAAAACACTCACTACAATTTTAAGGGTTCTGCATTCAATGGGTCTTTAGTGGCCTTGAACATGTGAATCATGGGCAAAGGACTTGTCACAATCTGTATATTTTTAACTTCCTTCTCCACAATGGATTCTTTGATGAACTTGAAGTCTTGAGGCCTTAGTAAAGGATTTGCCACATTCTTTTCATCTGTAAAGTTTCTCTCCTGTGTGGAATTTGTGATGTCTTTGTAGGTGTGAGATCTGCCTAAAGAACTTCCCACATTCTTTACTTTTGTAAGGTTTCTCTCCAGTGTGTATTCTTTGATGAACTTTTAAGTTTTGAGCCTACAATAAAGGACTTTCCACATATATCACATTTGTAAGTTTTATCTCCAGTGTGGATCCTCTGATGAGCTTGAAAATTTGATGCATTGTTAAATGACTTGCCACATTCTTTACATCTGTAAGGTTTCTCTCCAGTGTGTATTCTTTTATGACCTTTAAGTGTTGAGCTACAAGTAAAGGGCTTTCTACATATATTACATTTGTGGTTTTTTGTTTTGTTCTGTTTTTTTGTTTTTTTCGAGACAGGGTTTCTCTGTGTAGCTTTGCGCCTCTCATGGAACTCACTTGGTAGCCCAGGATGGCCTCGAACCCACAGAGATCCGTCTGGCTCTGTCTCCCGAGTGCTGGGATTAAAGGCGTGCACCACCACCGCCCGGCCATATATTACGTTTGTAAGGTTTTTCTCCAGTGTGTGTTCTTTGATGAACTTTAAGATTTGAGCCTATAATAGAGGACTTTCCACATACATCACATTTGTAAGGTTTCTCTCCAGTGTGTAATCTTTGATGAACATTAAGTGTTGAGCCTACAATAAAGGACTTCCCACATTCTTTACATTTGTAAGGTTTTTCTCCAATGTGTATTCTTTGATGAACTTTAAGTTTTGAGCCTACAATAAAGGACTTTCCAAATACATCACATTTGTCAGATTTCTCTCTAGTATGGATCCTCTGATGAATAAGAAATGTTGAACTCTGAGTAAAAGACTTGCCACATGCTTCACATATGAAAGGTTTTTCCCCTGTATTGGTTCTCTGAGGAAGATGAAGAGAAAACCCATGGGTAAAGGACTTGCCATATTCTGTACACTTGAAATCTTTCTCTTCAGTGTGAATTTTGCAATGACCTCTATATTTTGATGCATGTGAAAGGAACATGTCATGCTCTGGACATTTGTATGATTCTTTTGTCATATGGATTTTATAATGCTCCTTAAGTACTGATAACGTAGAAAACAACTTTCCACATATTTTACATTTGCACATTTTTTCATCAGTATGAACCACATTAATTCTAAAGTGGTCTGAGCATCTCCTTAACTCCTCCAAAATTTCTTATATGTTTGTCCAACACTGAATCTTGGATTCCCTGCAAATTTTGAAGGGTGGGTGAAATACTGCCTACATGCTTTGGATTTTGGTTGATTCCCTTCCGTGTGGCTTGAGTCATTTTGAATATTTGAATGGAAATTGCAGGATCTGAATGGAAATGATGCAGAGTGAGCTTTGAGAGGAGAAGCTGGAACTTCTTCATCTATTCTGTCAGGAATGCCAGTGATGGATACTGCATAAAGATCATTTCCATCAGCACATGATTCAGGCTCTTCATTGTCAGATCTACATACCCAGAGCTTCCTTATGTGTAATTCACCAAGTTCATAACTTCCAAACTGTCCTGATAGTTCTGTTTGGCAAGTAGCTTGTATACACTCTTTTGGGAACAACTCCCGAATGGGATAACAAAACAGAGCTGGTTCTGTGTTTATTTTATTTATTTATTTTTTTAAAAGAACTATTGAATGTAAATGAGTGTGGAAAAGAGAGACATCTCAAAGAAAAAATATTGACAATTTTGCTAAAGTCCTTAGTGCTGCTTAGAATATTTTATTTTTTCCATTGGCATATTCACTTGCATCTTGCTGTTTTAAAGTGACATTTTTAAAATAATAAAGGTCATTTTTATTTCATTATCATATGTATTTAAGCAAAGTCAGGATATAAGTACTGCTCATGCAAATAGAAATGCTATGATTTCATAAAATTTTACCTTTAGAAAATGATACATGCTATTGCTTAAAAGTAGATAGTAAATATTCAGACATTTAAGATTTCTGGAGGGTTAAACCAAACTTCAAAGGAATTATTGGTATTTAAATATGATTTAGTTATTTATGTGCTTTAGTGATTGCCTTTCCTTTTCTTTCATATATTTATATTTTCTGAATGTGAGAACAAGTTCAAGTTGTATAAATTCAATATAGAAATATAGAATCCTTTCACATTCTTCCACTAGTTTACTTACCTGTATTTTAATTTTAAAACTTAACAGCTGCAAATGAAGATGTATGCCTTGGAAGAAGAAAAGGTAACTATTAATTTGTAAAATATAGTTAGATGAACTTATCACTGTTCACTAAAATAGAAATGAGTGTCAGTTAAATAAGGGAGAATGTTGGTTGATTAAAATCTTACAAACAGAAAGAACCTGAGGTCATCATGTTACTTGACCTTTGTGATTTTATGATTGAGAATATTCAGGCCTAACAGATGGGATGACTTTCCATGGTAAAACTGGGGCTAAAATTCAGACTTCTCCAGCTCCTAAATTATCATGTGTTCCTTCTGCTGCAGTACTTCCTTCTATGAGTCACCCCATGCTCTGTGGGTCACAACTTCTTTGGGGATCACATATCAGATGTCCTACATGTCAGATATTTACACTATGATTCCTAACAGTAGCAAAATTACAGTTATCAAGTAGCAACAAAAATAGTTTTGTGGTTGGGACTCACCACAACATGTAGAACTATATTAAATGATCACAGCATTAGGAAGGTTGAGAACCACTGCGCTAGTGCCTTTTCAGTGTGAGCACCTGGTTTAAATGTAAAACTCTTGAGATGACTTGTATCTGGTTGCCAGCTAATTGAAAGAGGAGACATGACTTCTAACAAATCAAGAAACTTACCTGGCACTAAATATTTTCTTATGCTAACAGTTGACATGTATTATGCCAGTTATGCTAATGGACACAGAATTTACAATATTAATTTATACACATACTCTCAAGCAAGAGGCTTTTAAGGAAAATTCTCCCTTACCTTTATAGTTATTATGTAAATATACCTAACCCTTATTGATTAGAATGTATTTGCCCCTCTGCACTCACGTTTTTTGCACCCCTGGTTCAGCTTGACACTAACTAAAAATACTAGTTAAGAAAAATTGTTTCTGTCATGGATACATAGATTTTATTCATGATACCATTTCATAACCAGTGTTTTACAACAACTATATAGAATTTATATTGTATTAAGTATTATAAGTAATCTGGAAATAATTTGAAGTATGTAAGAAAACATGTATGGGTTATGTGCAAACACTATTCCATTTTATATAAACAGGTTGGGCATCCTTAGATTTTGGTATTTATATAGGGGCTCTTAGACTCAGTTCCTTGTAAATTCTGAGAGATGATTGTATATTCTATGTAAGAATTTAATAATTATATAGTGTCTATAAGTTCTCTTAGAAGTGTTCTTATAAATTGAGTTATCATAGTTAGAATATTTTATTTTATGATTATTATATAAAGGTTATTGCAGTGTTTTGATGTTCAAAGGCTATTAGAAGTATACTCTGTCATATAGATGTATGTTTAAAGTCTGTGAAATATTAGGTTTAAAATACAGGTTTTGGTTCTTGAGTTCTATTTTCTCCTTTTATATTTACACTAAAAATAAAATATTGAAGTGTGATTTTTTTTCTTAAAGGGAAAATACAAACTTGCTTCAGAAATCAAAGAAAAAGAAATTGAAGGTTTGAAGGAAACATTAAAAACATTGCAGGTAAAGTAACTTACTATTTAAAAATCAATTTTCTGTTAGTATTGTGTCAATAAAATACCATTCAACATTGCTAGCAAAGCTAATAATATTTATATTACATTATAATTTTATATAATACAATAATTTGAAATTTGAATTTTTGTTTGATAAATATTATAGTATATTAAATAGTATATACATGTATTAAGTAGAATACACATATACCTATAGTATATGTGCATTAAAGTAGCCTTCATTATTTATTGCTGTAATATAGGTGTCCTAGTTGCTGTTTTATTCCTGTGAAGAGACACCATGATCAAGGCAGCTCTTGTAAATGAAATCATTTAATTGGAGGTTTGCTTACCTGTTAGAGGTCAGTCCATTATCATCATGGTGGAGAGCATGGTAGTACACAAGCAGACATGGTGTTGGAGAAGTAGCTGAGAGTTCTGCATCTTGTTCCAAAGGCAGAGAGAGTGAGACTGAGTCTGGCTTGGGCTTTTGAAGCCTGAAAGTCCACACTCCCAGTAACACACTTCCTCCAACAAAGCCACATCTGCTGTCACAAGGCCACACCTCCTAATCTTTCTCAAATAGTGCCACCCACTGGTGACTAAGCATTTGAGCCTATGGGGGCCATTCTTATTCAAATGGCCACAATAGGTAAATAGCTGTAGTTTTTAATATTTCATGTGTGAGGAAAACAAGTATGGCCTCTATGTTACAATTTATATGTGGTCTTTAAAAATTAATAGTCTAGCACTTGGGAGAGAGGGGAAGGTAGATCTCTGAGTTTGAGGCCAGTCCAATCTACATAGTGAGTTTTAGGATAGCTATAGCTACATAAAAGGAGAGACCCTGTCTCAAAAAACAAAACCAAGCAAAATTCTAGCATTAACTGAATATTTGCTACATGTTGTAAGTGTTACAGCTCTAAAGATAAAGGTATTCTGGCTGTCAGAAGCCAGGTTATACTTATAGCAGTGTTCTTGTGGGGATGGTTTCCCCAAAGGAATGTACCAATCCTGCTCCTCTCCCAGAGAGCCATTACAGCTCAGCTCTGCTCCACTCTGCTAAGGGAGGTTCCCCTCAGAGATGTGCATTGCTTCTGTGCTCTAGGGAAAGTTGTCATTTCTCTGCTCCGCTCTGCTAAGGGGGAAACCCCCCACAAAAATATAGCTGTTTGCTCCTTTTCTGGCGGAAGTTGTATTTCTCTGTCCTGCTCCACTCTGTGGAAAGAAGGTCTTCACCTAAAACTCATTCAAGAGATTTATGGGAGGGAGGAATCCAGGAGATCGCTGCCTCTGCCAGGGTGAAAAAGGCAGCTTCTAACTGAACAGGCACAGAGCTTTTTAGGGGCAAAGTTTTTCCAGGATAAAGATTTTCAGGGTGGGAATTGGTCGGATTTCAATCCTCAAGCATGGACAAGCTCAGAGATTGGCTGGATGTTGTGCTCAGGGATTGACTGGTTTTTGTGCTGAGGCAGAAAACCTCAGGTCAGGGGCGGAGTGTGTTTCCTTGGCTCTGGTTTCAGGGCCAAAGTGTGTTTCTTCCATTGGCTCTGGTTTCAGGGTCAGGGTGTGTTTCTTCCATTGGCTCTGGTTTCAGGGTCAGGGTGTGTTTCTTCCATTGACTCTGGTTTCAGGGTCAGGGTGTGTTTCTTTGGCTGGCCCTTTTCCCCTACACATGTGAAGTCCTGATTTTTCTGTAGATTTAAAGACTAAGAAATTGTAGCTTTTGCCCTTAAATTGTTCAGTCTCATACTGGTAATTTATTCAGTACATGATCATAGAAAGTCTGCTGTGTACCAAACACTTTTCTTAGTGGGACAGATACAGCAGTGAGCAGAAAAGGGGAAAGATTTCTGCCTTAAGCCTACAAAAAATAAAATGAAATTAAAACGGGAAGATTATTGCAGAAGATGTTTCCATGATTTCAAAGTATTACCATATAGATAGCATTACTTACAAAGAGCAAATCAGAAGATCAAATATAAAATTGCTAATGATGGGTTCCTTGGGTTCAGTGTTACTGTGACATAAGGAGCACATACCTTTATCTGTGTAATTTCTTTTTTTTTTACAGCAAGCTTATACCAATCTAACACTGACAAAACAATGAGACTGTCTCAAAAAACAAAACAAAATTCTAGCATTACCTGAATATTTGCTACATGTAAATTACTTATTTTCTGCAAACATACAGACTAAGGAACTATAGCTTTTGCCATTAACTTGTTCTCGGTCTCATAGAAAATACAAAAGATGTTCAGTTATACTATTGGATATCCCATAAAACAGCTGACCTGGGATATTAAAAACTGTCAGTGTGAAGTAATAGTGGCACACACCTTTAAGTTTGGCCCTTAGAAGGCTGAGACAGGAGGGTATGAGTTTGAGGTAATCATGGGCTATGCCACATACATACCTTGTATCAAAAAAGAAAAAAAATATTCATTGGCATCAAAAAACCTAAGGGTCGAATACTTTTGCTTAGAGAGAAATTATATGCAATATATGAACCTTGACTAGATCCTGTACCGAGGAAAGACACGACCATACAAACAATTAAGCTTTCAGTTGGGGAGATTTGGGTAGAACTATTTGTTAGACTATAAGAATTATTGTTACTATTCCTATGGGTATAATTGGTATTGGAGTTGTAGAGAACAAAGTTTTTGTTCTTAGAAAATGCTTAAAGTATTAGGAGTGAATACTTTTTCTGATTGCAAAATATAAAACATTATTTAGAGAAATTAAATAAAGGGTGAGGTATGATTATTGATTAAGAGTCTATATTTAATTTTTGTTTTGTTTTTCTGTGAACTACTTTTTTCTTGCCTCTATTTCTTTATCATCTCTGGAATTTTTAACTAAATTTTTCTCTAGTTTATTCTTCTTTTTAATTAGTAAATTTTGTTCTTTCATGATTTCATACATGTGCCTGTTGATCCTGTTCTCTTCTACCCTCTCTTATTTCCCTCCTATTCCAACCAACACCCTCCAATAAATCTCTTTTCCTATTTGCTAGTTTTGTTTTTGTTTAGTGCCCCACAGAATTTCATCAGGGCCGATTATGTCAACCTGAGTTTTGAACTGACTATCAGAGCCTGGTGAGCTCACCAGTGGTTATCCACCTGGATATCGTTCCTCTCCTCTCCTAAAATCTGCCAGTTGCCAGCAGATCAGCAGTATATGATAGGGCCCTGTGAGTCCATCCCCTGTCCCCTAACTGACTGTTGGGAGAGCCTGATGCTGTAATCTAGTGCCAGTATGCACAGCTGCAGAGTTTGTAGTTACTTTGACAGTGTCCCGTTTACAAGATGAGGTTTCACATGACCCCACCTACATATGGCTAAAGACCCAAACCCTGTCTCCAGAAATCTAGGAAGAATTGAGGAGCCCTCACAGGCAAGGTTTCTTAGCTGACCATTCGCTCCCCAGGGAACATGTTGCAGTGCCTAGAGCAGTGGTTCTCGACCTTCCTAATGTTGTTCCTCAGGTTGTGGTGACCCCAGCCATAAAATTATTTTTTTTGCTACTTCATAAATATAATTTTGCTACTGTTATGAATCCTAATGTAAATATTTTTGGAGACAGAGGTTTGCCAAAGAGGTTGAGACCCACAGGTTGAGAACCACTGGCCTAGAGAATTCTGTGACAGTAGATGCAGGCAGAGTCCAGGGATGCTACCTCATACTCCAACTCAAAGCACAAGACAGCCATTGAGAACAAAGAACTGTCCAGCCTAACACATCAGCAGTGCTGAGTTTGAAAACCTGCCTTAGAGTACCATCGTTAAAAGAGATCATGACATCATTTCTACCAGGAATAAAGTCAGAAAGCTTATGGAAGAGGACCTCGGGCCACATCTCTCCACTCAGCTCCTCCACAGTGGAGTTGGGAGATGTCTTTCCCCAGGCTAAAGAAGGGAGGTGACAAGAGGCAAGGGCTGTCGCTGGATACAGTCCACAAAGGGAACTGTGGAGACACTAGTTTTACTAGGAGAGGAGACTCCATGTGGAGCAGTAAGACAGTCAGAGGACATGTCAATTCAGGGCAGACACTCTGAGATCCTTAAATACTGCTAGTGTGTTTTGAAATCTCACCAATCAAAGACAGCATAAACTTTTATGTTCACAAAGATCATCTCTGGACTACTACCTTGTGGCATATGTACAGATACATATTTTACTTCCTCTCCCCATGTCATTTCTCACCACTTATGTAATGGGGATTCACTGTGACTCCATTTTATAGCACATTAACTCTTCTTCTTTCTCTTCCTCTTCCTCTTCTTTCTTCTTCCTTGTAAACATCAAATGGTGGATGATGCCGATGCAGTGGGAGGGCCCGGAGGACATTATGAGGCCACGGCTGCTTCCAAGGAGGATTCAGCAGCAGTTTTAGGAGCCACAGTTGTTGTTGAGGCCATGGCCATGGTTGAGGCCATGGGGCTTGTGAAGGTAAAGTCAAAGACAAGGAATGGATCCCCATCATCAAGCTGGGCTGACAGGTTAAAGACATGAAGATCAAGTCCCTGGAGATCTACCTGTTCTCCCTGCCCATTAAGGAATCAGATAATGAGTGTTTTTCCTGGGCACATCCCTAAAGGTTCTAAAGATCATGCCAGTGCAGACTTGGGCTGGCCAGTAGACCAGGTTCAAGACTTTTATCACTATTGGATACTACAGTGGTCATGTTGGTCTTGGTGTTAAGCACTCCAAGAAAGTAGTCACTGTCATCCGAGGGGCCATCATCTTGGCCAAGCTTTCCATTTTTCCTTTGTGGAGAGGCTACTGAGGGAACAAGATTGGCAAGCCCCACACTGTTCTGTGAAATGTGACAGGCCACTGTGGCTCTGTGTTGGTGCCCCTCGTCATTGCCCCTAGAGGCACTGGCATTGTCTTTGCTCCTGTGCCCAAGAAGCTACTGATGATGGCCGGTATTGATCAGCCAGGGGCTGCACTGCCACTCTAGGCAACTTTTCCAAGGCCACCTTTGATGACATCTCTAAGACCTATAGCTACCTGACCCCCAACCTCTGGAAAGAGACTGTGTTCACCATGTCTTCTGATCAGGAATTCACTGACCATCTTGTGAAAACCCACACCAAAGTCTCTGTTTAGAGGACCCAGGCTCCAGCTGTGGCCACCACATAAGGGTTATTATAGAAGAAAAATAATGTGAATTAAGTCTGCTTAAAAAAAAGAGAGAAAATAGAAATCACTAATACTGTATCTATTATAAAAGCACCCTTTCTAATTTGTGTTTTCTTACCATATCTTTAGGCCCAACTTAAATTTTGGTAAATATTGAAAAAATTAATAATTTTTCCTACTAAAATATTTTCAAAAAAGCATGCTAATTTTGATTTAAGTAATTTATTCTTTTTAGATTATTTTGGTTGCTGTCATATATACAACATCTAATTATTTCAATAATGAGTATTTTCAAAGCAAAAGAAATTTCTTCATATGGCTGACCCTTGAACAGGTCTAAGGACATGTTTTGTCTTGCTGGTGCCGTAGTACAGGTGACATACTGCACAATACCTGATCTATTAGACATGATACCTGAACAAAGTAGAGCAATGAAGGGTCCTGTGAGTCCCATCTCCCCCACCCCAACTTGAAGGCGCTCAGGTAAAGCTCCCGTTCAGGTACAGATCTGACACAAACCCACCTGGCAAAGACCTTATAACACAGAACTGCTCCCCTTCCTCCTTTACTTCCCGGGTTACTTAGTTTCCTTCCTCTCTTGTCCTTTTGTAATGCAGTACTTTACCAGGTGCTGGCTACCATGAATAACTGGATAGCGTCTTTCATTGTGGAGCTCATAGCCAAGGGCTTCTTCTATCCATTGAATTACAAACCAAATAGAAACAGAAAACCATATACCCCAAAAGAGAAAGAAAATAAGAAAAGCAATGATTTTTGCTGTGATAGATTATTTGAATGTGTTCCCTTTCTGTATAAGTATGGTACCTAGTTGATTTCAAAGGGAGGATTTACTTAACAAATGAGAGACTTTCCCTAACAAAATGTGTCTAAGGGCTAGATAACTTTGCTGATGCTTTTGTGGCAGGACACACTCTTCTTGAACTTCAGGTTTCCTTTAAGTGAGGAAGTTGGACTATATTAGTATTTCCCAAACAAGATCACTTCTATAGAGTAATAAAGTATGTCCATTATCTACTCTGTGTAATAGGAGTGAACAAGAAGAGGAGTCGGCTTCACTGATTCTCCAGAAGCATGAAGAAGATGGGTAGAATGTGATAAAACTGGAAAGGGACTAAGGAGATAAATGACCTCTATAGCTCTCTCTCACTATTTTCTCACTAACTTTAAACTTACTATTCCTATTGACTATAAGACATGAATGACTCTTGTAGATATGAAGGCACATTTAATAATTTGCTTTTTCTACTATTGAAGTTTAATGGTCTTAGGCCTCACCCAATCACATTGATGAAAGAGAACAGAATTCTCGGAGCTGTGAGTTTGTGTATGTATCGGTCCATGAATAAATAAGTCTTAGCCATTTGAATAATGTTTTCATCAGGAGGACAGAGGACATGTATCACAAAAGGTGAAAAACATCCTCATCAACAAATGATGCTGGAACAGCTGGGCATTCATGTGAAAAAATGATTCTAGACACAGACATACATTTGTCACAAAAATAACTTAAAAGAATAAAAAGCCCCCCCAAACAAAACAAAACAAAACAAAACAAGACTTAAAATGGATTATAGACCAAAGTGTAAAATACAAAACTATAGCAATTCTAGAAAATAATGTAGGAGAAAATCTAGGTGGGTTTGATAATAACTTTCTAGGTACCAGACCATAGGAATGATCCATGCAGTGATTGGTGAACTGGGCTTCACGGAAATGAAAAACTTCTGCTTTTCAAAAGACTTTTAACATAGTGAAAGACAAGCTACAGATAAAAAGAAAATATTTACAAAAGGCACTCCTCATTCAGACTGCTACCCATCACATTAAGTTTCCTCTTAAAACTCAGTAGAGGAAAACAACTCAAATGAAAAAATATGCCGTAGATCTTAACAAAAACCTTACCAAAGATACACAGACAGATGGCATATGCACATATAAAAAGATGTTCCACATCATATACCATGAAGGAATTGCAAAGAAAAGTGTCAAAAATAACACTATACTTCAATTAGAATAACCAAAATCCAGAACATAAGTACTGGCAGGGATGGATAGCAACCAGAATGTTCATTGTTGTGGAGACAATTTGGCTATTTCTTACAAAATTAAAAATTCTTTTTTAAAAAGCAGAGGGAAAAAAATTAAAAAAGAGTATGGGGCATGTTAATAGTGGAAATATTCTGTGTGGTGCTGTAATGCTGGGTACATATCATTCATTTGTTCAGACCCATAGAATGTTCAAGAGTGAACCCTGTTGTGAACTGTGGACTTTGAGTGATAATGTGTCATTATAGGTTCGGTAATTGTAACAGGCGCATAATTTGTGTGTGGGAGGAGAGGAGGGAGGGAGAGAAAGAGAAGTTAATAGTTGGGAAGGTTGCTCATGTGTGAGAACAGGGAGTCTATGGGATATTTGTACTTTTCTCTCAGTTTTGCTATGAAACTGAATATGTAGTTTTAAAATCTTGAAAATGAGACTTACAGCTCTCTGAGTGGATTCATAATAATTCTTATTACCAAAGTATTTAGCATCCTCCCAATTCCAAGTATTTATTTTGTGATGTGAAATTAATATTTTTGATCATTTAAGAATCTAAAGTGTGATGACTTCAAGTTTTACCTTCCCCAATAATCATCATCTTTTCTTCTTTCCATTTTCATAGAAGATGCATTTTGAGTCTTCTCAGTGTGCCTTTCATGTCTTTGTACTCTCACACTCTTTATCTCTGGGGGCTTGCTGCGGTTTATGCCATTTCTTTACATTTATCTTCTAGTTCGTTAATTTTTCAACTGTGTTTTATTTGTCATATAACTTATCCATTAAGTTTTTTATTTTATAACTACATTTCTGTTTTATAGAAGTTCAATTTGGTACACTTTTAAATCTGCCTTTTTTATAGTATCTTATACTTTTCTCATGCTTTTTACTTTGTCTTTTATGTCTTTAGTCATATAAAATAATTTTATATCTTTGAGATTTTTATCTCTTATCTCTAATTATTGGGGGTCAAGTCTTCCTGTTTGCAGTGCCTGCCTGCTGAGTTTTTCCCCTTGGAGGTCTTTGTATTTGATGTGGTTCATAAATTTTAACTTGCTAGTCCCTCTTCACAGGAAGTACATTTTCTGGTGAAATTATGTCATGTAACTTTCCCTACAGAACTCGTTTATGATACTTCCTTTTCCCCCCTGAATCTCAAAATGTTAGTGATCATCCCTTGGTTGTGTGTGCATGCAGGGAGTGTACACATCCTTTATATGCTTTATACTAAAGGTAAGAGTTTCAGTTTTTCATGGCATAGCTTTTATTTTTGAACTAGAGATCTAGCAAAAAGCAAGTTTCCTTGTATCAGTGTACTGAATGTTTTTGCAATTAGGAACAGCTCATTGGCTTATATTTATTACACATGCTACTGGGCTACATATGGATATTTTTCATATAAATATATATATACTAACCTATCTTCCCCATTCCTCCCTTCCCTGTTAGTCCTTCCTGTTCCCCTGGTTCTGCATCTACTTTCATGTCATATATACATGCGATTTTATGTATTATGTAAAACCTATGAACCACAAATGAAAGGAAACCTATGATATTTGTCTTTCTGAGACTGATTTAGTTTACTTAATATGATCATCTCCAGTTGTGTCCATTTTCCTGGAAACCACATAATTTAATTTTTCTTTATAGCTAAAAATTTTATTTTAATGTATACCATATTTCTTTACCCAGTCTGGCTTTATTCCACAACTTAGCCATTATGGGACTGAGGCAGTAAACATTGATGTGCAAGTATCTCTGATGTGGGGTTTTCAGGATAAATACCCAGGCTCTATATAGCTGGATCATATGGGAGATACTGATTTCCATAGTATCTGGTCTAGTTTACATTCATATCAATAGTATGATGTTCCCTTTTGTGCACTTCCTTGGGAAACTTTTTTTTTCTTTTTGAGACAAGGTCTCATTGTAAAACCCTGACTGGGTTGTAACTTGCTGCATAGACCAGGTGGTGGTCTTGAACTTACAGAGATCTGTTTCTTCCTGTCTTGTGAGTACTTGGATTAAAGAGGTGTGCACAACCATGCCTTGAGTTACTTGTTTCCTAAATGACTGTCATTCTGACTGGGTGGGATGGTATACAGTTAGTTTGTGTTTTTTGATAACTAGCAAGAGTAAAAATTTTTTATATTTGTACTCCATCTTTTGAGAACTATTTGTTTATTTTATTAGCATATTTATTGAGTGGGTTATTTGATTTTTTGCTATTTAATTTTTTGAGTTCTTTGTATAGTCTAGATATTAATCCTTTTAAGGATAACTAGCAAAGATTTTCTCTAATTCTGAAGGTTGTCTCTTAACTCAGTTAATTGTTTCCTTTGCTGTGTAGAGGCTTTTTAGATTTGTGAGTTCCTATCTGTCAGTTAGTAGAGATGAAGACTGGTTTATGCTTTCATAGGTACTGTGTTTAGGCAGTTGCATCCTGGTAATCTTCTAGCCTGGGCTGAGGATTTAAATGTACTAATTATCCAGGTGGAAGTGGACTGCTTTATAGATACATGGGTAATTTTCAGTCTTTAGTATACTGCATTTTATTTATATAGTGTTTATTTTATTTATACTTAGTTTGGGTTTCAACTCTATTCAGAAACAGATACATATACTTTGATTAAAATATGTATTATCTTTTTATGACAACTTTAAAAATTTTACTTTTTGTTCCTTGATAGTTTAATACATGTATATAATGAGTTTTAGATATTATGCATTTTTTGTATAATTTACACAGTTCTCAAGCATTAACTTTGCAGATCACAGTATCATGTCATAATGTCGTACAAAGTAAATGTATGCTCCCACTATTTGTGTAAATTACTGGCCAGTTATAATAACATATGTTCACAGCATTGTCTCTGTTCACTCCTTGAGCTAATGTAAGTCAGAGTAATCCTTTACAACAGCAGTCAGCTATGGCAGGTATCTTAAAAGTTCTTATTAATAAAATCAAACCTGAGCCAGGTTTTGGGGTGAACTGGAAGATCAGAGAAACAGAATGAGCCACAGCTAACCTCACCTGGCCAACTTCTCAGCTGGTCCTATTTTCTCAGACTGGAAGTTTCTGTGTTCTCATCCCAATGGCTCTCAGCTGAACTGCTGCTCCAAAGCCTGAAAGCTTAACCAGCCAAAATGCTTAACCAGGCCAAATGCTGCTAGTTTCTGGTTCTCACACCTTATATACCTTTCTGCTTTCTACCACCACTCCCTGGGATTAAAGGCTTGCTTTCTGGGATTAAAGGTGTGATGAGTCACTATGCCTGGCTGTATCCTTGAACACATGGATTTCTGCCTCTGGAATGCTAGGATTAAAGGCATGTGCTACCACTGCCTATCCTTTATGTTTAATATTGTGGCTGTTCTGTCTCTGACCCAGATAAGTTTATTAGGGTGCACAGTATTTGGGGGAACACAGTACCACAGTTAGCCTATTCGCTTGAAGGTCCCTAGTGAATGTGCAAAAATCTAAGCAGCACTACAAATTACAAGGCTGACAATGATTTGCAGTCTGCTGTCTCTGAGGTCAACTTTGGCTATTTTTCCCATTTACCTCCTTCTTTCCACATGAGTGTTCTAGTTCTTTGAAACAAAGATATAAAAAAAGGTTTTTGACCGTGTTAAGGCCTTTGAACTTGTTGAAATATTCTTCCTTCTATCTCATGACTTCAATCAAAAATTGCTGTCTCAGGAAGGTCTTTACTGACCATGCAATGAAACTGCTTTTCC
This sequence comes from Peromyscus californicus insignis, assembly GCF_007827085.1. Classification (NCBI taxonomy): domain Eukaryota; kingdom Metazoa; phylum Chordata; class Mammalia; order Rodentia; family Cricetidae; genus Peromyscus; species Peromyscus californicus. The sequence goes on from NW_026294595.1 coordinate 80,034,607, forward strand.
TGATTACTTTTCTTTAGCACTTATCAATATCTAATATGCCATGTATTTTAACTTACTTACATTATTTATGGTTTATCTTCCTCAGCATAAAAGTGGGCAAGCTTTTCCTGGGTCCATTTGTTGTTACCCCCAGTACCTACATTAATGTACTTTCCTTACAGGGGGCAAGCATTCAGTATTTACTGAAGAAGTGACTTACACATAACCTATTCTGTTGAGGTTATGGCAGCTGGCTAAGGCATTTGTTTCATAGTGAATGTGAAGCAGTTACTTTATTTTTCTTAAAGTTTAACAAATGTAAGTATATTGAAGAAAATGAGAATTCATACATGGCTGGTTAGAGTTTAGCTTGGTCAGCTATTCTGAAGGACTAAGTGACAATTTTTAAAGACAACAATGTATCCAATGTGAGCTGGCCTGCCAGAAAAATCTGAAGAAGCAGAGCAACACTCCGTTAAGAGAAGGCCCAGAGATGAGAGGCTTCTGTTGCTGTCAGAAAGTGGAGAAGGCAGAATGCCCATCACTGCTTGTCCCGGGAATTTGGAGATCTTGCAGCCGAAGCAGAAGAAGGAAATGAGGAAGTCACGGAACCCCTGTAGTTCTGGGCCCCTCGCCCGTGTGCCTGGCACCAGGCCCGCCATATACCTGTTCTTCCGGTAGTGCTCACAGGTCCCAGCATGGATGGCATGTCCTTTGCGAGTCTGCAGCGAGTCCCTCTTGTGCTTCCTTCCCTCAGGTGGCTTCTCTCCCTCTGGGCCATCCCTGGGAGTGAGGAGCTGACTCCTTCTGAGTCCAAAGTATTAAAAGAAGCTTTGTAATTTTTTTTTTTAAAGAACAAACCTTAGAAATTCTGCTTTTTGAAATTTATTCTACTAAAATGATTAACTACAAAATTCAAATAGAAGCACATTCCAGGATAATTCACAATGTTAAAAAGCTGAAAATTAGGTAAACCTATAAACACGAGTGGGATTAGGTAAACATTGGACTGCTATGTTTTATATAGCATTACAAGTTTTAAGAGACCTACAGACTGGGACATCTATCATATCCCACTAGCTCTCCTTTAAATTCCGAACTCTTTGAAGCCCAGAAATAATGAAGTATTCAGTACTCATTGAAGGTCATGAGATTTTTTTTTGTACTTAAAATAGTTTTTATTCCTGTGTTATTTGTTCTTTAATATTTCTTTCAGTGAACACCTAATGTGAAGTATCAAACTCTACCAGATGCAGTTTTTTAGTAGTTATGATTTTTTAGTAGTCATCATTCTTTAACATGGTGTAGTTCTTACCGCTTACTGTCTGGCTACTCTCATTGGAGCAGAAAATACCCTCTTACGGCCAAGGATCTGTTTTATCTATGTACTATCCCAGGAACATATGTATTGATAGTAGTCCTGTAAATATCTTATGAGAAAAGGCAATGAATGTAGTTTTTGAGACAGGATCTCAACTATGTAACCCAGGCTGGTTTCAGCCTTCCTTCCAAGTATTGGGATTGTAGGCACAAGACACTGTGCTGGCTTGAATGTACTGGTGTTGTAAGGGAGAGAGTTACTATAAAAATTTCAAAAATAATTCACTAAAAGTTGTAATAGAAGATAAATGCCACATTTGGTAGTGTGTAGTTTTGATGTCAGAAGGAATTTATAGTAAAGAATTTTAATAGATTTTTCTTCATTTTTCAAGGTTTCTCAATATTCTTTACAGAAGAAAGTAAGCGAAATGGTAAGAAAATTACATAATATATATTTTTACCACTTTTGTTAGTACACAAAATACATAGTAATACTGTAATATAAATGTGACTCTTTTAGTTAAAAAAAATCCTAGAAAGTTGATACTGGGTATTATTACAGTTTAAAGACCTGCCACAATTTCAAAGTCATTATAGCTTAGATCAATTTTGCAAATTTACTTGCAGATTTCTTAGTGCTTACATATTACAAATAAATAAAATATGTGGCAGTGTTCACTCTTCATTGTTCTACATTTAGGATATGGTTATTATTCAAGTAAGTATTTGTTGTTTTTTATTTCTACGCAAGTAAAATTAGTATTTATTTTACAGAATAACATTTCATGGAATACTTATTTTTAAATATTCTCCCTTGTAGCTGTATTTGATTTAGAAAGAGGTTTTGTTGTTGTTGGGATTTTTGGTGTGGTTTTAATTAAACATAATTCTCACTGTATTTACTTAAATCTTCAGAAGGCTTCTTGGGTGGGCTTATGCTATTCTAATCTTCATTCTTTGGAATAGACTGTAAAGCAAGTAAAATTAATTTTTGAGTATTCTTTGGCTATCACATAGATAAAAAATGAAGATCGTTGCTATAACATTGAATATCATATTAAATATTTTGCCTCTTGAAATTGTTTGAGGTGTTAAAAATAAAAGAACTCATAGGAAGATTGTTAGGCTTGATTGAATAAAAGATGTGAAAATTCTGTTGCTATTCAGCTGGAGAGAATAAAGATAATATTGTCAGACTATTTTAAACTGTGATTTTAATTAAGAAGCTGAAAAACTAGATTCCAGTTTAGCTGTAAGTACCGTGACATTTGTGCTGAAAGTCATCTTCAACGCTACAGTGGGTTTACACAAACTATAGAGAAATTGAATAATGTGCCCTTTGACCTGGGAGATAAGGCTACAAGTGAAGGATCAAAGGCCACATAAAATGTATTTTATTTTATTCCAGTTTAAAATTTCATTGAACAGATACTCATCATTTTTAAAAAAACACAGAAATAGCTCCAAGTTTTTTGTTAGTGTGTGAATGATAAGTCGTATTTTTCCTAACAGTTGAAAGCATTATTTCACTTTTCATTAAAATTATCTTATATATTGAGTACATTGAATATTTTATGCCCATTCAGGGACAGTATTTTTATGTAAAAGTTAAAAACCATATTTTTCTAAACATTCCTATATTTATTTGTCTTACAATTCTTAATTTATTATTCTATTCTTATATAATTCACATGACCTTTATTTAATGTTAATCTTATTTTATGAAAGTAGTACATTGTCTTCTATACTATTTAGCACTATGGACAAGCCAGTAAATAGGATAGACATTCCAATAGTGTCCAGACAGAACTTGTAGAACAGCAGAGTGCCTTAAAATAAGTAACTTCAAGATAGTATTGAGAAATTGTAAAGATGTCCGTGACTCCATAGAGGTGAGCACTTAACTTCTAGTAAATGCCAGTCTACAGGAAGTTCAAGAAATTGACTTCCCTGTAAAGGTGGAGATATGCCCCTACAGAAACTAACAAACACATCATGGATCAAAATATTTTTCTGTCTATCTCACCTTGGAAAAGTCATGGTCATTACCAATAAGAATATAACAAAATACATTGAAGAGTAAATCTGGAACATCAAATGAGCCATTGCTACAAGTTGGTCACTGAGAAAAATCCCATCATATATAGTGTAGCAAGTAGCTGATATTGTGTATAGTTAAAGTTACAGATGACCATCATGACTGTAACTACTATCTGCTTAATGAAGTAAAACCTTGTCCAATGCCCTTTAAACCATGTTTGACTTCTCTTTTTATATATTACTTTCCTTTAAGGAAAGACTTAGAGGAAGGATATCTTTTTCTTTATCAAATTAAAGCAAAGTTTCAGTGTTGAAAGCTTTGATATAATTCAGTGTGACAATATACTTTCTTTTAGAATAAAATGTTTTAGTTTGTAGTGTTGACCTGTATATATTTGTGTCTGTGCACAGTGTACATTCCTTGTGCCCACAGGTTCAAATGGCCATATATGGCCCAGACAGCTATAGGTGCCCATGTGATTTAGAAGTCTTAATAGTATTTATTTATCATGACCAGTGAATAGTCTGGAGTATCTAAAAGGCAGAATTCTATTGTGCAGATCAATGAAACTTCGTTTTCCTTGGATTCCACTTTGATGTCAAGCAAAGGATTTTTGGAATAAGTATACCACAGCTAAATATATGTGGAGTTCTATGAATAAGGAGTCCTGTGAAAGGAATCTCCAAACTTTGTTGTATTTTTCACTAACAGGATTATTAACGTTTGTGGATTTTGAATGACTACTTACTGCTTTTTATCTGAAAGGTTAAGGAGACTGTTGTGGGATCCTAAATTAATATGTAATAGACAGTGTTCTCTTAAAGGCTATGTAAGTATGGATTTAAAGTGAAAATATCCTTGACTTGAAAACATTCCATTAGAATCCAGTGAAATTGTATTAGATTTTTGTATATTTGCTAAGAATTAGTGTAATTCTCTTGTGAGGAATTAATGGTATTTAAATATGGTTCATTATTTTTATTGCTTAGTAATTGATAATAGTAATGACCTAAGTGGATATAAATTTTTATAAATTTATGGTGTTAACCTTTCTGAGAAGGATTCAACTTTTACCAATTATGTCTCTAGTTTTAGTAGATTTGTTATGCTATTACATTGTCTTCCTGTCATTACAAAGTATTGTTCTTGGTCCCTGTCATTCTGTTTTTTTTTTATTACATTCTTATTTTGTGTGTGGGGGATGGGGTGGGGTGGAGCATGTGCTCACTTAGAAGTCAGAGGAAAACTGGTGAGAGTTGGTTCTCTCTTCCCAGCATGTGGGTCCCAGGGGTTGAACTCAGTTCATCAGGCTTTGTGGCAAGTACCTTTGTCTACAGAGTCATCTGCCTGGCTCCTTGTCATTCTATTTTAAAAATTATGTATTATCATTAGATTTTTGTACATACATGTACCATGACATGTACATGGAAATCAGAGGACAGCTATCAGAAGTTGTTATACATGTATGTGTATGTTTATTTTATATATAACTTTAAAATTACTCTTAAAAAATAGGAACAAAAGGCCCATTTACACCATCTAGCTAAAGAAGATTATCACAAGCAACTGAATGAAATTGAAAAATACTATGTTACAATAACAAATCAGTTTGGAGTGGTGAGAGAGAATCATGCCAAGTTAGAACAAAATGGTAGGTGCTATCTTATCTAAGTTTATATATTTAATAAGGAATATTTAAGTGGATTTCCTTATTATTAGTCAATTGAACTTACCTAATACTAGTAATAGTAAGTGGCAATTTAATAAATATTAAATTAAGTTAGATTTATACATTGCATTATGACTGTTTTCTTGTCCAAATTAGTGATACCTTCTTTGAAAAGCACAATTTATAAAATCTGTTTCTAATATCTTTTATGTTACAGTACAAGAAGCAATACAGTTAAACAAAAGACTTTCCACCCTAAATGAAAAACAAGAATCTGAAATAGACAGTTTAAAGAAGGTATGATTGATGTATTAGGCCAAAAATTATAGTCTAAAATAATTGCTCTTATAGGATATTATGGAATTTTACTAGAAAACAGTTGAGTAGTTTTTTTTGGTAGAAGTTAGCAAAGTATAAATTCATAAGTGTTAGGTATGACTACGGCAAATATAATGCATTATTTTTTCCAATCCATTCAAAATATTTTTTCTTCAATTTATCATCAGAGGTATATATTCTTATGGAAATAGGAATAGCCTATAAAAATTTACTGTGTCAGCTAGATAGATAGTTTGCTTCCCCTTCCTTCCTTCCTTCCTTCCTTTCTTCCTTCCTTATTTCTTCCTTCTTTCTTTCTTTCTTCTTCTCTAAGTAACTTGTATGTTCTAGGTAATATGCTGTGATGGTAGGGAGGTCAAGGTAGTAAGAGTTGAAGCATTTGGTCACATCACACCTACAATGAGAAACGAACTATGAAGAATGCTTACTTTTGCTCAGCTCCCTTTCTCCACTTATACAATCAAGGATCCTAGCCAAGGGAATGGTGCCACATACAGTGGGAAGGTCTTCTCACTTCATTTGACCCAAACAAAATAATCTCCCAAAAGCTTGGCCAGAGGGGTGTCCCTCAGGTGATTTTAATTCTCATCAAATTGAGATCCTGGGGTCTCCATTTCTACTTAGGGTTCTCCCCTAGAACATCATGTAATGGCTTCTTAAGATCTCTTTGCAGGGACTCTGACCCTGTCATACATTGTCTGTCCTCATCACTTTCTTGAATCAGGGAGCTAGACACCATGACCCCTTCAATATTGTATCTTTTAGGCCTACAAAACCAGTATTGCTTGGACAATACTGTCAAGTTTTGCTGCCAGATGGAGATGTATCTTGTCCTTTGCGGACCACAACTCTGTCAGCTTCTATGTGCTAACCCTTGGGAAACATTCTCCTAGGCAATTACTTTAGAGGAATAGGGAAACTAACAACACTCTCCCAAAACTACATTCTTAGTTCAGGCTCTTCCTTTCAAATAAGTTTGTATTTTCACAAGTTGGAGCCTTTAATGGATGGGGATTTATCCTTAGGACACTGTTCCTATTGTGTGCAGAACAGGAAGCTTTTTCTTCAGTAGTGTTGATCTCTTTAACAATTACAGAATTAGTATGTTGATATCCACAAAATAACATGCTCTTTTGATTGACGTTGCACTGAATCTCTTGATCAAGTTAGGAAGAAGAATGACAGCTTGTCAAAACTGTCTTCCTGCCCTTGAACATGGATCAACTTTCCATTTATTTAGTTATATCACAAGTCTCTCTTTGGGTCTTTCATTAATAGATATTAAAATATATCACTATAATGGGTGTCATGAGGACATACTAATGCATGTATATGATGTGTTTGATTACATTCAACCCTCATTGTCTTCTCTTGTTTCCCTCACACCGTTGAGAATTCTCTTCTCAAATAGTCTTCCTTCTACTTTCTTTGTTTTTTTCTTTTTTAAATGACTGTGAGTTTCATTAGGGAGCATGGGCATCTTACCCATGGTTACACCACAGAAATGTCTATTCTTCCTCCAGCAACCATTAACTGGCTATAAATTCTCAGGTGGAGGCAGGGCCTTGTAAGCTCCTCCTCTCCTCCATGACAGGATGTTGGTGGCCCCAATCTTCTGCAAGCAATCACAGCTTCTGTAAATTCAGGAATGCAACAGCTATCTTTATGCCTGGGAGTCATTTTCCACATGACTCCCTGCCCTTCTTCCAGCTCTTAATTCTTTCTACTCATTCTCCATGATATTCCCTGAGTCTTAGAGAGGGTGATAATAGATGTCCTGTTTATAGAAGAGCATTAATCTCACACTTATTTTCATTTCTTTGGTCAGTTATAAACCTCTACAGTTACTGCTGCCACTGTAGAAAGAGGCTCCTCTGAATAAAGCTGACAGCAGCACTAACCTATGCACACAAACATAGTTATTTAGAAGGCAGCTTGCCCATTTAGCAAAACAGCAGCAATAGTTTGTACCTTAAGGCAGTGTTTTTCACCCTTCCCAATGCTGCGAACCTTTAATATAGTTCTTAATATTAAAGTGACCCCCAAACATAAAAATTATTTTGTTCCTACTTTATAACTGTAATTTTGCTACTGTTATGAATTGTAATGTAAATATCTAATATGCAGGATATCTGATATGCAACCCTCAAAGCGTCATGACCCACAGGTTGAGCACCACTGCTCTAAGGCCTGTAACCTCTCAGCCATGGGCTTAGAGTACCAACTGTGAATTCCCTCTTCTGGAACATCCCCAAATCCAATCAGAAGTGGCTGGTTACTTCTGAAACAGACTACCCACTATGACACCAGTGGGTACACTTTGCCTGGCCAGTTAGTAATGTTGTATGCAGGACACAGCTGAGTAGTTTTATGTCAGCTTGACACAACCTGGAGTACTTTGAGAAGAGGAACCTCAATTGAGAAAATGCCCCTACTATATCAGTCTGTGGGCATGCCTATGATGCATTTTCTTATTGATGATTGATATGGGAGGGCCCAGCTCACTGTGGGCAGTGCTGCCCCTGGACTGGTAGTCCTGGTTGCTAAGAGAAGGCAGACTGAGCAAGCCAGTAAGCACCATTCCTCCATTGCCTTTACATCTGTTCCTGCCTCCAGGTTCTTGCCCTGAGTTCCTTGGATCATGGAACACAAACTGTAAGATGAAATAAACCCTTTTCTCCCCAAGTTGTTTATGATCATGGTATTTTATCATAGCGATAGAAATTCTAAGACACTTTCCCAGCAGCCTACAAGCATCTTTTGGTACTCTGTGAGCTAGCCAGCAGGGAGGAGCTTTCAGTCCAGTTCCAGCATGATTTCTTGTATGTCCTATGACCATATTGTGCTGGCTAGTTTTATGTCAGTTTAACTAAAGCTAGAGTTATCTGGGAGGATAACTAACTGCTAATGCCTTGTTGAGGATCTTTCTATGTTTATGAGATTGTCCTCTACAGTAAACCTAGGTGTAGTTTCTACTGTTTTGCATTCATTGTGCTAGGTACTCTCTATGGTTTCTGGACTTGAAGTTTGGTGTCTAACAGTCATTTCAGAAAATTCTCAGTTATTATTGCTTCCATATTAGTTTTGTTCCATTTCCCCTTCTTTTTTTTTTTTTTTTTTTTTTTTTTTTTTGGTTTTTCGAGACAGGGTTTCTCTGTGTAGCTTTGCGCCTTTCCTGGAACTCACTTGGTAGTCCAGGCTGGCCTCGAACTCACAGAGATCCGCCTGGCTCTGCCTCCCGAGTGCTGGGATTAAAGGCGTGCGCCACCACCGCCCGGCCTCCATTTCCCCTTCTTGTATTGCCAGTATATGTATATGACATCAATTATAGTTGTTATAATTCTTTAATTTTTTTTTTTTTACTTTCTCTTTTTTTTCCTCAGGTTTGGAAATTTCTTTTGTTATTTTCTCTAGAGCACGTACATTTCTGGATTTATGTCCAGACTACTAAGGAGTCCAAAAGAAGCATTCTTCATGGTACTTTTCTTTTCTGTGTTGAGAGCATTTATTTTCTCTCTTTTTAAATTGAAAATAGTTTTTTTTCATATTATATATTCTGATTCCTGTTTCCCCTCCCCAACTCCTTTCAGCTCCTCCCCACCCCAGTCTAAACACATTCTTGTTCTCTCTCATGAGAATATAAACAGACATCTAAAAATTAACAAAATAAGATAAAATGAAAAACAAAAAACCAGAATAGGACAAAACAAACAGAAAGCAAAACAAACAAACAAACAAAAAACCAAAGGGGGTGGTGCTGGGGGAACCACAAGAAACATATACAGAGGCTGAGGCACATACGTTCACCTACACAAAAAACCCATAAAAACAAAATTAGAAACCGTAATACATAAGCAAAAAATCTGCAAGGTTAAAAAGAAAATGCCCAGACAAAGCATTGTGAGACATAAAAAACCTCCAGAAATACCGCTGAGTTTGTTTTGTGTTGACTGTTTTCTTAGTTAGGATTTCTATTGCTATCAAGAGACACCATGGCCATGTAACTCTTATAAAGGAAAACATTTAATTGGGGCTGGATTACAGTTTAGAGGTTCAGTTCATTATCATCATGGCAGGACATGGTGGCATACAGGCAGACATGGTGCTGGAGAAGGGGCTGAGAGTTCTATATCTTGCAGGCAACAGGATGTGTCTAAAAGGATGTCTCACTGGATGTGACTTGAGCATGTATGAGACCTCAAAGTCTGCCTCCACAGTGACACACTTCATCCAACAAGGCCACACCTCTTAATAGTGCCACTCCCTTTGGGGGCCATTTTCTTTCAAACCACCAGAGCTGCTGGACATGGGGTCTACACTTAAGTATAGATTGTATACTCAGTGATACTCCATTGGAAAAAACTAATTTTTCCTTTGTGAGCAGTTGTCAGTTGGAAATAATTTCTGGGTTAGAGGTTGGTGCCTGTATTTACTTCCCTTCTCAGTGTCAGGAGCCTATCTGGCTTAGATTTATGCAGGCCTTGTGCATGCTGCCAGTCTCTTAGTTCATAGTGCATCAGTCCTTTTGTGTCTAGAATGCCTTGTTTCCCTGGTATCTTTTATCCCCCATTGGCTCTTAAAAATGTTTTCTCCTCTTCCAAAGAGTTCCCTGAGCCCTGAGGGGAGGGATTTGGTGGAGATGTCCCATTTAGGACTGAACATTGTCCAGTTGAAGGTCCTCTGTATTTGTTCCCATCTACTGTAGGAGGAAGCTTCTCTGATAATGGCTGAGCAAGGCACTGATCTACCAGTATAACAGAGTATTATTAGGAGTTGTTTTATTGCTGCATTCCTCTAGCAGAACAGTAGAATTTGGTTTTCTACTAGGCTCATGGCCTATTTTGTTTCAGGTTCTTGTCTACCTGGGGGTACTTTTTTAAAATAAATTTTAATTTATTTTTATACATTTAAAAAAGAATTACATCATTTACCCTCTTCCCTTTCCTCCTTCTGACTCCTCCCAGGTCCCCTCCCTCCAATCTATCCCATGTTCACTCCCCACTCTCAAATTGATATCCTGTTTTTCTTTGGTTATAATTGTTGCATACATAAATACAACCTGATGAGTTTGCTTTTGTTGTATGTGTATATGTGGTTTCAGGGCTGACCACTTTATATTGGATAACCAGTTAGGGGGCTCATCCTTGGGAGTGGCTAATTCTCCCTCACTCAGAAGTTTTTAATTACCTGTAATTCTTTGTCTAGGGGCCCTATGAAATTTCCCCCTTTTTGAGATAACATATCCATTGATATTGCCATTGCTCTGGTCTTATTTATATAGACATTTCTAGGAGGGACTGATTCACAGCAGGTTTTCTGGTGTTCTGGCTCTTACAATCTTTTAACCCTACTCTGTCTGTGTTGTTCTCTGAGCTATAGATGCAGGACCGATGATGTATGGGCCTGGGCTCCCCATGATCTGTTGTTCTCTGGATTGTGTTCTGTTGTGGTTTTCTGTGATGGTCTCCATTTTCTGTTAAGGGAAACTTCTTGATGAGAGGAGAGAGCAACACTTATCTGTGGATATAAGGATAAGGTGTAGAGTGTAGTAAGGAATTGTGCTGGCCTAGCAAGGTGGTAGTGGTAGATTCTTTTCTAAGGTCCATGACCTTACTAGCCCCAGGAGGTAGGGTAAGTTTCTAATATCAAGCCTGTTTTCCCTCCTTTTCCATGGGCTTTGAGTCCAGCTAGATAGTTGTTGGTTACCACCAATATAATACGTGAGTGCTATTTATTGGAAGGTTATAGTTCCCTTGTCATGCTTGTTATTGTTGTGGATCATAGGTCTTACAACTGGGTAGAACTGTTAATTGCTTCCCTCCCTTGGTGGCTTGCGTATTATTTTCCAATACCATGGAAGCTAGACTGCGGGAGGGAAGTTTTCAGGTTAGCTCCAGCTGTAATCACCTGAGTCTGGTGTCCTAAGTGTGAGGTGTCTTCAGCAATCAGGTCTTATCTTCAGCCTCTGAGAGGCAACCAAAGGCATCAGCAATCGTCTATATTGTTTTGGGAGTCATTTGGACTATTCTGATTAACCATTTGAAAGGAGGTTTCTGGTGCTTGGTACTGGGGCTTTGTTAGTCTGTGGTTCTTGTAAGGAACTTTGTCAGCCCAAGTGACTAAATGTCCTTTAAGGTGTGTGTGTGTGTGTGTGTGTGTGTGTGTGTGTGTGTGTGTGTGTGAATACATATACACTTATATGACATATATGGTGTGTATAATTTTAGGTAGATATAAGATGTGGTAGTTTGAATAGGTATAGCCCCCATAGACTCATGTATTTGAATGCTTGGCCCATAGGGAGCTGCACTATGACATATGTTTTGAAGAATTTGCAGTCTTTCAGATGAACACTATACACTTTAATGCATAATTTAAGCAATCAGGAAATTTGGTTACTCTTTTCTTGTCACTCCACTTAAAGAACAACCAGACCTCTCAGGATAAAGATTGACATATTGTTTAACATTACAGCAGAGCTCAAAGACTGTTTATATTTGTCACATTATACAATATTATTGTAATGTATAAGTATTAGGTCTTTTAATGCCAGTAAATTAGTTTTATATTCTCTGAACTCTATTCTTACGTCTGAGGGGTTAAAAAGTAAAAGCATTAAGAACAGTAGAATATGTAGTGAATAATCACATTTTTAGCCCTTAGAAGCCTTATGGCCAGGCACGATAGTACATGCCCAGCATTCGTGAGGTTGAGGAAGGGACATCAGGTGTTCAAGGGCAGCCTCAGTTACATAGTAAGCTAGAGGCAGTTTGGATTACTTAAGATGAAGTTCCAAAAATATCTTAGGTGTAGTTTAGATGTATAAATATTGCTTTGTAGACTTGAGAATATGAAGTATAGATATTTTAATATAAGAAATAAAGAGGCTGGGCATGGTGGTGCATGCCTTTAATCTTAGTACTCGGAAGGCAGAGGCAGGTGGAGCTCTGTGAGTTTGAGGCCAGCCTGATCTACAAACCAAGTTCTAGGATACCCAAGGCTGTTAACACAGAGAAACCCTGCCTCAAAAACCAAAATGAAATGAAATGAAAGGAAGGAAGGGAGGGAGGGAAGAAAGGAAAGGAAGGAGGAAGGGAGGGAGGGAGGGAGGGAGGAAGGAAGTATAATTAAAGAAATAACCTGGAATCCCAAATCAAAGTTTTTAAAGAACCATTCATTTTCATCAATATAAACTTCAAATGAAAATAAGTAATTATTCAGTAGTTGCGAACAAGCACATTTTTAGTGATTATTGAATCATTTATTTTATCTTGTTTTTACAGCATTGAAATTAAATTTGGAACCTCGTGCATGAGAGGCAAATTCTCTACCTTGAGCTACACTGCTCCCCCACCTCAATTATTTATGTTAAAATTATTTTCCAATTAGTTTTGGTTAGTAGACAAATAATGCATCTAATCTTGGCCTGTTCATACATATGTGTCATTATGCTTTGTTCTCTTTTTCCCCATCCCCCTTCTCTCTCTCTCTGTTTCCTCCTCTTCCACCTGGTTCCTTCTTCCAGTTAGTCCCTATTATGTGTATTCCATGACCCTGCTTCTTACTTCCCTTAAGATTTCTTCTCCACTGTCATGATCCTTTCTCTAGTTCATTCACCAGCAACCATATATCTAAACACACACACACACACACACACACACACACACACACACACACACACATGCACACACACACTCTCTAAATGCTCACATATGAGAGAAAACATGCAGTATTTGTCTTTCTAAGTCTGGCTTATTTTACTTAATATAAAGATATTCAGTTGCATCTATTTTCCCCAAAATGTTATGATTTCATTTTTCTTTATGGCTACAAAAAAATTCCATTGTGTACATGAACCACATTTTCTTCATCTACTCATAATTGATGGACATCTAGACTGGCTATTTCCTGACTATTGGAAATAGTTGAGTAGTGCAGCTGTAAACATCAATGTGCAAATACTTCTGTGTGTTGGCTTACATTTCTGTGGGTATACACCCCAAAGTGGTATAAATTATATCATACAGTAGTTCTACTTTTAGGATTTTGAGGAACTTCTGTATTAATTTCCATAGTGACCAAACTTACCAGCGGTAAATATGGATTCCTCTCTCCTAACAGCCTCACCAGCCTTTGTTTTCTTTTCCTTCCTTTTTCCCTCCTTCTTTTCTTTCCTTCAACAGGGCCTTATATAGCATAGGCTCTTCTGGAACTGTTTTATGTAGCTGAAGAGGAGTTTGAATTTCTGATCCCCCTGTGTCCACCTCCTGAGTAATGAATGACCAGGTGTTCAACGTCACACCCAGTTTATGCATTGCTAAGGATTAAACCTAGGACCTTGTGCATATTAGTCAAGTACTCTACCAACTGAGCTACATCCCAGTACCCATTTGTTTTGTTCCTAACAATTATCCTAACTGTGGTGAGTTGGCATCCACCCCACCCCTGTGTGTGTGTGTGTGTGTGTGTGTGTGTGTGTGTGTGTGTGTGTGTGTGTGTATGATATATATGGAGGAGGGGAGAGAGAGAGAGCATAGAGGTCCACATTAGTTATCTTCCTTAGTTGCTCTTCACATTTTTTTTTTTTTGAGACAGTTTCTCACTGAACTGGAGCACAATGATTTGGCTAGACTGGCTAGTCAGTAAGCTCCAGGGATCTGCCTGTTTCTGCCCTGCCAGTACTAGGATTATAGATGTTCTGGTTTTAATGTGGGTGCTAGTAATTCAGACTCGGGTCCTCTTGCTATGTGGCAAGCGCTTTCACCACTGAGCCAGTTCCTCAAAGCAATTTTAATTTGCATACGTCTGATGATTAAGGATGTTGAACATTTTTTAAGGCATTTATTGGCTGTTTATATTTCTTTTGAGAATTCTCTATTCAGTTCAGGAATCCATTTATTGACTGAATGATTTTGGAGTTCATATGTTTGATTTTTATAGTTGTTTATGTATCCTTCATATTAATCTCCTGCCTGATGTGGAGTAGGCAGCTTCAGCCCCCCCATCCTAAAAGTTGTCTTTGTGTTGAAGATTTGTCCAGTTCTTTAAAGGAACAGAACTGATAGAATGTATGTGTGCATATATATGTAACATATTTTATATATATATATTACAAGGGAGGTTATTAGACTGGCTTAGGCTGATCCAGCTAATCCAACAATGTCTGTCCTTTGATGGAAAGGCTAGAATCTGGTAGTTGTTCAGTCCATGAGATCAGAACTCATAGAGAGCTGCTAGTTTTCAGTCTACAATGGAATCCTGAAGAAGTAGGCTTTAACACCAATGAAGGAATGCCTCAGCAGCACTCTAAAAAACTTGCCAGGGAAAGGGAGGGCCTAGCAGGCAAAAAGCAAAATCTTCTTCCATGTCCTTTTATGTGGGCTGCTACCAGAAGGTGTGGCCCAGATTTAGGGTGGGTCTTCCCACTTCAAATGATCCAATCAAGAAAATCCCCCACAGAGTGCTCGGGCTTTAGTTGATTTTGAGTGTATTCAAGTTAACAAGTTCCGTAATTTCATTTAATTCTATTTGTCAATTCCTGGCACAATTCCGTTGTTACTGGAATCCTCTTCCAAAAAATCTTTACATATGCCTACATCTTAGAGTGTTTTCCTTATGTCTTTCATTAAGGTCTTTGGCCCACTTTGAATTGATTTTAGTACAGGGTGAAAGATAAAGGTTAAGTTTTAGAGTTCTGTGTGTGAAAATTCATTTTCTATAGCATTATTTGTTAATGAGACTCATTTCTCCAATGTGTAGTTTTGATGGTCTTGTAAAACATTAGGTGGCTGTATGTGACTTTATTTCTGGGTTCTTTATCCTATTTCATTGATCTACATGTCTTTGTATCTGTACCATGTTGTTTTTTCTACTTTGTCTCTTTAATATAATTTGATATTGCTATTATGATACCTCCAGGATCACTCTGTTGCTAAGTACCCTTTGGCCATTTGAGTCTTTTGTGTTTCCATATGAATTCAGTAGTATTTTTTTTTAAGTTTTCTGGAGGATGCCACTGGTATTTCTAGGGGGATTGCATTGATCTGTAGACTACTTTTGGTAATATAGGTATTTTTCACAATTTTTATTCTGTCTATTCATGAGGCTGAGAGTGTCTTTTTTAATACTTTCTTCAGTGTCTTAGTCTTTTGTTGTAGAATATTTTCAGCTCCTTACTTAAGTTTACCCCTAGGTATTTAATACATTAAAGTTATGGTGAATAGGGTTTCCTCCCCTTTTTTTTCCTTCCCAGCGAGTTCATTATTGGTATACAGAAAAGCTACTGATCTGTGTATGTTGATTTGTGTTCTGTTGCTTCCTGAAAGTGTTTTTTGGATATAAAAGCTGTTGGGGTTTAAGTAGAGGGTCATGTCATCTGCAAACAAGGAGGTTATGACTCCTTCATTTCTTATTTGTATGTTTTTTCTCTTGCATTATTGCTGTAGATAAGACTTTGAGCATTGGGTTCAATATGAGAGGAGAGAATGGGCAACTTTGCCTCAATTCAGATTTTTTAAAAAATGGTTTCAATTTTTCACTACTTAGTATAATGTTGGCTCTAGATTTGCTGTGTATAGCCTTAATTATGTTGACACATGTTCCTTCTAGTTTCTTCAAGGCTTTTATTATGAAGGGATTTTGAACTTGTTAAAGGCCTTGTTTGTATCAGTTTCAAGGATCATGTGGTTTCTGTCCTTAAGTCTTTTGAGTGCTGAATTACACTTACGGGTTCGTGTATGTGGAACAAACCTTGTTCCTGGAATTAAACCAACTTGTAGTATATGATATTCTTTTTTTTTCAAGCTTTATTTATTATGTATATAGTGTTCTGCCTGCATGTATTCCTGCACACTCGAAGAGGGCACCAGATCCCATTATAGATGGTTGTGAGCCACCATGTGGTTGCTGGGAATTGAACTCAGGACCTCTGGAAGAGCAGCCAGTGGTCTTAACCTGTGAGCCATTTCTCCAGCCCCTGTATATGATCTTCTTAATTTTTTCTTTGTCTTTTTTTCCCCTCCCTCCCTCCCTTCCTTTTTTTTTTTTTTTTTTTTTTTTTTTTTGAGACAAGCTCTCACTGTATATCCCTGGCTGGCCTAGAACGCACTATGTAGACCAAGTTGATCAAGTTGATCTCAAACTCACAGAGATCTGCCTACCTCTGTCTTCTAAGTGCTGAGATTAAAAGCATGTGTCATCACACTCAGATTTAACATGTTATTTTAATCCTTTGACAAGTTTCATTCATACACACATGTACACAAAATAAATTTTAGTCATTTTTACCCATTTCCCTGTCTTATCTCTCTCCTTCTTCTGATGAAACCCTCTTCCCATCAAATTCCCTTCCTACCTTCATGTCTTTTGTGGTATGTGACTGTGTCAGGGTTACCATTGCTGTGATGAAACACTATGATCAAAACAGCTCCTGGGCCGGGCGGTGGTGGCGCACGCCTTTAATCTCAGCACTCGGGAGGCAGAGCCAGGCGGATCTCTGTGAGTTCGAGGCCAGCCTGGTCTCCAAAGCGAGTTCCAGGAAAGGCGCAAAGCTACACAGAGAAACCCTGTCTCGAAAAAACCAAAAAAAAAAAAAAAAAAAAAAAAAAAAACCAGCTCCTGGGCCGGGAAGTGGTGGCGCATGCCTTTAATCCCAGCATTCGAGAGGCAGAGCCAGGCAGATCTCTGTGAGTTCGAGGCTAGCCTGGTCTACAGAGCAGATCTAGGACAGGCACCAAAGCTACACAGAGGAAAGAGTTTATTTGGCTTCTGCTTCCACATCACTATTCATCATAGAAGAAAGTCAAGACAGGAACTCCAACAGGGCAGGAGCCTGGAGGCAAGAGTTGATGTAGAGGCCATGGAGGGGAGCTGCTTACTGGCTTACTCCTCATGGCTTGTTCATCCTGTTTTGTTATAGAACCCAGGACCACCCTCCCAGGGATGGAACCTCCCACAGTGCGCTGCCCCAGCCCTTGTCAATCACTAATTAAGAAAATGTTCTATAGGCTTGGCTACAGTGCAGTCTTAATGGAGGCATTTTCTCAATTGAGGTTCTCTCCTCTCAGATAACTATAGCTTGTGTCAAGTTGACATAAAACTGGCCAGTACAGTGACCCACTGAGTTTAATTAGGGTTATTTTGTGAGTACGGATGGAGGATTTTCACTAGAGCACAAGCAACATATTAATGGGTAAAACACCAAGGAAAGTGACACTCCTTTCCTCTAGCACCTGTCACTCCAATAGTCCTTATAAACCCCTCCCCTTTCCATGATGAAACATTGATGGGCCCAGTCTTGTACAGGTTGTGTAGCCATAGCTGCAGTGAGGTGATAAGTGCAGTAACCATGCTATATCTAGAAGACATCTTTTTGCAGTATTTTTCTTATCCTCTAGGTATTATATTCTTTCCACCACCTATTCTGTGATGTTCTCTGAGCCTTGGAGGGGTGATCTAGATGTTCCTTTTAGGGCCATCACTCTGTACTTTAAGCAGTTATGAGTGTCTGCATTAATTCCCACCTGCTACAAGAAGCTTCTTTGACAAATCCTGAGAGTGGTGCTAGTTTACTGATGTAAACGTGGATATTTAGAAGGCAGTTTGAAAACGTCCATTTGTCAAAACAGTAATAGTAGTCATAGTCGTAGTGTGGTCAAGTGTCGTTGTCGTCATAGTGCTAGTAGGGGAGGAGGAGAGAAAGATGGAGGAGGAGGCTGCTCTCTCCTAGAGCCTATGACCTCTCCAGCCACAGGTTTTTGACTAGGTTTACAGTATCAGGTATGAATTCCCTCCTGTGGGGCATGCTTCAAATCCAACCAGAAAGCAGTTGGTTACCCCCATCATAATCATGCTATTGTTGCACCATAGGACACTCTTGCCTGATAGGTCACTATTGTAGTTCATATGGTTCCTAGGGCCATCTGAATGTACTGGTGATTTATGTATTGATGATTTCAGTGACTATAGAAAGCATTAATGCTAGCTAGCTTTTTCATACCTGTGACCAATTATCTGAATAAACAATAATAGAAATAATTTATTTTAGCTCATTATTGCAGAGATTTTATCCCATAGTTATTGGCACACTTGCTTCTGAGCCATGATGGGAGAACATCCTGACAAGGAGCATATGTGGGGCAGAGCAGTTCACTTCTGCTATGGACAGGAGGCACAGAAGAGCTGGAACAAGAGACAACCCAAAGCCATGACCCCAGTGACTTACTCTCTGGCCTGGACCTCACTCTGTAGACCAGGCTGTCCTCAAACTCACAGAGATCTACCTGCCTCTACCTCACAAGTGCTGGGATTAAAGTTATGCCCTACTATATCCTACCCCTCTTCCTATTTTCCCCTTTAAATCACCTGTGTCTTGCTATTTCCATTTCTAGACCACCACCCCCCATGGTCCTTTTTCATTTTCCTGGTTTCTGCAGTTACTCCAGGTTATATACTCTTATATAAAGATACCATAAACGTCTCTCTGGGTCTAGGTTATATCACTCAATATAATCTTTTCTAGGTTCATCCATTTACCTGAAAATTTAATGATTCATTTTTCTTTATAGCTAAATGGTATTCTATAATAAATATGTACCACTTTATCATTATCTGTTCATCAGTTGAACGATGTTTCCTTTTTCTAGCTATTATAAATAGAGTGGCAGTACACATGGCTGAGCAAGTATCTGTGGAATAGTATGTCAGGTCATTTGGGCATATACCAGGGAGTGGTATAGTTGGATCATATGGTATTTGTTTGTTTGTTTTGAGAATTTTACACAATGATTTCCAGGGTGACTGAACCGGTTGCCACCTCACCAACAGTGAATGAGTGTTTTCCTCTACCCACGTCCTTGTGAGCATTTGTTGTCTGTTGTTTTCTTGATCTTAGTCATTCTGCCTAGGGTAAGGTGAAATCTCAAAGTGTTTTGAATTTGTAGTTCCCTTATTGCTAGGCATGTGGAACCCTTTCTGAGATGTATCTTAGCTACTTTCGTTTCTTCCTTTGAGAACGCTGTTCAGATCCATAGCCCGTTTTTTAATTGGGTTGTTTTCTTGACTTTTTTTGAGTTCTTTGTATATTCTAGTTATTGACTCTATCATATGTGTAGTTGGGAAAGATTCTCTCCCACTCTGTGGGCTTTCTTTTGGTTGAGTGTTTCCTTTGTTGAAGAAAAGCGTTTTAATTTTATGAGATTCCATTTGTCAGTTGTTGGCCTTAGTTCATAAAAAATTAGAGTCCTATGTAGAAAGTCCTTCTCGACACCTATATCTTGTAGGGTGCTGCCTTGTGTTCTTCTAGGAGTTTCAGCATTTTGGGCTTCACATTGAGGTCTTTGAGCCTTTGCAGTTGATTTTTGTGTAGCTAATTTTTACAGACTTAATTCCATTCTGATGCATGTGAACATTCTGCTTTCCCAGCTCCTTTTGTTGAAGTTGCTGTCTTTTCTCCAGTTGAGTATTTCTCTGAATCCTTTGCCTGTAAAATTTCAGAGTGTTTAGACACTCTAGGTATATTATTTTATGTTTTATAAAATTTCACATAGTCTTTATTTTTAGTCTTAAAAAAGTCTTCTATTTGAAAATTTCAGGAGCTAATCAACTAATCATATTGGTCATATCACTCACTTAAAATGTCTAATCATTAATTTTCTTAGAGATAATTTTGTTTCTTTTATACTGTTGTGTGATTTTGTCCAGAGCAGTTAAATTATTGGTTTGTGATAAGGTAGGATTCCTTTTTTTGTGTGAAGCAAAATGAAACAGATCAAACTTAGTTGATAGATAAACTAGGTATTGCGTTCTGTCTGCTGCCTCCACTGTGGTGGCAATCCCGGAGAATCCTGATATTATCTATGGGCAGCATTCATGACCTCTGCTGTTTGTCTGAGTAAATGTCAGGCTCTCCAGGAGACTGTGATGTTAAGCAGACTCTCTTGTGCTGGAAAGGGAGGGGTGGGGAGAAAACAGCATGGTATTTATGACTGCAGGAACTATAAGCTGTAATTTCATGAGATCAAAGCATGGGCTGTTTATCTGTTACACTAACGGCTTTGAATAAAATGGTTAGAAAACAGACAATGTACTAAAAGTTCAGGATAGTTTAAAGCTTATAAAGGCTGTAAAATGAAAAGCATAGCTTTTCAGTGGAAAATTATTTCATGGATGTCTTTTGATTTCAATTTATTATGCACTTAAGATTAATTAATATATATGAGAAGACATGAAATAATTAGTTTTCACTTTTCAGCCATCTATTAGTTTTCTATACCCATTTTCTTCTAACTTCTCTGCTATTTCATAATTATTTTAATGAGAATTGATACATTTTAGAGTATCTCCGAAAGACAACTAATTCCAGCAGCTCCACTTTTCATCTTACTGTAAAATATAGGAATATGAAGGACCCTCAAGATGCTGTAACAGGCAATGGCAGGTACCCCCAAGTTAGAGGACCTGAGTTCAATCGCTGGAACCCACATGGTGGAAGGAAGGAACTGACTTCCACAGGTTGTCTTCTGACCCCACGTGTGCTGTGGTTCATACGCCCACACATACAGACAAGTAAATAAATAAATAAACATAATTTTAAAAGGAAAAATAAAGAAAAGAAGTTAATTTAATTGTCATAAAGAAGAAGAAGAAACCCTTTAGACCACCAATTCTCATTTTATTCAGAGAGTTCTAAGTTATGTAAGTGGCTTTATACTTAGCTGTATACCTTTTATTAACAGGCCATTGAAGCTTAGGAATGAACCTTGAACACATCACTAGTATGAGACATGTCAACTTAATTTCTAATTTGTTTGAATCTTATTTACTTAATTCAGTTATATCTTGGTGTAGGAAAAGCTAATATTAAAAAGCTAAAATTTCAAAAACCATTTTCAGTTTTCATTTGAAAGTTATCTTTTCATAAGAAAGCAACCTGAAACTGTTTTTAGAAAGGCTATTAAGTATATAAGGAAAGATACACATTATATTTAAGCAAGTATCATTGGTGTCTTTAAAAAATAGAATCAGTTGGAGCTAGAGAGATGGCTTAGTGGTTAAGAGTGCTTGCTGGCTCTTCCAGAGAACCTAGGTTTGATTTCTAGCACCTTTATTGGATGTTTGACAACTACCTGTAACTCAAGCTCCAAGGAACCCAGTGCCCTCTTCTGGACCCATGGACACCCATACTCCCGTACATAAACACATAATTAAAAATAGAAGAAAAGATATTCTTCTTCAACCAGTTGAATATGAGAGATATGATTAGATTAAATAATGCATAATATGAATATCAGCCAAATATTCTGTAAATCAAAGTTGAGATTAAAACTTTAGTATCCTTTAGCAGATAGTTTACCTTTGCATTAATTTTATACATTTTAAGAACTTATATTATTGAAGCTAAATTTATCTTTCCTCTTGAAACTCTCCATAGTCATTTTAACTGGCACCCTATTTTTTTGTGTTTACCAATGTCAAAAGAATAAATAAGTTGTTTAATAAGTTCAGTTGAAGAACATTTAGCCTATTGCAGACTAAAATAATTATTCATTCATTATATTGTTTGCTGACCAGAATATACTTGAATCTGAACTTAAAATGCAGAATTATCCTATTTTGAACTCACAGTGTAGGGATTCTTGGTTACAACAGTCAAGATTATTTTCCACCCTCAAAATATAGTGTTGTGTTTTTTTTAAAGTTAACACAATGGTGATAACTCACATCTGCTAAGCTTTGTTTTTCCAGTTTTCTAATAAAACTTCACAGGTTTGCTCATCGCTGACACCAGGACACTTCTCTGTGGCCTGGGTCTGGAGTGCTGTGCTGTCCTGAGTGGAAGAAAGCTGGCTGATCCGTCCTAAACGCTCAGCACTGTGTTCATGCTTTGCTTTCTAAACAGCCTTGCAAATGGACTGTAAACTAGGGTCCCGTTAACAATAATCTGTTTGGCTGACTTTAAGTGCCTTCATCAAGTGTTTTTATTGCCATTTACTTTATACTAAATAAATCAAACTTGATCAAATTTTATTTTAAACAAAGGTAAGCCATATCTCTTTCACATTTATCATTCTTTACTAAGTATATTCATTACATCTTTTAGTTCCTCTTAAATTTCTGAAGATATTCAGGTATGATAGAATGTGAGTTGTGAAAAAGGTACCTTTCTTCAAGGAGCTCATAGGGCAGTTGTTCTCAACCTTCCTAATGCTGCAAACCTTTCTATTCCTTATATGGTGGTGACTCCTGACTATAACATTACTTTTGTTGCTACTTCATAACTGTAATTTTTTTACTGTTATGAATTCTAATGTAGATATCTGATATGCAGGATATCTGATATGTGACCCCTGTGAAAGGTTCATTGACCACTGGCCTCCCCCGCTCCAAGTGGTCACAACTCACAGGTTAAGAACCACTATTATAGAAGGGAATTCACTGCCATCAGCCAGAGAGAATAATCTTAATTCTTCAAATAAATAAAAGTAATACTTAATTATTCATGACCTGTATTAAGATGTTAGAGTACTTTACTTTACAAGTAGGAAACAATTGTGCATTATACTGCATCTGTGGCAGTCACAGATTCCCTTATTCAACAGAGTAGGAATAGGTTAACAGTGTCTAGCACAGTAGGTACTCAGCAAACACAAGTTTCTTGTCTGCATTTTATAGATGAGAACACTGGAAGTAAAGTGGATAAAGTGACTTCCCTAAATTTGCACAATGAAAATAGAACCATAATTGGAATGCAGATAAATTTTAGCCCAGAACCTATGATCATAACCATTCCATAAATAATTATAGCAGCATGTATTGTTCATCCATACAAGTTCCGGCATTCGTCACAAGAGATCATGTATTTATCAAAATGGGAATGTTTCAACTTTTGATTGCTATGAAAAAATACCTGATGAGAACATAGGGAAGGATTGCTTTGGTTCACAGTTTCATAGGCTTCACTCTCTATTCCTTGGCTCCATTGATTCTGGGCCTGCAGTGAGGTAGAACATATGGCAGAGAGCCTATGGAGAAGTTATTCCTCATGGTGGACAGAAAGTAGGGAGAGTACCAACAGAAAGGGGCCAAGGCAAGATGTAGTCTCCAAGGGACATCTCCCCCTCCAGTGACCAACTTCCTCCAACTAGGCTCCTCTTTCATAGTTCCACCACCTCCCAATAGTCTGTTCTGAGTTTGAATCATGAAAGCATAGTCCTCATGATGGTACTACTTCCCTAAAGCTTGTCAGCTGACAGCCAAGCCTTCAGTACGTGGGCCTGTGGGGAACATTCCACCTTGCCTTCCAAATGTTCATGTTCATTTCACAGTGCAAAATGAACAGCCCAGTAGAGGGCTGGTGAGATGGCTGAGTAGATAAAGGGGTTTTCCACTAGACCTGACAACCTGAGTTAGATCTCTGGATCAAACGCATAGCCACATAGTGGAAGGAGAAAATGGGCTCACACACATTATCCTCTGACTTCACACATACGATGAGGTACACATACCCACACCCACACATAAATGAATAAATGTAAAAAATAAGAATTTTTCTACCAAATTAGAGAAATTAGAGGTAAGATCAACCTCTCACAAAGCCTTAGGGGCATCAATAAATTGTAGCTAGGTTCTTTGTCATAATGTAACACAGATGTCTTAGCATTTCTGTTGCTGTAATAAATTAAACACCATGACCAAAGGCAACTCAGGGAGGAAAGGGTTATTTCAGCTTACAGCTCATGCTCTATCATTGAGGGAAGTCAGGACAGGAGCTCAAGGCAGGAACTGAAGTAGAGGCCATGGAGAAATGCTGCTTACTGGCTTGTTCAGCCTGCCCTTTTTTTTTTTTGGTTTTTCGAGACAGGGTTTCTCTGTGTAGCTTTGCGTCTTTCCTGGGACTCACTTGGTAGCCCAGGCTGGCCTCGAACTCACAGAGATCCGCCTGGCTCTGCCTCCCGAGTGCTGGGATTAAAGGCGTGCACCACCACTGCCCGGCCTCAGCCTGCCTTCTTAAACAACTCAGAACCGTGTGCCTGGAGGGGCACCTCCTACAGTGGCCTGGGCCCTCCCATATCAATTATTAATCAAGACAATACCCCACAGACTATAGGCCAATCTTATGGAGGCATTTTCTCAGCTGAGAAAACAAACAACAAACTAACCAAGGCAGATGGCATCTAGTCCAGTTCTGAATGGAGTACTGTTCCCATCTGAAACTTCATGAGTATGATCTTTGCTGTCCATATTTTCATCAATTTTATGGTCTTCTAAGTTCCCATAGGAATCATTCTTTAAACCCTGCTTACAATGTTCTTAGGCTTCTGTAGCCCAAATCTTTTCAAATTCCTATCACAAATTGGTTTTAAAGACTGTGGTGGTTTGAATAGGTATGGCTCCCATAGACTCATGTGTTTGAGTGCTTAGCCCATAGGGAGTGGCACTATGAGGAGGTATGGTCTTGTTGGAGTAGGTGTGGTCTTAGAGGAAGTATGTCACTGTGGAGGCGGGCTTTGAGGTCTCATATACGCTCACGTTATGCCCAGTGTGGCACAGTCTCCTGCTGCCTGTAGATCAAGATATAGAACTCTCAGCTCCTTCTCCAACACCATGTCTGCCTGCACGCTGCCATGTTTCCCACCGTGATGACAATGGACTAAACCTCTGAACTATAAGCTAGTCCCAACTAAGTGTTTTCCTTTACAAGAGTTGCTGTGGTCATGGTGTCTCTTCACAGCAATAGAAACCCTAACTAAGACAAAGAAAGGCTATCCTGGAACTTGCTATGTAGGCCAGGCTGGCATTGAATGCACAGAGATCTGCCTGTTTCTGCCACCTGAGTGCTGGGATTAAAGGTGTGTACCATTATGGCTAGCTCAGAGATCATTTTCTGTCAGTAAAACTGTTACATGCCTACATCTCGTACCTCTAGTCCTTTCATTCCAACTGTCTACTCCACATTTCTCATTTAGTCTTTTCTAGTAGATCACTATTTCTCCTTTTCTTCAAAACTACGCCTTTTTAAAAAAATTACAGTCCTCTTAAAGAGACACATGACTTGCTGCATACACACACATACAGACAAGTAAATAAATAAACATAATTTCTATAATAGTAAGTGGCTTCATGCTTAGCTGTATACCTTTTATTAACAGGCCATTGAAGCTTAGGAATGAACCTTGAACACATCACTAGTATGAGACATGTCAACTTAATTTCTAATTTGTTTGAATCTTATTTACTTAATTCAGTTATATCTTGGTGTAGGAAAAGCTAATATTAAAAAGCTAAAATTTCAAAAACCATTTTCAGTTTTCATTTGAAAGTTATCTTTTCATAAGAAAGCAACCTGAAACTGTTTTTAGAAAGGCTATTAAGTATATAAGGAAAGATACACATTATATTTAAGCCAGTATCATTGGTGTCTTTAAAAAATAGAATCAGTTGGAGCTTTCTCTGCCCATCTTGTTCTCTTGTGTAGTATAGTAATATATGCTATTCCTGTTTTCATGTCTGTAATAAATACAAAATAACGAAAGACACAAACAATCACCTCAGAAAAGTTAACATGCTATAGAACTGCATGGAAGCACTGCAGTTAACAAGTGAAATTACGTTTAGAATAAGATTAGTAGCCTTAGCCGGGCGGTGGTAGCGCACGCCTTTAATCCCAGCACT
Source organism: Peromyscus californicus insignis (assembly GCF_007827085.1). Taxonomy (NCBI): domain Eukaryota; kingdom Metazoa; phylum Chordata; class Mammalia; order Rodentia; family Cricetidae; genus Peromyscus; species Peromyscus californicus. The sequence continues at coordinate 80,060,625 of NW_026294595.1, forward strand.
CGGGAGGCAGAGCCAGGCGGATCTCTGTGAGTTCGAGGCCAGCCTGGGCTACCAAGTGAGTTCCATGAGAGGCGCAAAGCTACACAGAGAAACCCTGTCTCGAAAAACCAAAAAAAAAAAAATTAGTAGCCTTGATGCAGGGGGAGGGGCTTGGACCTGACTCAACTGAATGTACCAGGCTTTGCTGACTCCCCATGGGAAGCCTTACCTTTTTGGAGGAGGGAATGGGGGGTGGGTTGGTGGGGGGAAAAGCTGAGGGAGGAACGGAAGGAGAGAGGAGAGGGAGATCTGTGGTTGGTATGTAAAATGAATGAAAATTTTCTTAGTAAAGAAAAAAAAGAAAGTAACCAAGAACATTAAAAAAAAAAAAAAAAGACTCCAGGTGGAGTGATCATCTGTATAGGCCTACACAGTGGCTAAGCAGCCTCCTCTGCTTCTAAATGTCTTCCCAGTAGGATAGTCTCAAATTTCGTCAGACTCATCAGTTGTTTGGCCTACCTTCATGCTTTCTACCATGGCTAGCTCTCTGCAAATTATCTTGTACAGATCATCTCTAAATCTCATAGAACCACAGGATTGTCTAATCTGCTGGTTTTCATCTTTTTCTTTAAAGCTGTGGAATGTTTTATGATGTGGGAGCTCAGTATTGAAACAAATAAATCTAGAGCTGGTGGGCCTGAAGGGAGACTGGAAGAACTCTTGAGCCGTACCTGTTAGTTCCAGTTTTTATAAGAAGTTCAGCATAGCGTCACTGAGGTTTGGCAGAGCCCAGTTTGAAAGCTGTAATAGGATCTAGCAACTTTTTGCAGGGAGAGGAACTGAGACCTAAAAGAAGGGTAGATTATTCAGTATCAAACAATTTATAAAAATTCTCCACTTGCCCTCACTTTATTTTATGCATGTTTGTAATATGCTGAACAAACTGTAACCTTTACAGTGTTAAACTGTGGTTTGGATTTGGTAATGCCAGCAGTCACTGTACTGCATACGATCAGTTTAAACAGTCACTATCACTCACTCCTTATGCTACTGTGAGGTTCCAACATGCTCCAGTTTTGGCAAGCAAGAGGTAGCTGAAGGAAAACTTTTTGTTGTTTTTATAGAGTACCAAGAGCTGGATGTGGTGGGGTGTGCTTACAATGCCAGAACTTGGGAGGCAGGAAGATTGTGAGTTTAAAGCCATCCTGTACTACATAGTGAGACTGTCTTAAGAAACAAAACAAACACTCTCCCTGAATGAGATAGTCATTATATAATATCAAAGTTGGCCCCTTGTTACAAGTCCAAAGAGGACTAAAATTCCACAAATGAACATGACCAGTTATTGGTAATGTATATTGAGTGCTCAAATCAGTAGGTGCTAGGACCTGCCTTACTTTGTGTTTTCTGTTATGTGATGGAGGATATCCTTATTATCTGGGGGTTTAAGAAGTGAAATGTAAACGTGAAGGGAGCAAGGAGAGAGGAAAGAAAAGATACTCAGTCAATTTTATGACACTTATGCAAAATTGACCTATTTAAAGGTCCTTTCAAATTCTCAAACAAGATTATTCTGGCTCACTGATTGTTTCCCCTCCATTCTTTCAAAACTTACCCTATGGTTCCTGTTTTTCTTTTTCCTTTCTTTCTTTTTTTCATAGTTTTTCTTTCAGTGAATTTGTATTCTTAATTCAGTGTCAACTCTACAAGATGATTTCACACATCTGTTTTCAGCTTCACATTTCCCTTAAGCTCAAGCTTTCAATACATCTCCTCTATGGCCTCTCTCCCATTTCTGTCCCTCCTTCCTCTATCCTCCTCTTCTTCCTGATTCTTTTCTTCCCTCCCTCCCTCCCTCCCTCCCTCCCTCCTTCAGCTCCCTCAGGATTTTGTTTTATTTCCCAGGCTAGCTTAGAAACCCCAGACTCAAGCTGTCTTCTTACTTCAGCCACCAAGGAACTAACTGGTCCTTTAATGTAGGCGTGAAGTACCACACCTGCTCTTCTGCTGTTTTAAACTTCTGCTATTTAAAACTGCTTGGAAGTTATCTTTCTTTGTGCTTTATTGTAACGTCTAAGCTAACTGGTTACACACAGGAATTTGCACACTCCTATTTTTGCATACCTGAAACAGAGAAACAAACAAACAATAAATACAAGTCTGAAAACGTCCCAGCCTGTAACTGGTGTGACTGTTGAATGTGAATTATCCCTGGATTACCTAAAACTCCATTCTGGGTAATTTATCATGTATCATCTTTTATACTTTGAAAAAATGTAAAAGAAACATATTTTAGAATAGTTTAATGGCTATGGATCAGGATTGGTGATTTTTTTTTAGGGACCATTGAAGAGTCACAGTTTATTCAAAAATCATTTTAAACATAGATTTTTGAACATGAGGGTCTTCAGAAAGAAAAAGAACATGACATGCCAAAGTGTGGGTATGGCTTCTCAATTCAGTGTTTTAACATTAGCCGTGTGTATCATTTTGGTGGCTCTCAAGTTACGTCTTAAAAGGTTGCTTATATATCTTGTCTTTCTTTTTTGATAAATAAGATTATAGGGTGACTCCAGAGATGACTTGGATGGATTACATGTGATAAAAATTGGGAGCTCATAAGGTTGCACAAAAGCTTAGGACATGTCTTTTACTATAAACGGGGTTTCTATCAGGATCCCTGGAAGCCTATAGCTGGGGGAGGAGAAAAGCCACAAGCAAACATTATTAATCATGCAGGAATTCTTGATTTCAACTGACAAGAAGCTTGCCCTAGTCCTGGATGAGGGGTTTCTTCCTGTTCCTGTAGTCCTATAATTTCCCTGCGTTTCTGACCTGCCTCACACTCATCATATCATGCTGAGATTGATGCATAATAATCAGCCAGTGTTCTTTTCTCTAGAGTTCTTCCACTCTTTTAAACAAACTGATCTGCTAAGCTACAAGCTTAAGATAGCACCTGTTGGCACTTGACACATAGTAAGTACTTGATAGATGGAAAAGGAATGTTCAACTCAGTACTTCGCCTTTGTCTACCAAATCCAATCTCAAGCTATGAAACCACCATTCTTTCCCCTCCGCTCTCTTCCACCTATCTACATAGTCAATATTATTTCCCAGTTTTCTCTGCTTCTTGCTTTTGTTTTCTTGTACCTCTCCTATCCTTGAAATGTCCTTTTAAATTTTCTTGTATTAAATGGAACAGATGACGCATTGGAGTTGGTAACGGAAGAGTTTAATGGGGAGATGTTTGTATAATCGTTGACAGAGTTAAGAGAACAAAGGGGTTGGGAAGCATCCTGCAGATAAAACGGAGGGAAGGTGACAGCCACAGTCCCACCTGAAAGGACAGGGAGTGCAGCAGTGCGACTTGGAGAGAACTGTAGCTAACGCGCAGAAGGGAGAGCTGTGAGTTCCTGAAGACGGAGGGCCATTTGTGGTCTGTAGGAGGGAGCTACTCCACCGGCATCTCCCACAGATCTCACCCCACTGGACTCCAGAGGACAGAGGATTTCCTGTTCTCATAGAGATCAGTGAGAGACTGGGAAGAGCAGTGTGCAGAGCTCATGGCAAGTGAGTAAGGATGGTCAGATGGAGGACACGTATTCCTTTCACACATTTCCCTAAGTCAAGTCTTACTTCTGTTGTTTAAATGTTTCTTTGGCTGTTCTGTTTATTTTTAATTTATTTTTATTTTATGTGTACAAGTGTTTTACCTGCAGGTATATGGGTGCACCATGTGCATGCCTGGTGCCTGAAGAGGTCAGAAGAAGCTGCTAGATTCCCTGGAATTGGAGTTAGGGATGTTTGTGAGCTACCATGAGGGTGCTGGGAACTGGGTCTTCTGTATGAGCAACAAGTCCTCTTCACAGCTGAGCTATCTCTCCAGCCCTGTTTAGTTACTTTAACATGAGCTGAGAATTCTTATTTTGCCTGACAGTAATTTGCCTACCTGCTTTTCTAAGAAAAGGTCTATTGTTTGATCCACATGGTTACTTTAACAGTCTTTTATGTAATATGCATACCCCAAAGTGGGTTATGACTAATTCTAGTCATAGAATGAGAATTAGGACTAATTCTCCTGGTTTTTGGATGGGGATTAAGATATAATTGTATGAAACTGTGACATGTAGAGCTAAGACATCCAATTCCAGTTGCATCTCTGTTTTCTACTGCATATGTTTGAGCTTCCTGGATGCCACAATCTTGGGCTCCCCCCCCCCCCCACCTCAGTTGCCTGTACTTTTCAACCTTCTTAGCTCATCTATAAATGTTAGGGTTCCTTGGGACACAGTCATTTGTCAGCTTCTGCCTTTCAATAACTTCTTCCCATAAAGGACTTTGATGGGTCAGTAAAATTATATTGAACACTCTACCATAGGATCCTTTCCACCAGGTGCTCATTCCATGGGCTAGACCCAACAAGTGCTATGCCCAGGCTTCAGAGAAGTGTTGCTTTGCAGTGAACTGCCATTAAATGTACAGACTCACACTGCTCTGGATACTGAGAATAAGTGATGGTTGAAGGACTAGCCCTAAGGAGGACATTTATACTATTTCCTTTAAGGCTCAGGAAATATTGTGGATGAGGAGGTGGAAAGAAGTTAAGAGTTAGAAGATAAGAGAGAAGCGTTGTAAAATGTGAACTTTGGGGCATGACGTCGCCATTGCAATCATGATCTTAGCAGCTGTATTTGCCTGTACTGGGCCTGTGAAAGACTAAGCCGTTGTCTTTAATCTTGGATCAGGAAGGGACTTGTGTGATCATACCCATCCTGTCTATAAAGTGTTGGCTGCTTGTGGAGTCTGGGAGAAAGGCAGTCAATTTCTTCATTTATGTACCCACAAATGAGCCCACCAGGCTCCAGTGGATAGTTCAAAACCCAGGAACACACAGACTGTCAAGTTAAAAGTCAGTGTGTCAAAAGCTGAGTCAGAAAGATGTGAATGTGAAGAAGGGACTCTTCAGGAGGAGGGGTTTGACAGTGGTGGGAGGGAGATAAGAGATGCGGTGTATGAGAGAGTAACCAGAATGTGTTCTATATACATCTATGAAATTGGCAAAGAAGAACTTTAATAAAAGTTATATATATATATATATATATATATATATATATATATATATATATATATATATATATATATAAAATTCTGTTGTTAAATGAAGTATAATTTTAATGTTTGGAAACTATCATGAAAATATCTTGCTTTGATAATATGTATACTGAATTTCCTTTTTGTTTCTTACGTTAAGGAACTAAAAAAAGTAGCTTCAGAGTTGATTAAGTCCAAGGTCACATGTCAGCATAAGATGGAAGAAGAAAGTATCGATCTGATAATTAAAGAACAAAAATATGAAGAGCTTCAAGAAAGACTCGACATGGTATTTGATTAAATTTTACTCAAGTTTATAAAATTAAATCTTACCCAAAGTATGAGAACTTCAGGATTATTGCACAAAATATTCTTCTTTGTAAAGTTTGTAGATATAGTAAAAATTAAGGTCTGACTCTTTTTTAAATTATTGGACTTTTTGTCATTAGCAAATCTTAGAACAAAATTTGGCTATAGCAATTTTAATCCAACTCAAATATAGGTTCAGGTAATTTTATGTCACTGTGGTATCTCTAAATTGCTTTTAAGATGAGAAATTGTATAGTTTTAATGTTTATCTTTGTACTAGCCTATATTGGGCTTCTTAATTCACTGGAGCCTATGTCTCAACACAAACATGGGTACTGAATTGAATATAGAACTTACTGAATTTTACATCATAACTTTACAATTCTTAACTTTGAAGGAATTGGAATTAAATAAGAAAATTAATGAAGAGATTACCCATATTCAAGAAGAAAAACAGGTAAGCAATCCTCACATAATTTGGAAGTAGATGTGGGATGATATTTGCTTAAGTGTGGAGTAGGCATTCAGCTAACATGTACTGAGTGGATATGTTTATATGTTTTTAACTAGTTGAATGTATACTTCCACTTTTTGCTATTTTATTTATTTATTTGAGACAAAGTTTCACTAGGTAGCCCTAGTTGTCTTGGAATTGGCCATGTAGATCAGGCTTGACCTTGAACTCACAGAAATCCACCTGATTCTGCCTCCTAGGTTTAAAGGTGTATGCCTTTACATTTATTTTTTTTTGTGTATATGTCTTAGTGTGTGCATTTGTATGTGATCACATGTGTGCACACACATCTGTATATGCAGAGACCAGAACTCTTTAGTCTCTCTGAGCTGGAGTTACAGATGTTTGTAGGATGCCTGGCTTGTTCAGTGAATGCTGGAGACCAAGTCTGGTCCTCATGATTGTGCAATAAGCACTCTTAATTGCTGGGCCATTTTTCCAGCCCCAGTTTTTTTTCTTTTCTTCCTTTCCTTCCCTTCCTTCCTTCCTTCCTCCCTTCCTTCCTTCCTTCCTTTCTTCTCCTCCTCCCCTTTTCTTCTTCTTCTTCTTCTTCTTCTTCTTCTTCTTCTTCTCTCTCTCTCTCTCTCTCTCTCTCTCTCTCTCTCTCTCTCTCTCTCTCTCTCTCTCCTCTCTCTTCTCTTCTCTCTTTCCTTCCCTTCCTTCCTTCCTTTCTTTTTTTTTTTTGAGTCAGGGTCTCACTCTGTAGTACAGGATGGCCTGGAGCTAACTATGTAGCCCATGTTGGCCTCAAACTCACTGGCAATCCTCCTGTCTCAGCTTCCCAAGTGCTGAGGTTACAGGCATCAGCCACATATTTTCTAGCTAAATTTCTATTTTTCAGAAGTAGTTTTATTATTTGTTAGACCAGTGGTACCTTAGCAAATAATTACTGAAATGTACTTACATACCATGTGTAATTTTAGAACAATTTCCACTTATTTCAATCTATTCTCATGCTTAAAAAATAATTTGGGGAAACTACAGTTACTTAAAAAAAATTTTGGATTTATCTTATGTGTATAAATGTTTTGCCTGCATATACATCTGTGCACCATGTGTGTGCCTGGTGCCTCCAGAGGCCAGAAGAGGGCATTGGATTCCCTGGAACTGGAGGTAACTGATAGTTGGGAGCCACTGTGTGAGTGCTAGGAATTGAACCTGGGTCCTCCTTAAAAGCAACAAGTGCTCTAAACTGCTGTGTTTTCTCTCCAGCCCCTCTAAGAAGAGTTTTGTCTGTCTTTTTTTTTTTTTTTGCTTTACCTTCATTTGATTGGTGACACCCTAGTCTACAGAATCATTTTATAATATTATAGTTCATGTGACATTACTAGAGATATATTCCTATATCTCTAGGTGAGCAAGGCAACAAGTTTATTTTATTTTTTAATTCTTTACCTTGTTCAGTAATGTCTTAGAATCTGTGGCAGGTTTCAAAAACTTACTTTACAAGTTAAGGGACTTTAGAAATAATACTTGATAGAAATTTGTATAACATTAATTATTTTAGGTAGTAAATTATCGTAGTGTTATTAGTTTAATATAAAGTATCAAAATTAAGGTATAAAAATAGTAGCTTAAAAACTAGATATGTGCCAGGTGGCGGTAGTGCACACCTTTAACCCTAGCACTTGGGAGGCAGAGGCAGGCGGATCTCTGTGAATTCAAGACTAGCCTGGTCTACAAAGACAGTTATAGGACAGCCAACAGAGAAATCCTGTTTCAAAACAAAACAAATCCCAAACAAACAAAAAATAAACTAGAAATGTATCTGGAGAATGAATTTAGAAACATGATATATTTTTATGTTTTTGAAGGATATCATCATTTCTTTTCAACATATGCAGCAATTACTTCAGCAACAAACTCAAGCTAATACTGAAATCAATGCAGAATTGAAGGTGCTAAAAGGAAATAATCAGGTTATGTATATTTTGTATATATTATGTATATATTGTTTAAATATATTTCTACCTAATAGGCTTCCCCCGTTTAGTTGCATTTAAGTATCTTGTTCTATCATTTGATTTTAAAAGGTAAGATACTAGATTCCTTCATCAACTTTCAGCATGAATATCTAAAATAATAAGTATATTTTTTAACATTTAAGTTACTAGGTGCATGTTAAACTTTATCAAATATCTAATTTGAATATTTTTTGAGATGAGGTCTCTGTAATATAGTACTGGCTGTCCTGGAACTCACTGTGGACCAGATTCGCCTTGAACTCACAGGGATCCACCTGCCTCTGTCTGTAGTGCTGGGATTAAAGGTGCATGCCACCATGCCCAATAGTGGTTACACAGGGACTTACACTTAGAAGTGTCTACCTTCTGTTTAATTTTGTACTCAGTGTCTTGAAGTTTTTTTTGAATTTTTATCTTTTGAGTTTATGTTTTGTAAATGAAACCTGATGGTAAATGGAAGCATGTGTTGGAGGCTTGGAACCTCAATAGGCATTTTCTTGTTTCTGTTGCCTCTCAGTCTTGGTTCTTGGCTGCTGGTTCTTCTACCTTCTGGTGCCCTGGTACCTTGCCTAACCACCCACTCTGTAGGCGAAGTTTTCTCCAGTCTGGCCCAGCACCACGGACCCTGCAACCGCTTATAAAATAATCACTCAGAAGCTTATATTAATTAAACTGACCAGCCATTAGCTGAGGCCTACCACTGATAGCTCTTACACTTAAACTCAGCCCATTTCTGTTAATCTATATGTCGCCACATGTTCCATGGCTTTACCTGTTGCCTTTACATGCTGCTCCCTGGACAGGAGGCTGGTGAATCCTCACTCAGCCTTTCTATTCCCAGAATTCTCTTCTCTGCTTGTCCCTCCTATACTATACTTCCTGTCTGGCTACTGGCCAATCAGCATTTTATTTATCAATCAATCAGAGCAACACATTCATAGCATACAGAACATCCCACAGCACCACTCCCTGCATCTTTTCATTTGTTTGGAAAAGCCTTACTTTTAAATGAATGCCTAGGTACAGTAGGGGAGGTTTGATGTGGGTACATGTGCCTTGCAGCACTCTATGGGGAGGCATGGCAGCAGCTCTTCCTGATTCAGGCCGGCAGAGCGAGTATCCAGCCCAGTGCTGCATGCATCCCTGCCTAACACTTTGATCTGGCAGCAGTTACCCTTTGCTGTGGGTTTACATCGAGAGCCCACGGAAGGGAAGGATTGCTTCCTTTTCTGGCTGTAATGTGATACATGGGTGAAGCAGGGGGCAGGAAGAAGTGGGGCCCAGAAGCTAGTGGCTCTTGCTCATGCTGAGTTGTCATGAAGCTTTTAGGCAGCTGCGAGGGACTTCATTTGTGCTGTGATTTTTTTTTCCTGTGTCCAGAGAACCCTGCCATTAAATAGAAAATGAAATGTCCTATGGCAGAGAGAGACACAAAGGAAAATTTACATATTTTAATACCTCTAATAGCATGTTTCCTCTGCCTTTTTGATTTGTACCAGGCCACACAAATTTTGTTAGCTCATCATCATTGAATAGAACTAAACTTATGCAGAGCAAGGCAGTTTTTTGCTTTATCTCCTCACCATTGCTGCCCTATGGCTTATCATATAAAGGTTCTGCCTGCCTTCAGTTATGTAGGAATTAAAATGTCAAAGATACAGAGGGAAAGAAGTGGACTGCTAGAATCAAGCTACTCATTCCCTTAACCTCTTCACCTATTCTTATAAGAGACTAGTAGAAAACAACTTTTACAAGTAAGAACCTCTTCACACCTTCTCCTAAGAGCATATGTTTTTTTTGTATAGATATGGTATAACTTTTTAGCCTAGGTTTACCACAGCCTATGGAATGGTGAGATTACAGGCATGTAGCACCATGTTTGACTCAAAATTCATGATGAGTAGCTGTTACAAAGGTCATATGGTAATCCATGTAAAGGAGTTGAAACATAGTTTGGGGGGTGAGCTGAATATTAGGGTGTTGCTAGAGTTTTCCTGCCTGGCCCACAGTCAGGACAAATCTCTCTCACCCGCCAGTCCCAAGCTGCTCAAACCCGATCAAGTAAACACAGAGACTTATATTGGTTTCAAACTGTATGGCCGTGGCAGGCTTCTTGTTAACTGTTCTTACAGCTTAAATTAATCTATTTCTATTAATCTATACCTTGCCACGTGGCTTGTGGCTTACCAGTACTTTACATCTTCCTTGTCCTGATGGCGGCTGGCAGTGTCTCTCTGACTCAGCCTTCCACTTCCCAGCTCTATTCTCCTCCTTCTCCCGCCTACACTTCCTGCCTGGCCACTGCCAATCAGTGATTTATTCATTGACCAATCAGCAACACATTTGACATACAGACCATCCCACAGCACTTCCCCTTTTCTTTTCTTAAAAAGGAAGGTTTTAACCTTTACACATCTCCAAAGTCAGCTTGGTATATTTGGGAATTTGGGCGTAGCTTCTCTTACTACTTCCTGCTGGAGGGGGGCGCTGTATCTTATGGGGACACAAAGAACATTTTAGGATTATGGAGTAGTCCATGAGGGTGTATTCGTCTGAGTCAGTTGCCTTGAAACGGTTCTGGATGTTGGATCATCTGGGCCATGGTGTCATCGGAGACCTTTCAGGTGGTCTTGGCTGGTCAAACCTGATGTGTCTTAATCTGGAACAAATCCATAGCCTCTTGCTTTCTGTGGAAACAAAAGAGACTCTTTTCCAAAGCAACATATCCTTACATCCAAATTTTGAAGTCAAAGTATCTTTAAAATATACATACTGGTTTAACTCAGCTTCCTTTACAATCAAATATCTCTCTGTAGTTAAGAATCCCAAAGACAACACAATCCAGACTCTCTGTGTAATAGTCATCTCTACGTGGCTTACTTTTTATATTAATTTTACTGTCTCTTTAAAGACTTTATTTTTTAAAACCATGTATTTGTTTCTATACTGTATATATCACCTTTTTTTGTCTCTTTTAAGCCTACGTATATTTTACACACATTTTAAACTATTACATCTGAATCTGTCTTATTGTGAATCTATTGCTTTAAGCCGCAGCAGCTGTGGCTGCTGGCTCCGCCCACCTCAGCTTCCCAACATGGCGTGGTACTTTACCAGCAGCTCTGGGAGCTATCGTGGGTCTATGCTTTTATCCAAGCAGCATGTAGCCCAGAAACCTCTTTTGTTTTGTACTAGCAAAGGCTAAATCCACAATGTAGCTTAATGTGCCACTTGCAGAGGCCTCATTCCCGCCATACTGCAGGTCGAGCGCGCACGCCAGCAACCCGCCAGTAGCTCAAACCGGCAGCTGCCGCTCATTTGAGAGAGACAATTAGGAAGCTGTTTTTAGCTCCGTTTTAGAATCTTTTTTTTCAGGTTTTAGGTGGAAACTCTTGCCACCACGTTGGACGCCATTTGTTGCTAGAGTTTTCCTGCCTGGCCCACAGTCAGGACAAATCTCTCTCACCCGCCAGTCCCAAGCTGCTCAAACCCGATCAAGTAAACACAGAGACTTATATTGGTTTCAAACTGTATGGCCATGGCAGGCTTCTTGTTAACTGTTCTTACAGCTTAAATTAATCTATTTCTATTAATCTATACCTTGCCACGTGGCTTGTGGCTTACCGGTACTTTACATCTTCCTTGTCCTGATGGCGGCTGGCAGTGTCTCTCTGACTCAGCCTTCCACTTCCCAGCTCTATTCTCCTCCTTCTCCCGCCTACACTTCCTGCCTGGCCACTGCCAATCAGTGATTTATTCATTGACCAATCAGCAACACATTTGACATACAGACCATCCCACAGCATTAGGGGTTAGCTAATTTATTCTATGATAGAGACCCAGAAAATGTAAGCAGTTTTATAAACTGTGGGGCCTTATAAACTGTAGAAAAAAACAATATTATACCCTGGTTCCAATCCAGAACTATTTCTCAGTGTTATGTGCTCAACATAATTTTTTCTAGAAGCACGAGACTGTTAAGTTTGTGTGTTGGTTAGTTTTTGTCAACTTGATATAAGCTAGTCTAGGAAGAGGGAGCCTCAGTTGAGGAACTGCCTCCATGAGCTTAGCCTGTGAACATGTCTGTGGGATAGTTGCTTGATTAGTGATTGATGTGTGTGTGTGGGGGGGGGGCGGGGAACAGCTTACAGTGTTGGTGCCACCCCTGGGTAAGTAGTCTTGGGTTGTATAAGAAAACCAGCTGAGCAAGCCATGCAGGGCAGAGAGCAAGCAATGCCCCTCCGTGGTCTCTGCTACAGTTCCTGCTATTGGGGGATTTATTAAGGCAACTCCACGTAGTTGAAAGGGAGGTTTATTTTGAGGGGTAACTTACAACAAGTAAAGGGATAGGTTACAGGCTCCAGGAGAGGTGAAGTGCAGTCCAGCGGTGTTCTTTGGAGAACTCTGCTTGGTCTACCATCCAACATCCAGAATTACCAGGAACCAAGAGAGCCGGCACATCCAGATCTCGGGTCTTAAGGGCTCCTGTCTTACCCTTGCCTCAGGGGCAGGCCATAGGTAGGCGTGACATTTACTGGAAGCCTCACTGTGGGTAGTACTTCCAGGTCAAAGCTGGAACAGCTACCCACTACATTTCCCCCTTTTGTCTAAATAAGAAGGTTCTATTCTAATACAAAACTGTATACAATAGGAATGATTATCAAATATTGTCCAGGAGGAATAAGGGATAATGACCTAGACAAGATGGAACTACAACCAACACGAACAATATCAAGCAAGAGACACATACTAAAATCCAGAGAAATCTGGAACATAGGTAAATGGCACATTACAAAGATCATTCCAAAAGGTGTCCTATCCTGAAGAACCTAAATCTAATACAGTTCTTGCCTCCAAGTTCCTGCCCAGACTTCCCTTGATTATAAACTGTAACTTGTAAACCAAATAAACCCTTACTTCCTCACGTTACCTTTGGTCATGGTATTTTTCAGAGTGATGTAAAATAAACTAAGAAAGTTTGTTGAATCAGTTGTATGAAAATTATACTAAAATTTTGTGGTATCTATAGTGGTCATTGCTTTGAGCTACTAACCAAATCTGTAAGTATGGCCCTAGGATCTTTTAACTGTGTGTACCAATATGTTAAATATTCAAATACCTTTCTCTTTAATTATTACCTGTCTCTTGATATTATATAGAAAGCTATATAATATCATATAGTACATTCCAAAATACTGTCAAGTAGTCCACTAAGAATGCAAACATTGAGCCGGGCAGTGGTGGCGCACGCCTTTAATCCCAGCACTTGGGAGGCAGAGGCAGGTGGATCTTTGTGAGTTCGAGGCCAGCCTGGTCTACAGAGCGAGATCCAGGAAAGGCGCAAAGCTACACAGAGAAACACTGTCTCGAAAAACCAAAAAAAAAAAATAAAAGAATGCAAACATTATCATCCACCATCATTTTATAAAACAGAGCATTTTAAAATACATGTATTTTAAAGATAATCTCAGGATAAATGACAGATCATTATATGAAAAGTCATGCCATCACATTTGGCCATGGACTAGAGAAGTTTGTCGTGGATCAGTGCTTAGCTGCTAACTGATGATGTCTAAGAACCACTGATATATAGCATAACAAAATATTAATGCTGAGCTGTTGCTAAGGATTACATTGCTTAGCTACGGCATGTGTTTTCTTGAGGAGCATTCTAATTCCACCTGTACTAAAAGGGATCGTTGCTCTTGATAATGGCCAACTGGTTTTCAGTGCTCTGCTGTTATACTGTCATCTGTCTTATGTTTTTAGCAGTAAATTTAGAAAGATCATAGGTATCTAAATTCTAGTTATAAGTTTAGTTCTACTTCTGTAGTCATAGTACTAAGAGTATTTTCACATTTTACTCCTGTGGTTATTGTATTATTACTGTATTAACTAGGACAATTTACTGTTTTTTGAAGTTAAGCATTTAGTGAATGCTTTCAGTTTGACCTCTGACAAATGCTTTTTTTCACAGATGTTTTTCAGATTTGTTAATTCAGTTGGAAATAATAACATTTTTGTGTATGTTTATAATATGTACAAGTTTATATTCACGCCCGAGTGTAACTTCCATGATGAAGTTAGAGCATTGCAACTTTAGGATCATAAGCACATGAGAGTGTCAAGCATGCAGTAGGACCTTGTTAAGTTCTATTAAATGAATGAATGGTGTACCATGAATAAACTTGGGCTCTTCCCCAGTCAGAAACTACCTGGTTAGGGCTTCCAGCTAAAGATGATTAATTAAACGTACATTCACTTCTGCCACCTTGTGAAACTGTTATAAAATGGCAATAAACCCACAAGGACATGGAAATGACAGGAGAAACATAAAAGCCTAAGTTTTAAAAGTGAACTAGCTGTATAGTTAGCAGAAACAGGAAATAGAAACCTAATTCAAAGTCATGGAAGTGAGGCCTGGGATGTGGTTGAGTGGTAGGGTCCTTGCCTAGCATTATGAATTTTATGTCAGCTTGATATAAGCTAGAGTTATTTTGGACAAGGAAACCTCAACTAAGAAAACTAAACCCAGAAATGGCCAGGAATTGTAGTGTCCTGTATCTTTTAAAGTGGGATATGTAGTTGAAAGATCCAGATGAGAACACTTGTGTAAGACTCCACTGCAACCCCACATTCCTCCTTCCACCCCACAGGTACTGGCTCTTTCCTCTTTGGCTTAGAGGTGTATGCTTAGAGTTTGAGAGAGAACTGAAGTTGAAAGGGATCTAGTGGTATGCTGGTTGTTAAAATAGTAGTGGCCTGAAACTGACCATGTCTCTAGCAAAAGTGGCAGCTATTGCAAATTAATTCTTCTCTCTGCCCTCTTCCTCCCCTCCCCCTGCCCCTTACCTCTCTGCCTTCTCTCTTCCTCCCTCCCTTTTCTTTCCCTCCTCTTCCCCCTCCTCCTCTTCATCTCTCCTCCCCTTTTCCTTTCCTCTCTCTATTCATCAGTACACTGTTGGAAATATTATAGTGAAAATAGTTCACTGCCTGCCAGTGTAGTTCTCCCAGTTACAGGACACCTACTCTAATTCCCAGGAAAGAGGATGGGAGAGTCCTTTCTGGGTAAACTAACCTACCCCAAAGGGAAGACCATGGTTCCTTCAGTTATGTTTTCCTAAAGGAAGAGTTCAGCCAGAACTCCCTACAGTGAAGTCTAGTGTTTGACAAACTTTTGACCATCTTTTAAATACCTCATTTTTAAGTACAAATTGATGATTTAGGACTACTGGACACTTGAAGAAAGGCTCTCATGTTAAAAGCAGACAAAAATGGGAGTCTAAAAAACATGTAAAGCTAAAACTGCTTAAAGGAAAAGTACTAGTCCACAGGACAAGAATTAGAAATTCATAAACACAGAATAAGAGAAACCCTACTAAAAATATAAGTGCAATGGAAATGGAAGGGTTGCTAGATAATAGAGATAGTTGTTTAGAAAGTAGAATCAATAGACACATGGCTAAAACTGAGAATATTTCAGGTGGTAAAGTGCTTGTCGCCCAAGCACGAGGACCTGAGGTAAGTCCCCAGCACTCAGTAAAACGCTGGCAGCTGTGAGCCAGGCAGTCACCACATGTGCCTTTAATACCAGCATTCAGGAGGCAGAGGCAGGCAGATCTCTGTGAGTTCGAGGCCATCCTGGTCTACAGAGAGAGTTCCAGGACAGGCAGCGCTATACAAGGAAACTCTGTCTTGAAAAACAAAACAAAACAAACAAAGAAAAAAGCCAACGGTGGTTATGTATGCTTCCCA
This sequence comes from Peromyscus californicus insignis, assembly GCF_007827085.1. Taxonomy (NCBI): domain Eukaryota; kingdom Metazoa; phylum Chordata; class Mammalia; order Rodentia; family Cricetidae; genus Peromyscus; species Peromyscus californicus. The sequence continues at coordinate 80,076,240 of NW_026294595.1, forward strand.
GTGTGGGGGCAGAGACAGGCAGATCCCTGGGGCTTACTGACTGGTGAGCCAGGTTACCCTATTGTGGGAGGCCAACACCTTTTCCAGTGTTCCTATGAGGAGGAGAGAGGGATAAGAAAATATTAGATAGAAAGATAGGGAAAAGGAGAAAAACAGAAACAGGATATCTTCAGGAGGACCTGGGTTAATACCCAACGGCCCTTTCCATTTACTCAAAAGGGCTTTTTATAACAATGCCAAGGGGCAGGGCAAAAGACCTCCCCCTTGCAAGATCAAAGCACACCGCACAGCCAAGTGCAGACCCTTCCAAACACCTGGTAACCACTCCTGCGGTCAGTCCATCCCCTTATGCAGCCCTGCTGGGTAGAGCAAGCCCAGATTCTCTGACCCTCAGTAAGTTCTCACTAGATAGCCTCTGTGGGTCTCTACGCCCTGCCTGGTTGGTGCTCCAGTTTAATGAGAGATGCTGTTTCAGAAAAGCTCCTGAGGAATGATGATGCCTGAAGTGGACCTCTGGTCTCTCTGTGCTCACACATGTGCACACAGGTAAGAAGATAGAAATGGGAGAAAAAGAATTCGGGAATCAGTCTAAGGAATCGAGGATGTTTCAGAGAAAGAGAGAACCAAGAAAATGGAAGGAGAAAGACTGGGCAAAGAAACAGTACAGAAAGCTTCACAGGCCTGAGGGGCATGAGTTCATTTTACTAATATCAGTGAGTATCTTTGTAAAATACACATTGCACATAAAAGATGACTTTAAAAACTGCAGAAAAGTATGGAATGCAAAGAATTAGGAATGAGAATAACATATCAGCCTTAGCTTTCTCATTGGCAAAACTGGACAGTAGAAAAAAATGTAACTGTGTCTGCAGAGGTTGGGAAGAAATCGCCATCCAGAGTTGTGCTACATTCATCTAACCTAATTTCTCAGTAGACATGCAGGATCCAAGAAACCGTTACCATCCATGCCTGCTTTATCATGACAACAGTTTGTTGTATCCTGAAAAGGAAGTAAAGGTAGAAAGGGAACCATGGATCTAGGAAACAGGAGACTGCAGGAGTGGAGGGAATCCTCACTGATAACCTGGCTTGTGCAGTCAACTGAGAATAATAAATCAAGTTGTAATGGAAGGATGGAAGGGCTCCAAAGAACTGCAACCAAATACCTGAAGGAGACGGTCATTTTCAGATAGAGTGTGAACCGGGAGCAATTGATTGACACACCTATTACATACTGTTTCAAGAACATGATGCTATTAGTCATTTATTGTTAATAGAATAGAGACTGTGGTATGTTCTCTCATTTCTTTCCTAAACATTGATCTACTTTCTAAAATAGAGTATGCTGTCCATATAAATAAATACGGTAAAAATACATATTAGAATGTTAAAATACTAAGCACCTATTAATTATACAACACTGTAAATACTTAGAAACTGCCCTGTCATTATATGTAACCATGGATTAAGGAAATGTGTCTTATGTGAAATGTTCACATTATTCTGAACTAGAGCAATCAAAATAGGTATTCATTTAGGTGTTTCAAAGTGCATCACTTCTAGGGGGACAGAGGAGAATGTTCTTGTCACAAGTTGCAAAATGCTTTTTATTAGATGTGCTGTCATAATTTCACAGACATATTTACACCTTGATATTCTAGATGTAACTGAGAACTCCTTAAATAGAATGTTCTTAAGACTTTTAAATGAGATGAATTTATATTTAGTAGTATGGGAAGTAAACGAGATTGTTTGCCTTTTAGAAAAGCAAATTACAGAGCAGTAAGTATGTGTGATGAGGTTCTCAGCTGTATGTAAAAGATACTTTGTCTGCTTTTCCTGCTGTGAGTATTCTCTGATTACAGAAACTTATAAAGTGCTAACTTTGGGGAGGAGGACTCACAGGTCACTTGCACCTTCCATTTTATATTATTTTGTGTAGCTGGAAATTTTTACTGAGTATATATAGCGTTATAAATGATAATAGATGATCTTAAAATTCTAGATGCATTAGATATTTAGATTTTTGTTTTCAGTTTGTTTAAATTACAGATAGTAAAGAGATATAATATTAGTGATAGTGATTCATAGTTCTAAAATTCTAGTCTTAGAAAACACTTGACAATATTTTTATTTTTTATTAGTTTTTTAAATTTTTTAAACTATTCTTTGTGGCTTTCACATCGTGTATATTTTTACTTTTTTAATTTTGGGGTTTTTTTGAGAGCAAGTGGGATGGGTGATTCTATTACATTAGTTCAATGAAGTAACTAAGTGATGTGTTAAATAAGTTAGGCTAAGTATTAATTTGAAATTGGAGTTTTTTTAAGTGTTTCTAGCCAGTTAATTTCTAAAATAAACAGGTAAAAACGTCTTATGGTAGTTAAAATTTTTAGTAGGTTAGGCTGGACTATGCTACATTTCATGCTTTTCAATGCTGTACTTTATATTACTTTTTCTGTACATTAAAACTTATGCAGTGAAACTGAATAATGGCAATGTTTTTATACCCTTTTATAGCCGTTTCTTCATCACAGCCTCCCTGTTCCCTGTTAGCTAAATTCTGAGCACCTTCCTGTTAATTTATGAAAATTATTGTGGAGGTAGCACATTATTGCTGATCTGTACGGCACTTTCAGCATGTTCCACACAAAGGTCTGAGCAACATAAAACACATCAAAATTCATTAATGTGGTATTGATTATTTTTTGGATAATTAATTTTATTGCAGACCCTTGAAAGAGATAATGAGCTGCAAAGGGAGAAGGTAAAAGAAAATGAAGAAAAGTTCCTTAATCTTCAGAATGAGCATGAGGAAGCACTAGGAACTTGGAAGAGACGTGTAGGTTTATTAAATGTAAAATAGTAAAGTATTCTAAATAGCTATAGACATTTAAAATAACTATTAAATGCTAAGAAAATATTACAAAATTGTTAAGTCAGACACATTTTCTTCTTGTACTCATATTTCTGCCAAAGTGAGTGTGTTTTTAAAAATTAAATTTAATAAAATTCCCTCTGGTGTTTTCAGGCATAGACAACTATATGTATATGTGTTATATACATGTATTAAAGCATATATGACTGTATAGAATAGCTATTAATATGTTCTTAGAAAAATTAATTTGCATTTAAATAAAATGATTCAGTGTATCTTAAGGAACTAGTATCATATGAAAACTATTGGTAGCCAGGCAAGGTTGCTGTCCTCAGTATTTGTTGAAATGTGTCAGAACCTTGTTGGAACATGTATGTAGTCGTTGAGTTCTCTTGGACTAATGTTTTATTATGAGATATGTTGTAAACAGCTACTTCCTTTAAGTCATATTTTTCTTTTACACTAAATGTTAATTTTGATAAAATATGTAAAACAATTGTAGAAAATGAGTAAGTTCAAGTTGCAAAGCAAAATTTTACTTCAAAGACTGATGGATCACAAAATTGGATTTTCTATCTTTGTACCAGTTTTCATTGCCTAAAGGAATTAAGATAATTGTCTCAAGCTATGGCATAAGAAAAATATGGCTTTAATCACTCTTTAAAAAAAGAATTAACACAGTAGGAAGTCACTATGAATTTATGGTACTATATTTTAGAAATATATGATTCCATTTTAGACTATTAATTATACCATTTCTTTTATTATACTAATGTATATGTGAATATAAGTTTTATAACATTTTCTGTAAATGATTTTATTTGATTTCTGATATTAAAAACCCAATTTATTTGTAGTTAATAAGTTTTCCTAATTCAGAGTTTCAAGAGATCAACTTAGTCATTGATGGTTTTGATATGCCTTATTCAAATCTAAGGAAAATATTTCACACTTACATCACAATACTAAATTTGGTTAAGAATCTCCACTAGGAAAATGTCATCAAAACAGCAAGTATAGTAACTTCAGTTGGTCTGCTTAGCATCCCATACCTTCCTTCTCACACAGTCTTTAAAAGGCTGTGAAAGTGGTGCTGTGAGGATTGGGAAAGCTGGGGAGTGAAAAGGAGCTGCAACGTAAAAAGAGTACGCTTGCTGCAAACACTGGCAACTGTGTATATACGTATATGTCTGGAGATGGCTTCCACTGCCTGTGCAGCTACGCACAGCAAACTAACATTCATTTTCTCTTCTGAGAACACAACAGTGGCCATCTGTCCAGGGCCAAAGAGTAATTAAGAATAAAGGAAGTGGGGCTGGAGAAATAACGTTATCTGTTAAGAGTCCTCTTGCAGGTTTAATTCCCAGCACCCACATTGGGAGGCTAACAACGAGGGTTTCTGATGCCCACTTCTGGCCTCTATGAACATACACGCAAGTGCACAAGTACACATACAAACAGCTAAATAATACATTTCTTTTTTTTTTAAAAAGGAAATGCAGCTTTATTGGTAAGTTTAAATAAAATGGTCTTATAAGATTTTTAGATTATGCAGTCATAAACTATCATAAAGAACATATCATAAACTATCATGATCATGAATCAAAACTATAATAAACTAAGCAGAATATAGTTGAATAAGAAAAAAACCACTTTGGTTTTGTAAGAATTTTCTTAAATGGAGATCAGATCTATATAGTTTGTGTGTCTATCTGTTTGTAATCACATGTGAAGTTTCTATGGAAGAGCATCCCCTCAAGAAAGCAATTGTGAGCTGCACAGGCAGTGGAAGCCCAGTTTCCAGATGGAAACATGAGACTCAGTGCCAGTGTCTGTTGTTACACTTAGAGTTCTGCCTCCAGCTAGTTCAGCTAAACTCTGCACATCCAGCGTGCAGCAATGAAATTAAAATCATACAGGTGGAACTTTTGTAGGATTTTTATGACTAAGTAAAATCTTATTTTTTTTCATAAGAAAATATTTAGGGGCATAGGCCCTAGGTTCAATTTTGGATTGCAATCCTGACTACTACTTTCTGTCTGCACTAACTTGGTCAAGTTACTTAATCTAAGTCTCATATTTCTTAAAGAGTATGAATATACAATCATGTTTGTTAAACACTCATCACTATTACAATGTTATTTCTTAATGCAAATGGTTAATGTTGTTATTATTTTTACTATTTTATGAAACATGTTTTCAGGTAAAATGTATGCACTTGTTCATTTTGGCTTAATTTTATTCTAGGTTGAAGAGCTTAGTGGAGAAATGAATGATGTTAAAAGTGAGTTGTCATTACTTAAGGAAACTCATGTTAAATTGCAAGAACATTACAAGAAATTATATGATCAGAAAAAAAATGAAGAATGCAAGAAGTTTCAGGTAAAATTTAAATATGTTTTGGGTTATTAACTGTTAAATTAGGACCATCACTGGTGATTATTTTTCCATTTTATATTTTAAGGTGCTCAGTTTTTAACAGGTTAGTTATAACCATGTTGTTTGTCATACATTTTATTTGGCTTATGTGTGGAGTTTAACATAAGGTTCAAGAGTCCCCTGGATTTAGATTTTGAATTATCCTAGGGCCACATTTGTTGAAAACCCTGTTCTTGCCCAGTATAGTGGTTTACACCTTTAATCCCAGCATTCATGAGGCAGAGGCAGGTGAATCTCTCTTGAGTTCAAGGCCAGCCTGGTCTATATACCAAGTTCCAGAATAGCCAGGATTACATAGAGAGACCCTGTCTCACCAAAACAAAACAAACAAAAGGAAGGAAGGAAGCAAACACTGTTGTTATTTCTCCCACTGTAGCTTGAGACTTTCTTTGAAATATGTGGGTCTAATTCAGACTCTGTTGTGTTGATCCTGTATTTATTATACATATAAATTGATGCCAATAGCACAGTGTCTATATTAGTGCAGCTCTTAAACACATCTTCACATAGAAGTTTTTCAGTTTTGTTTTGTTTTTCAGTTACTTTTTGCTGTTGTAGATTTCTTACATTCATTTCCATTTCACTTTCAGAATTTATCAATTTCTGAAAGAGAATTCTCCTCTATTTCTATTGAGATTGTGTTAGTTTTTCTCAGTTTGATGCAAACTAGAATCACTCAGGAAGAGGAATGCTCCGTTGAAGAACTGCCTCCATTGGAAGCCCGTGGTCATGTCTTGATTAATGACTGAGGAGGGGGACAGCCCCATGTTGGCAGTGCAACCCCTGGGCAGGTAGTCCTGGGTTGCATAAGAAAGGCAACTGAGGAAGCAAGCCTGTCATTTTCTGTCCTGCCAGTCAGCTCCCAAATAATGACACAAGACTTCTGATTAATTATGAAAGCTCAGCCTATAGCTTGGGCTTGTTTCTAAGTAGCTCTTACAACTTAAATTAACCCGTTTATATTAATCTACTTCTATCAAATGACATTATCTCTCTTCCATCTTGCACTTTCTGTCTCCTGGAGTCTCCTACATGCCTAGATTCTTCCTCTTTTCTTTCTTTGCCCAGAAATCTAACCTATACTTCCTGCTTAGCTATTGGCTGTTTAGCTTTTTATTACAACAATCACAGCAATACTATCTTGACACAGTGTATGAATATCCCACAACTCAAGCCAGTAAGCATTCCTTGGAGGTCTCTACTTCAATTCTTGTTTCGTGGTTCCTTCCTTGAATTTCTGCCTTGATTTCCTTCAAAATGGACTGTGACCTGGGATTGTATGGTGACATAAGCATACAATAGAGTTAGTTTTGGTCAATGTTTTATCTTAGCAGCAGAGATGCAAAGGAGGACACCGAGTGTTTTTCTTAAGACTGTTGTCATGTATCCTTGATTTTTTCTTAGTTGAATTCATTGGTACATGGAAAAGCTGGTGGGTTTTGTGTTGATTTTGCCCTACTTTGGTGTTTTTCTCAGTATAGGCTCATATCATCTACAAGCAGAAATAATTTAACTTCTTCCTTTCCTATTTATATCCCCCCTTGCCTTATTGCATTATTAGAGGACATGTTTGCAGTTTTCCCCTCATTGAGTATCATGCTGACTATACAGCCTTTTTTATTATGTTCAGCTGTAATCCTCTTGTGCTTAGTTTCCTCAGGCCTTTTATGTAGGATGTTGATTGTTCCCCAAAAGCCCTTTTCTATTTACTTAGATGATCCTATGATTTTTAGCCTCAACTGGGATGTGGAAACCAGGTCCCACATTTTCCCCAGGGTACTCTTGAGGAGAGGGGGATAAGAAACATTAGATAGAAATATAGTGGGGAGAGAGACAGATAGAAACACAGGATAGCTTTGGGAGGGCCTGGATCAATATCCACCAGCCCCTTCTGGCTCTTCTAAAGGGCTTTTTATAGGAATGCCAAGGGGTGGAGCAAAAGATGCCCCCCCCCCCCCCGCCCCCCAGCACAGCCAAGTGCAAACCCTTCCAATCACCTGGTAACCATGCATGTGGTCAAGCAATCCTCTAATGCAGCCCTGCTGGGTAAAGCAAGCTTAGATCTCGCTAGGAAACCTGTGTGAGCCTCCACACTGGGATATGTTTATTGGTTGTGTATGTTGAAACATTCTTTTTTTTTAATTTTAAAATGTATTCAAAAGGACTTTTTATAATATGCAAGATCAAAGCACACTGTACAGCCAAGTGTAGACCCTTCCAAACACCTGGTAACCATGCCCGTGGTCAAATCATCCCCTTATGCATCCCTGCTGGATAAAGCAAGCTCAGATTCTCTGACCCTGAGTAAGGTCTCACTAGAAAGCCTCTGTGGGCTCCCACAGTTTCCAAGCTTCATCACTTTGTGTAGCCCCTATTAGAACTCTGTTCCTTTTCGTTGTGAAATAGTATTCCATCAGACGAATATGCCAAGTTCTGTTCATTTGTTGATGGCATAGAATTATTCCCACCTTCCGGCTGTTGTGAATAATGCTGCTCTAAGTAATGAATCTCTGAGGCTCTGTTGTTGGTCGGAGAGTAGTATCTGTGCTTGTGAGGAAAGCTGAAAAGTAGCATGGAATTGCTAGGGCACATGGTAATTAGGTTTTTAACTTTTTAGAATTTTACCTTAAAGCAAAACCAAGGGGGTTAAAACTTTAGAGTCAGACAGAGGAGGAGCACGCCTTTAATCCCTGCATTCCTGGTTTGTTTGCTGTCTTACAGGTGTACAAAAGGCTACTTAAACAATTTGCCTGGCCCAAGTAAATCCTACCCCTAACTTGCCTGGCTGTGTGGTATAATAATGTGACAGACATGTTTGAAAGCATACTGAACTCTCCAGTTTGTTTAAATTTGAGACAGTACACAGAGAACTTCAAAAGTCATTTGATTTTTAAATAGAAATTACTGAATGGTTGAACTAAAATCCACTTTTATCAGCAAAGTTTGCTCAAATATTTAACACATTTAAACAATCTTTTTCTTTTTTATACCAGAATATTCCAGAACTAAATAATGAAAATAGTGACGAACTATCCAGTAAAAAATCAGAAGACACCAGCACACAAAAATACAATACTGGTCAAGAAATATGGGGAAAAAATACGAAGAGTTTTTGTTCAGATCCTGATTACTACAGAGAAAAGAAAAAAATGGAAGACCTACCTGTAGAAGAAATTGCAGAAGGTAACCTTAAACTACATTGACAAAGTCCCATGGTGGGACTTGTCTGGTATTTAGGGGGCTGTCAGTTACAGCTTTGCTTAAGGACCTTCCAGTATAGTTGGGAAACACCTTTTCACCTTTGTGTAAACAAGCATTCTGCAAATGAGTCTTTACCAGTGTCTGCAGAGAGCATTCTCTGGGTCAGCAGCACACTTCTGGTGAGCAGGTCACAGCATTTCTCTTGGTTTAGATGCCTACAGTAAGCACTGAGATGATTCTAATTTCTGCACTACGAAGAACAGCTTAATGTGGCAGTGACTGAGGTGTTCTGCTGAGGGTGAATAGCCACTTGGTGGAGATGTTGGAGAGAGAATGATTGAACTAATACAGCCCTTTAAGACCTGAAATTTATGTTCTAAGTTATTTTAACTATACTTATGATTTGATATCTATAGTTAAAGAAAGGTGAATAAAATTGTCTTAAGTAGACATTCTGTGAATTGGCCCAAAATTATTCCAGAATTTAAAAATACTTACAGGGTAATAAATAACAAAAAAAAACCAAGATGATTGTCAAACATGAACAAGCTAACTATCAACTTCTGAATGTTAGACCTGGTTGTAATGGAGGTGAGGATATACATTAATTTTTATCAGTTATGTGTTCATATAGGATTGTACTTTGTGCCCCTAAGGAAACTACAGGAAAAGTAAAAACCATTGTGTAAATACTTTATGCTGCTTCCCCACTGGGTAATACCTCATGCTTCTTGCCTTTTTAAACCTAAGTGATTTTGCTATTGTGAACTAACAAGTTTCAGGGCAGAGTCAAGAATTTAACATCCAAATATATACTTGCTTTAGTACAGGAACTCAAAATTTGAATAAAAGTGATGTCATCTTTGTATGATTAATGTCCAGTAGACCATTTAAGGCTAAATATGTCTTCACAAAATGTAGGTGACACGTTATAAACAGGCTTTACTAAAATGATAACAATTTACTGTGTCCTCTTCATGACAGATTTACAGCCTTTTGAAATTAGTGCCAAAAGCAAAACTACTACTGTGGTATCTCAAGATGGACACCAAAGTGGAATGTCCCCAAGCAAAGCCCTTTGCCTAGATAGAGATGTAACTGATCAGGAACAAACCTTGACTGTTACTGACTGTAGAAAATCAGTTACTGTAGAAGTAAAAGACAAGGTGTGCTTGGAAAAAGACAATGGATGTTCAGAATTTAAATCCCTGAACAATTTCTTTTTAGTAGTAGATGAATCACTAGAAACAGAGAAGATATGCCTAGAAGGAATTGATGGATTAGGCCTTCTCCACAATGGTGTAGATGTACCTCTGGAGACTCGAAGTAACAAAGCACCCCTTAATGGTATTTCAAATGAGATGGCCCACAAAAGAAACTGTAACACAGATGTTTCTGAAAGCAAGCCATTCAAACAGCATTTCAAATTGCTTCCAGCAGATCTGGAAAATGCTACAGAGAAGGAAATTACAAATCATGACCAAACCAAAGCAGGGTTAGATTCATTTCTAGATATAAAACTAAATCTTGATCAGCGTAAGAAACATGGCTCACAGGATTCAAGTAATGTTATGTTAGATGGTAAGTACCAAAAAATACAGCAAACCTTAAGTGAAGAGAGTGAGTGCAGCGTAGTACCCTTTTCCTGTTATCAGCAAGCTAGTAAGGCTGCCCAGAAGCCTGGAGCAACTGTTGCCTATGCCATGGGGATCGGCCCGCCCTGTCCATCTGCTGTCTCTGCTGATACTTTCAAAGGACTTAAGAATTCAGAAAACAGTATTAATACTATGCCAACACTGGTGAAATCTGCCTCAAGTCCTGCAGAAAGAACTATAAGGAAAACTATGAATAATATACAAAACAGTCCATTTAAGAACCACTTGGGATCTTCAGAAAGCAGTGTGACCATCTCAAACTTTCAGGTTAACCAAGGGGACAATCATGCTTCACAAGCCAAAGATTTCAAATCTGTAGTTCCCATGACAACTTCCACAGAAAAACAGCTTTCCACTGAGAATCAGATAACTGAAACTACAAAAAGTGGTCTCTTTTCCTTGGAAGATGTTAAGGAAAGACAGTGCATGTTGCTAAATAATAGAGAGAAAGCAGAGGCATTACATGACATCCTGTCAGAAGGAACATTCAGTGAAGGTCAGTTGGAAGAATCGCATTTGTCTCATGTAACACCATCTGCAGATTCAGTAAACACAAGTGCAAGGTCGGCCTTTGATCTTCCCACTCCAGATAAAAAACTCAAGAAAAGTCCAGGATATATGAAGTTTGTAGCCCCCAGTCCTTGGTCAAAAATAAATCAAATTAAAACAGTGGGTACTTCACCTTCCAGCTTTCCTTTGTTGCTGAAGGAGAGACCAGTAGGTCCAGAAAGCAAAGTGATTACTCAAGTGACTTTTTGTGAAAATGTTGGTCTGGATGACACCAGAAAAAATAGTGAGCCAGGTAAGAAAACATGACCACACTTGAATTTTTTTTCCTATTACTTAACTGTTCTGGACAAAGAGTCTCCGGATTTGTTTAAAGTGAAAAAGAATATATGTGTGTGTTTGTGTGTATAAAAATCTACCCAAGCATAATTTAGTACACACATAAATAGAATGTTTTATTTAGATGAGTTATTTTTAACCTAAGTCTCAGTAGTAGTATCAGTCTGTCACCAGTCACATTTAGAAGTGTTGTTTCTCATCGTCAAAGTACGGCACCACCACCAACAGGGCTAGGAATAACTTCCTAGTCAGTCTCTCTTTCTCTAAGTAAATTGGTCTTTTCTCTCTCCCTGATTTTCTTTTTGTACCTGCTCCTTCACCAGCACCACAAATTCAACTTGTTTTTCATTTTATTGGCAAAAGTGGAACAAAGGAATGTATATCACACCATTGGCTTTTCTATTTATTGCTTGAAGCACTTAACCCTTTAATGAGTAGGTACCTATGTTATATTCACGTTACTGTAGAGAGTAGAGGGTCTATTTTCTTCTTAAAGTAGCACATGAATGACAGAATAACCTTTAAAAATAACTCCAGGAAACAAAATAATAACTTGGTGAAACACAGGATTTGGTAGAGAGATGTGGATGTTTGGCGGTGATCCTTGTTTTACTTTTACTACAGATATTTAAAAATGTACTCCACATTGGACTGTGGAGGCCGCTGGTAAAAGCACTTGCCATGTGAAAGGAAGGACCAGTATCTGGTCTTCAGCACCCCAACAGTGGGTGTGTCAGCCCTCTTGAATCACAGCAGGGAAGCAGCCAGGGCATCCTTGGAGGCAGCTGGCTAGCCAGATTAGCTGAATAGGGCCAGTTTTGGGTTCCACATATAATAAGGTGGAGTGAATGAGGAAGACATCTGATGTTGGCCTCTGCCACACACATGTACACACATGCAAACATGCATTCACATGCAATGTCATACATTCAAAAAATTCCATATGAATAGGTACCATGCAGCTGTAAATTAAATATATCAAATCGATGGTTAGTGATAGATATGAAGAAAGTATGCTTACTCTGCTAATAGTAATCTCATAGTCAAAGTTGTTGAGGTTAAGGCATTCTTAAGATTTCTTGGGCAGTCTTCCTGGCATTAAACTGATCATCTTCCTGCTTTGGCCTCTCTAGAACTGGGGTTAGAGTACTCAGATTACAGATCTGTACCACCATGCCTTGCTAACTAGATTTTAAAGGAACTTTGTGGATTTAACACATTGAAGAAATGCAGGTTACAAGGAATGCTTTATGTAGTCTAGACGTAATAGGCTTCGTTCAAAAAGAAAATTGAGAAAAACTTAAGAACAGTAGGGGCTTACAAACAAAGTACAAAATATACCTTGTTTACTTGCACCACCGATGTGGGAAAAATAAAAAACACCAAAATACTGTATAGCTTCATTTCCCAAACTGCAGTTTTAATGTTAAGCATAGCTTTAGGGGCTGCTGTAACAGTCATCATTTTCTCGGCACATTTCAGTGGCATGAGAGACATCTAAAAATTCCAAAACTGAAATTGTATTCTCACAAAACTTGTCTTTTAAGACTTTTAAGCAATTTTTGCTATTAAGCCCAACAATCCCTGCTGCACAGCCCTTTGTGGCATTTTCTTCAATATAGTTTGTAAATTCTGGTGTTTATTTTGTTTAGTCCTCCCCACTAATATGAATTTGTAAAATGGTCATTAGATAAATATTTGTGTGGGGGGGTAATGCAGTGGTAACCAGGAAATGAGAACATTTTGTATGTTTGTGTTTAAGAAAGTATTTATACCATCTTACCCTTCTTAATGATTTAGGAAACAGCAATAATACAATCTTGTTTTCTGAAATGAAATGCCCAAGAGGAAAGTCTAGGAAACGGTAATATCCAAACTGACAAGGAAATTGTTGGCTTTTAAACACAAAAACATAAGATCAGAAAGTTCAGTCATTAAGAATACAGTTCAGTTGTCATTTCCTGTTTGTCAATCAGATACTACCAGCATTAGCAGAGCTGCTGACACTGTGAGTAACTGGAGTATCCATCCAGGCCCTAAGGGACAGCCCCGTGAAGAGAGGAATGCAACTGCAAAGACGTTTTATGATTCTTCTTTTCCCACAGAACATGTAAGTCAATTAAAAATATTGCTGAGCAGACCTCAGTGAGCTAATTCTGCAGATATGTGTAGCACTGGATGCATCTGGATACTATAAGCCCTAACTGATCTCCAGAATAATATCAAGAGGGCAACATGGCACCATTTTTCACAATTAAGGCTGATAGAAAACAGCAGGAAAAAGTCACAGTGTATAAATCAAGTAGATACAATCCAGCCTGTTTAGGGGACTGAGGCATCATCTTATGTACTCCTCTCTGTCACCTCAGCTTAGAAATAGATTTGAACATCCAAAATTTTTTATTAATAAGCTATCAGACTGATTAATTTGTATTATTTTTGGAAGTGTATGGAAGGATAAAATCTCCATAATGCAATGATAAGATGTATGCATTAAACAGCATTTGTAGAGATCATATGGCTTCTAGGAGCCCATTCAATGTAAGAAGAAAAACTAACTATAGCTGACAAGTTGTTTGGTTAAAGTTCTTTATATCTTAGTGTATAGAACTTTACCCAACAAGCCTGTGTTGTTCAAAGTCTTTACCAACAAAACAAAACAAATCCTGTCCAGTACTGGTGGTAACTGATAAAGGTAAGCAATGCCACTCACAAGACTACCATAGCAACACATTCTGCAGATCTTGAGCATTTAGAGGCACTAAACAATTCCTTCACACTACAAAGCTTCATTCTAACATCCGACAGTTTTCAGCCATGTAGCTCATTTCCTTTTTTAAATGGGAGAAATCTCAAATAAAACACAACTCTTCTCACAGTAGTGAACTTGGCATGAGGAAGCCTGACTTCTCATCTAGGTAAGTCATAATCAAAGTAGAAAGCAAGCTTTGGTCAGAGCTGGACACTACGATGTGAGGCCAGATCTTAACGTGGTCTGCCTAGTCTCCCCTCCAGCATTTTAAGGGTCCAACAGAAACATCATATCCCTTGAAAACCCATTTTTGTAGTTAATCTCTAAGTTCTTTGTGTCTGATACCTAATGTCTTCCCTGCAGTTAATATTTCTCAGGATCTGCATTTATAGATTTTATAATTTTCAAAGAAACATGTTTATCACACATCCTGTAAATACTTTTTTTCTATTTTACAGATGAAATAACACAAATGTGAAATATTTTTTCCAAAATCATTTAGATATAATTCTCTATGGTGGACATGCCCTAGCTCAGTCCAATGTTGTTTTTCTCAACTTTTCATAACAGAAAAAAGGTTTGGTTTATTGGAGCATGTAAATCAAACTTCCTGTGTAAAGTGGTATACTAAACGTCATTATCCCTCTAAACTTATTATCAGTTATCACATAACGTAGGAAAAAAAATCAGAGGTAGATCTTCTGGAACAAACCACAACTTTTAGAATACACCTCCCTTAAAGGGTAAGGAAAATGGTATAGAAACAAGGCCACGCTCACACCTTTATAAAGCCTGTAGATCACGACAATCTGGCCTGCAAAGTCAAAGCACTTACCTGGTGCTTTACAGAAAGTTCACCAATCTGTCATACATGACGGTGATATGATAAGGACTAACAGCCAGGAAAGAGTAATTCAATTTTCATTATATTTCTGTTTCCCTCACCAGTTCTGTACATTTAGGTGTCAATCCAGTTTCTCCACAGCTACAGGGGGGTGCTCTGTACTTGTTCTGAGTTAGGTGAAGAGTCTGCTGCAATCTTAACTGTATTCAGAAGTGAAGACGGCAAGGGCCCCAAATAAGCAAAGCTACTGACTTTACACATCCAGTCCCACAGGTCTTGTGGCAAGTTAGGGGAAATACACGAGGTGGAAAGAGGAAGCGGGAAGTGGTGGATTCTAAAAAGTCAGGAACACGGAAAACTGCCAACATCTGTGACAGCTGGAACTGAAATCACTGCAGTGGGCTGCAGAGGCCATGTTGGCTAAGTCAAATGTGATCTGCAGTCAGTCTCCTGTCACTATGGCCAGTCTCTGTTCCCACCCCTCCCATGTGAGAAGACTTAATGTCCGCCCTTTTCTGATCAAGAAAAGTCAAAGAAGTGGGATTTTAGGAAATTGCTAATTTGTGCTTGGATACCAAATGAATCAAGTATTTTGGTGGCAAAATAAGAACACTAAATCATACAGATGAGTCTTACTTTCCTTCAGTTAGAGCAAGATTTTTTCTACTTCCCCTACCCTCACTAGTATCTGTGTGTGTGTGTGTGTGTGGTGGTGGTGGTGGTGGTGGTGGGGTCTTTAGTTTCCAATTTGGGCCTGAGCTACCTATGTTGAACAAACATAGCAGACATTATCAGATGTATATACTTATATACATTTGAATTCCATGCCAAATTCTAACTTCACCAAATAGTGTCTAAAATCCCTAAGAAGCTAATGGGAAAACCAAGGCCCAGAAAAGTTAAATAGGACTTACTCAGAGCCTTGGTTCCAAACTCTGAGGGGACTAGGGAACGAATTTACACAATATAGCAATTCTCAGGGGAACTTTGGTTAGATTCCAAACACTAAACTCATTTAAAAATTCATTACTCTCCATTAGAATGAAACGTTACAAACATGCCATGCTTACCAAAAGTAGATTTTAATGTCAGGCACCTCAAAGATCTTCACAAGAATAAATGAACAAAAGATAACAGAGCCCACTTTTTGTGACAAATGATCATTTCCTTACAATTTAAGTGGCTTACTCGATACTAAATTACGAGGTATGGAATATGATGGTACTTTTTTGTTGTTTTTTTTTTTTTTTCAAGACAGGGTTTCTCTGTGTATAGCCCTGGTTGTCCCGAAACTCACTCTGTAGACCAGGCTGGCCTCAAATTCACTGATCCGCCTGCCCTTGCCTCCCGAGTGCTAGGATTAAAGGCATGTGCCACCACCACCTGTTCCTCTTTATTTCTAAGACCAGAAGGAAGTAACTGTTTCCACTATAAACTACTATGATCTAAATCTTAAAAAGAGCTAAACCTCAGATTTATATAAAAATGTTTACTATTAGATTGAGATCTCAGGATTTTAATGTAAATTATTTTGTATTTAC
This sequence comes from Peromyscus californicus insignis, assembly GCF_007827085.1. NCBI lineage: Eukaryota > Metazoa > Chordata > Mammalia > Rodentia > Cricetidae > Peromyscus > Peromyscus californicus. The sequence goes on from NW_026294595.1 coordinate 80,092,396, forward strand.
AAAATATACATGTAAATCCCTCACACCAAAAACACAGTAACCATCATCCTAAAGCTATCTAATTTTCTCTTAAAAAAAAAAAAAATTGGAATCATATCTGAGGACCAATTTTTTTCCCCCATGAAACCACTTCAAATTTATTTGATAGGGATAAAGTGGAAACAAAGTCAATATTTAACATGTGATAGTTAAATCACACATTCATAAAAGGTACTGTTTTTGAAGCTCCTTTGCACATTGTTTATGAAAAAAATTCAAGACCCAGGAAAGTCTCACAGGAAAGCCAGGATAGATGATTATGTAGAATAATTGAGAACACTTAGAAAAAGACTAGCAGCCAATACCACAATACTGGCATGTCTTCCTGGGTAATGAAATAACGATATTTAGTTTCTTCATATTCCTGTTTTCTAGTATTCCATCAGAAAAAAATAATCTCTTAAAATGATTAAGCTGTTTTTTGACTCCAGCGTTCAGATTTAGTGTAGTACCTTGAAAGCATGCCTCTTCTGCCTCAGTGTTCCTTCCTGCTGTTTTCAACAGTCTCAGGAGCCCGACAGAAAAGACCTTTTGTTTTTAGAGTTGACATGTTTAAATTTCTAATCTTCTCCCACTTTGACAGAAGTTACCAAACAGACATTTTTGGGAAGGGAGGGTGTGGAAGACAAACTGACAGTTATCTGCATAGTTTTAAATTTATTTCATCATAAGCCCAAGACCTTTCAGAAAACATTTGTGGTATCCCCTGGGACACACAAGTGTTTGAAGAGCTACTACATAAGCCTGAGATTCACATTAGGGGCCGCTGCTGCCAAATACCTACAGTAATTCTGAGCCCACCATGAGACAGCTTTATTCTACAATCCTAATTGCAGGCGTTCTGGATTCTCTTTATTGTCATTTGTATGGTAATTCTGTTGGTAAAATAAACATGGTCTTTCCTAGGTGAAAGCAGAGCCTCGGATTTCAACTGTGCAACAAAGTCATTCCCAGGCAAAGGAGGTTACAGACACTCTTGATCTACTTACCTTTTCTCCTGGAAACACTGACTGGCAGAGCCTTATGATAAACCGACTAACTGAAATTGAAAAGTTACTAAGCTTAGAAAATGACAACCAGCCCAAAAAAAGAAAAGCAGAAGAGATGCTGGAAAAAATAAGCGACTAAATGTTGATCAATGTGTTCAGTAGTCAAACTGGTGTGCTCGGGTGAAAGACTGTTCATGTACCTTTCACAGCTAGCTTCTCCTAGTGTTATGAAGACCCCATCGTGTATCTGCAGAGGTTGCTGTTAGCATCCAGGCCCTTAACGTTTATCTCCCTTATATATTTCCTTCAAAGTACTGTTTGTTAGTTCCTTTCTTTACAGAAAAATATTATGATTAAGACAAACTGGCCCTTTTTGAACATTACTTTGTTTTCTAGAGTTTGTGATATTCCTTAAAACTGAGAAAATAAATGGCCAGACTAGTCAAATTTTAGTTGATAATGTTTTACTATGATGTAGAACTTTTTTTCCTCAAAGAAAGAACAAAATTATCTGCATAAAAACTCAGGTATCTGAAAGACTCAAAAGGCTATTTTTCACTTTGTTCAAGTTTTGTTTCCAGGCATTAAGAGTGTCGTACAGCTGTTGCCACTGCTGTTTTCCGAATGTCCGATGTGTGCTGTGACTAAAAATTAAGAACAAAGTATTAGTCAACCTTTTAACTGTTGAGTGGTCATTTAAAACACCACACAGTTGAATCTTTCTCAAATCAAAATTAAATATCAATTAAAGTTAAAGGAGAATTTAAGCATTAGGTGTTTATTTTTAGAAACTCTTTTACCATATTGATCTTCAACAACTATAAAGCAGATACCAAGTCATTAGTATTCTAGCCAGTGCTTAGCCATTAAATGAAATGTGCTGGAAAATAGGACTCTTTCATTAAATAAGCTAATCACATTCGGTCTGAACCTTAATAAAATTATGATAAACAGCCCCTGTTTAACTACAGCCAACTGGTAAGGACGCTACCTTGGTTCTCTAAACATTGAAGTGAAATAATCAGAACAAACTAAAAGTATTAACAGCTCTTACCTGACAACTACTTTTCTCTGGGTCTGGTCAATTTTGCAGTAGACCATTTTAGTTCTTACAGCTGAAAGAGGTTTTTACATGTTAGTTATACAGATTTCTAACGAAAAACAGCTAAGGTATGATCAGTTGGCCAGAATAAAATTCTGCATTTGTAGTAACATTATTTTAAAAAAATCAGTTCTTTGAATCTAATACAGAAAATGTAACCAGGAGGAAGACCCCTGCAGTGTCTGATGAATGCTGAAGCAAACTACTCAGTGTTAAAATGTTTTTACTGAGAACTCTAGTGCAAAAGGCAGGTATAGTGGCTCACACTTATAATCTCAGCCCTTGGGAGACTGAGATAGAAGAGTTGTCTTGAGTTTAAGGCCAGCCTGGGCCACAGTTCTGACCCCGTCAAAACAAAGAATTCTATTCTGTTCTACAATTACTCATGGGGAGGATTAGCCTTCAACTAAGGTATTACTTCTTTAGATGACTACTGGAGACTTCGATTATTAGAAACCAAGGCAACAGTTGTATATATTTTATTAACTGTACAATCTTTCCAACTTGCAAAATTAAAAAGCTTGGAAAAATATTCCTGGTTAACAGTTATGTCATTCTATTTGTATTAATCCTTATGATCACATATAACTTCCATTGCTGTCAGCCTATAGGAAGGTGTGGGCTAAAATGTCTGTTGTTTTTGTTTTGAGACAGTCTTGTTAGGTACTCCTGGCTGACTTGTGGTAGTCCTTCTGCCTCAGCCTCCAAAGTGTTAGGATTATGAGCATGCATCTGAACAGGAAACATCCCTGCTTCTAAGCACCATACATAGCATACTGTTGAGATTTTGGAAAACAGGACAAAAGCCTAAAGCCATAATTTATATATTCAGACTTTTCATTCTACTATAAATAAATATGATTACATGCTAAACAAATATACCTACTACCAAACAACCCAGCCTTGTTAGCATAACGCTCATTTCAAGATACAAATCTTAGGATCCACATCATAGATATTCTAGAAAGCAAAGAGAATGTTTTATTGCCTTACCGTCAATAACAAAGGCTTCCACATCATCAGCTCCAATCTGTAGTTCTTGCTGCATTGTATCAAAAGAAATCTCTTTATTTTCCACTGCCATTCCCATGAAAGTGAGGAGTCTCATTTTTGCCATATTTTGTTCATGTAACAGGCCTGAATAACAGAACAGTGAACCCTGTTGAGTGTCCATACAAAGGTTTGCACAATCCCACCGAAGAGAGAGTTGTCACTCTATGTGAGCACTTACACAGAGCACACCTGACAAGTTACATTTGGCACTAGAGTACTGATTTTTCCTAAACTATATTATCTTATAGTAATGAATAACAGAATACAGGTGATTAGGTCTAAAGTCAAGCATGGGCTACTAATACTATTTTAAGGCTCTAAAGGTTTTGGATATTTTTATAGTTTTTAGGAGATGAAAATATATATAGCACATTTCATAGTTAAATTACCTAAAGCTTATGTTCACCAAGAGCTCTTCATTTAAACAGGTTCTGTGTCACTAGCACTAGAAAATAAGTAAAGTATCCTGCTATTTAAATGAAGGGCTCTTAGTGAACATAAGCTGTGTATATTTGATGGTATAGTGTTTGCCTGACAACTATAAGGGCCCTGAGATCGGTTCCCAGTACTGCGCACACACATACAACTCTTAAACAATTTATATTTTCTTCCTTCTTACTTTCTTTTTTTCCAGACAGGGTTTCTCAGTGTAGACCTGGCTATCTTGGAACTTGCTTTGTAGACCAGGCTGGCCTTGAACTCAAAGATCCACCTGCCTCTGCCTCCTGAGTGCTGAAATTAAAGGTGTGCACCACACCTATCTTAAGTTATATTTTCATATGCCATTTCCCTTCTGGTCCCTCTGGATTTAGTATTTACAAATCAAGACTGTCATTTAACATTTACAATATTAAATTTAATACTCAGTATTAAATTGTACTGTTAGAAGATATGCATGTTTGATAAGGCCAAAGGATAAAATTATACAAATCATTTAGTATTTGTATTATAATCTCTAGTGATACACACTATTAATTATTCAGATCACAAAAAACTGTTAGAAGTAGAAGTAAACATAACAAGTTAGCTTTCTTTTTCCTTTAAAAAAAAAGACAAAAATCTAAAAACAAACCAAAAGAGATCAAGTAATTGACTTACAATTACAAAGGAAGTTGTAGGCAGAGAATTTAAGACCATTTATAAAACAGTGTAGAAGCACAAAATAATCTACAAATTCTAAAGCTCTTTGGATTTTTTTTCTTTTTTTTTGAGACAAGGTCTCCCTACATAGCCCTGACTGTCTTAGAACTCACTATGCAGAACAGACTGGCCTCGAATTCAGAGATCTGCCTGCCTCTGCATCCCAAGTGCTAGGAGTAAAGGTGTGCGCTACCACACCTGGCTAGCTCTTTGAAGCTTTAACCGGGTCCTAAGCAAAATTATAGCAGAGTGTGATGTACTTGTTTTGACAGTACTGTATTATCCAAACAAGTTTTAAAAAGTAATAGAACTATGTCAAGTATACTGTTAGTTATTTAAGCATCCACAAATAAAATGACAGTTAAAACATTCATGTACTAATGAAAGATTAGGAAAGCCTGTTAATACAGGGCATGATCATCTGTTAATTAGCTGTAATTACGATACAGGCTTCCGATTTGGCACAGATTCAACAAAAAACATGATCATCATAACTCAAATGAATGAGGTACACAAGTAAGTATTGTTGAGTTTAATGGTAATCTACAAGCATCAAAAAATTAATTAGTGCACATTAACCCTAATTAACAAATGCAAATCAGATGGTGATTAACTTTCTGAAGCAAAGAAGGTAGCAACTGGGTAACACCAGATTACATGTGGACATGTTAGGGCAATTTGGTTGACACAAGATAATGATACGATTGGCCCAAGTTGTCAGTGTTAATTAAAAAAAAAAAAATGTTTTGACAATCTAATGCCACCTGTGGAATGTACTACTTATAACTTGATTTTCACTATAATAAATACCTAAAAATACATATAAAACCTCGGACATTAAAATGTAATAACATTTCTCCTAAAGTATCTGTAAAAAAGCTGATTTCTAGTTGAAGGTATTAAAAAACCAAAGGCAAATTAGGGAATTTGTTTTCTAGTTGGCACAATAAATTAACTGTTAGGAATTTGTTCCTATCAAAGAATAAGTATTAAAAGATTCTCACGTTCTCAATTCTATGTGTATAAACACAGTCCTCTGAGGATGAAAAAATACAGACATTCAAATTCTGAAGGTCTGATTAAAAACTGCATGCACAGGTACCTGTGCTTATGGAATAGGTCAGTGAAGCTTGTCTTCCACTATCCCTTCACCTTCTTTCTTGGGAAAAGGCTCTCACTGAACCTGGATCTGACCATTTAGCTAGACTGCCTCGTCTGCAGACCTTGAGATCTGTTTGTCCATGCATGACCAGCACTAGGGTAACAGACACAGACTGCCTCGCCTAGCTTTGACATGGGTGCTGGGATCTGACCCCAGTTCTCATGCTTGCACACCACATACCTTTACCTACTGAGACATCTCTCTAGCCTCTAAAAATACCCTTTAAATAGTTTACTGATGCTCTTGTGCAGGGGCCCCTACTGTAAACAAAAAGAAATGTATCAAGGAATGAAGATGATCCCTGGAATGAATTGCATGAAATCATTTATTTCCATCTATAAAAAACAAATTTATAGTCATTACTTTTAAACAAGGAACCAAACACAGCCTTTAGAACTCCTGTTCTGAAAAAGCAAACTATTATACAGGTAAAGCTTGAGTTACAGATCTGAAGGCAGCAGCACTTTGGTTCATGAACTGGGCTTCCTTCCTAGAGGAAGGCTCAGGGCTCTCCATCGTATTTCAATTTTAAAGTTATAAAAAAATCTAATTTTATGGAAACATTTATTCATTACTAATATGTCAAAACCTTAATGCAGTAATAAAAAAATGTGCATCATTGAGCAATTTCTGCATTGTCACTGACCCTTGTCTTAAAATGCTGCAATATAGAAAACGCAGTTTTAATGCATGCAATAGCTTATGAACCAGTGCTCCTTTGAAACAGTCAATTACACATGGACGGGGGAGTGTCAAAGTGTTAATTACTACTCCTTTTGCCTTGGTGCGTAAATAAAGAGGTTGCTGACATTAACATTCCATCACATGGCTTCATGCCACAAAGCAAATTAACTGGGACAGAATGTGGTTTTCTGGGTCTAGTGCACCTGGTAAAGTATTCTACACAGACACTCACCCATCTATTTAATCTTGGTGTATTTCAAATGCCTTATGTTCAAATAAGTCAACCTTCCCCCAAACCAATGGCTGTACAGAATGTACAGGTAATGGAAGTTTAAGGTTAATCAAACTACAAAATGAGTTTAGTCATATATTCCAATAGTCCTCTTCAGTCTCTACATCTCAGATACATAACCAATAAGGCTAATCTTTCAATTTTAATTATGAAACACAAATCAACCTCTACTGTATTTTAATTGCTATTTCGGTTGACTGAAGCATTTAAACAAAACCAAAATCTGTGAGTTTTACAACATTTAAAACCTGTTCAAAGGCTGGAAATGGCTTGGCTAGGAAAGACACTTGCCATCAAGTCTAACAACCCATTTGGTACCTGGGACCCACACAGTAGGAGAATGGACTCCTCCAAGTTGTCTTCTGACATCATAAATGTATGTATACCCCCCCCAACACACCAGTAACTAAAATTTTAATAAAAGTACAAAACAAAACAAAAACATCAAAGATAAAATCAGATTTCTTATGCTGTCTTCTAAATGTAGTTCAGTGTGGTGATATATTGTGCACCCTAATACAATCTGCCTGAAGATCAGAGGACAGAACAAGCCACTAGATTAAACATAGAGGCCAGGCAGTGGTGGCCCACACCTTTAATTCTAACACCCGGGAGGCAGAGATCTGTCTGGATCTCTGTGAGTTCAAAGCCACCCTGGACTACATGAGATTGACTCAGTCTAGGAGAGAAACAGTGCCAGGCAGTGGTGGCACACGCCTTTAATCCTACCTCTTGAGATCCCAAGCCTTTGCTTTGGAAGCACACACACCTTTAATCCCAGCACTAGAGAGGTTGAAACAAGAAGTGATATGGCTGGATAGAGAAAGTTATATAAGGCAGGAGGAGACAGGAACTGAAGGCTGAGGAGTCTTAGAGGTAAGACATGGCAGTGGCTTCTTCCTTTGTCTCTGATCTTCAGGCAAATTTTATTAGGGTACACAATATATCACCACAGTTCAGAGCTTTTACTACTATGCAAATATCACTACACATCCATCTTGGCAGTGCAGTCAACCATATATGAATATTATTTATTAAAAGGGGGGAGAAATCTGATACAATTCTGCAATTATATTATTTTTTACACATCACCATGCATTCTAACAATTTTTTTAAAAAAATCAACCTTAACCATTAGCCTTTCATCATCAAACCTTACCAGCTTTTAAAGTAAGTACTTCTATGGCACGTGTAATTACTCATGCTCATTTCTGTCTTTCCCTTAAAACAAACAGGGAAACAAACAAAAAACCAACCCAATCAAAATCAAACACTTACCGAGTGAATCAATGAAGTCCTTATTATTCTGATAGAACTTGACATATGATGCCAATTTAGCACTCACAAAAATGGTTAATAACTATAGAGATAAGAGACAAAATAGTATCAAGACAGAAGCTAGATGTACATTCAGATTTTAAGACACTGACTTCTAACAATAATTCTCCATGTTTAGTGTGTCTTTACCAGTTTACTGCCCAACCACCCATCTAGTTCATTTAAAAAACAAACAAACAAACAAATAAAAAATAGGGAAGTACACTGAGTTCTAAGCTACCTAGCCCAAATGGAAAACAATTAAAAAAAAATTAGCTGTACTTCAAAACTACAAACATGGATTCTTCTGTTTTGTTTCTAAGAGAATGTCTTGCTATATATAGTTCATGCTGATCCTAAACTTGTGATCCTCAGCTGTGCGGTGGTGGCACACGCCTTTAATCCCTGCACTTGGGAGGCAGAGACAGGCGGATCTCAGTGAGTTCCAGGACAGCCTGGGCTACAAAGCGAGTTCCAGGACAGCCAGGATTGTTACACAGAGAAACCCTTTCTCAAAAAAACAAAACAAAACAAAACAAAACCCAAAAACTTGTGATTCTCTTGCTCCAGCCTCCTAAATGGCTGGGACTAAGACTGGCTATTCATGTTTTTTATCTTAATTTGGGGCAGTGATATTAAGTAATAAAAAGAAAAGTGTATTTGCGAAGTTCAAATTGTCTAGACCAAGGAAGAAGATAAAGAAACTGTTCAGTAGACAGAAAAAGCTGGTCCTAATCCTAATACTAGTCTGTTCCCAACAGATGGTAGGATCTCTCCCGCATGAATTCCAAACAAAAAGGGACTGCTGCTTCAGCATGTAAGACACTATTCACACCAAAGGACAAACTACTTACATCATGGATAAGCTCGCCTTCCAAAAATTTGACCGGCTTTAGAGTAAGAAGATGGTCAAACAGAAAGGCATTTGGATCCTTCAGTGCCCGCACGATACACCTTGATAAGAAAACAAAAAGTAAGCTGGGCCTTGAAATCCTAGTTTGTCTCTGATTACCTTACAGATCATAAGATATATTTAATTCAGTAAACTAAGAATTCAATATACGACGGCAGAAGATAGAAATTTGAGTTACAACAGCTCACTATCTTTTTACTGAGGTGTGCTTTGTTAGCTGTAATGCAATGGCAAGAGCTCACAGGCGTCGCATCTCACTCACCCTCACAACAACCTAACAGACTGTTCTCACGGCCATGTTAGAGATCATGAAAGATACCCAGAAAACCAAGATACTCATCTCGAAATTACAAATTAAGGTCTGGGGAGAAAGTTTAAACACTGATAATCTAACTCTAAAGCAGAGACCTTTGCCATTCTCCATCCGTGTGCCAGCTCCTGCTGTGTCCAAGTCCACGGGCCGAAATAACCCTCTATGGAAATTTCATAAAAATCTAATTCTAGCCTCACTGTTATGCTAAATCTAGGATTATGAAAATCCTTAGTTTCCCATTAGCGACTGGCTTAATTTTGAAAAGTAACCAACTTTTCCCAGTCTACATACCTTACTAAGAGAGACTGACCTCAGAGTGAGTTATTAGCTAACAACAGCTCAAGCCTGTACAGGAAATATCGAGTGGCTATCTCACATGTATTATCAACCCTCAATGTGCTACTGGACTAGCTCTGGCCTGCTGCAGAGATTATGTCAACTGTTGAACTGAATTCTGTAGCTCACCTAGCTGTTGGCAAGTGCTCACCCAAGCAATGCTCAATGTTACCTGTGGGCATCAACTCGAGCCTGGGAAGCATTGTCTTCTGTATAACTCCCGAGCAATTCCACCATGACCTTTGATGCAGCATCACTAAAAAAAAGTAACATTTCAACAGTCTGAATTTTGTTAGTCAGTCATCCTCTACAAATACTTATGCATATATAAAACAGTGACCCAGATGGCTTTTCTCAAGGTATGACAGGTAAGCTGAGATTCCAAAAGAATCAACCTCCCTTTCCCTTCTAGTCTTTGCTGTGAGAACGGCAGGGCAAAAAGACTTGCCAGGCAAAAAAGAGGTGAGTATAAAGCTCAAGAAGACGGGTTGTTTAAGACAATGTGGCTGCTGCACCAACATCACACATTTACATCACTGCTTAAAATAGCCCTCCAGTTTAATTCTCCTTAAAATGATGTGGATGGTCAATTCTTACTATATGAAAAGGGTAAAATAATTGAACTCATTTATTTAACTCGGATGCTTATAAAATGCTTATCCTGGCTGGGGATGTAGCTCAGTGGTAGAGTGCTTGCAAAGTATGTGAAAGACTCTGGATTCTAGCCCCAGTACTTCAAAAAAAATCAAAAAAACAAACCTAACCTGCATTTACCTTTGCCCTTTCTTACTTCCTTTAATTAGTGACTCTTCAGACAGTTCAGAAATTATTGCTAAGCTGAGAAAAATTAGGGTTTGCCCCCTTTTCTAGATTATTTTTCCCTTCCTATCTGCATTCAACCTGGGAAGCACAGAAGGAACTGCGTTTGCCTTAAGTTCAAAGATATATATAGACATAGTTATGCGACACTTAACATCTTATACACAGTACTCTAATTATAAAAAGCCAAAGGAAAGCATTAAGAAACCCTGTGTACTACTCACAGTTAATTAGCTTATGCTCCATCCCAGGCACACCATGTCTTCCAGCTTTAACAACCACAGTATAATTCAATCTAGTACAGCTCAACTAAACAAGTCTTTCTTATTAAAATTCAAATACCCCATTTAAAATGCACAGCATGGCAGGACATATAAGGGCTTAGCTAACTAGGATCAGTCTTTAAAATGTAGGCATGCACATGGTGCAGACATACATGCAGGCAAAACATCCCTACACATAAAAATAAAACACAGACACACACACACACACACCAGTGAAATTTTTTTAAAAAGAGAAAGTATTCAGCAGTGGTTAAGTATATTCTAATAGCTAACACCAGGACATGTCCAGTAGCCCTGGGAGATGCTACTGACCTATCTAGATTTCTCTGAGAGTAGCTCTGGAATTCAATTATTTCTTTTCCATACACAACAGACTAGAAGCCAAGCAAGCAATAATGAAGAGGAATTATCAACTCCAGCAGCACCTGACATTCATAGGCAATCACCATACCCATCACCTAAAACCACCGTGTTGGAAAAATCAACTCAATTCCTAAAGGAAAACTTAAAAATGAAAAGTGTAACAGGGAAAGATAGTCACATTCAGCATTAGCCAGTGTTTTGCTTTAAATAATGAAGTCTTTAAAACCCATCTGTGACGTTCTTACTGACCTGAGGTGAGGAGGAGGAGGAGCACTGCTTCCACTTTAAGTACTACAGCCACACCAAGCAGTCTGTTCTACTCAGGGTCATCCAAGTGGTGAGCTCAAGGTCTGCACCCCAGAGGCCTGACTCCACAGCCCGAACACTGAGATAGACACCTGTCCTCTTACAGTCTGCATAGACTCCATCTCATATGGCCTTCGAAGGAAACTACTTTCTCTCAATGCTTTCCTGACAACTGGTTAAAATGTTGTCACAAGCAGTCCAGCATGGAGTAAACTACTCTGCCAGGATGAGAGGCACACACCACCACATCTGGCTTAAGTGTTTCTGGGTATGGAAGTCAGGGCTTTACTTATGCAAGCCCTTTACTAATTATGCTCTATCTCCAGCCTCTGGCCCAGTTAGTCTTTGTAATTATCTTTTAACTTAGTAGCTACAATCTAAGAACTAGAATTCTGGTGACTGTAGAGAACAAAGGAAACTACTGGCTCAACTTGTCTTCAAGGAATGTCCCCACCTACTTAAACAGCTGGGGAGATATCAGTGCAGTACTTCTGAATACCTTTTCTTACAATCCACGAGTGCCTCGTAAAGTAGTCTTAAGAGAGTGTGTTTCTTTTCCGTGGTGAGCTTCCAGTCAGAAATCCACTTCCTCACCTACAATGACATTTATGAAAGGAGAGAACTTATTAACACAGCTGAGCAGCAAATGTTCAGTTTTAAACACTTAGAAGGCACAGTGGGCAAGATGATCGGTTCCAAGCTCATCCACAACGACAAAGCAAGTTTGAGGCCAGCCTAGGCTACACAAGATCCTGTCTCAAAAAACTACATCCCATACTTCTCCAAAGAAGAAACAGAGATATGGTTTAGGACATGCAGAGCTGCTACTATCTTAGCTACAACCTAAGTAAGCTACATTTCCTACAAACAGAACACGCACTCCACAAGACACTCACTTGATCCAGCTCAGTTGGGATGTACTGGATGGCCCCACACGATGCTGCCACCTTGATGAGGCTGCAGTACACTGTGTATCTTACAGGAGTGTTCTTATCCATCCCATGGAAAAGGTTGCTGAGCCTGGTTAACAACAAAGTCTGAGGTCAGCAATCAAAAGTATTAACTGAGGTTACCTGCTCTCACAACAAACCCGAGGCAGCACTAACAATCACTTCATAGTACAAAGGAGGGAATTGGGGCACAGAAAGTTAAGAGACTGCCCAAAACAATGTTAACAAAACGCTGACAGTTAAAATTTAAAATTCCTACTTTTAACAGTCACAATTTATGACATACAAGCAGCCCTTTGAGTGCTTTTTATTATTTCAAAGTGTGTGTGTGTATGCACGTGTACACCCACACAGGTACCAGAAGAGGCCAGAAGTAGTGGATCCCCAGGAGCTGGAGTTATTGGAAGGTGAGCAGCCTGACATGAGAAATAGGAACCAAACTTGGGTCCTCTGTGGAGTCATCTCTCCAGTCTCTTCTTGCAGTCTTAAACTTACAATTGCAGTCTTAGAGACGGGCGTTCACCTTCCCGAAACTTGACCAACTTTTCACACAGACTTTCAATCAATGCTTCTTGCTTGTCTGGTTCCAGGATCAAGAGGAGGGATACTACACTGTTCATCACACTTTCAACATCTACACGAGCAACAAGAACACAATCAGCAGAGGTAACATGCAGCACGTCTAGTTCAGTATGTTATTCCTAGTGTTCTAATACAAAGTCACTCTAAAAATACAGTTTGGCTACTGTGAAAGTTTGAGAAGACACTTGATTTCAGGGGAGCAGTAAGTATATACAGCATCCATGAGTTCACACTGCACCAGCACCATTGCAAAGCCAACATTCAGAAAGCAGGTGATGATTTACATGTTCATTTATTTTCTTTTATGATTTTTATTGGCATAATATCCAATCATGTTGAAATTACCTGCTGGATTTTTAGGCCAGTGTGTCTCAACTGAAGAAAACTTTGTACCTCGTGTAGAGCATTACTTAGAAAGGAAAGGCTGTTAAATTTCTAGCTGGTGAATTTTCAAGTATTACAGATATTAATTGCACAAAGTTTAATCTCTAAAGCTTAACAAGGATTTCTGAACTCACAGTACAGAAATTCTACCTCTATCTCAATAAATGGGGAGCAGCCTAACAATTACATATTACTTGAAATAATGCTCTCTTTGATGTCTATCCAAACCTCTAGTTCATTTCAAAACCATCAACATCTAGTATGTATAGAACACAGATATACATATTTAAGACGTTTCCCCTAAATGGCTTACTTTACAGGTCTAACAGGAAAAACTGAAATTATATGAAAAGATTACATTAAAAACAATTGCTTGAAAATCTTTAATTTAAAAAATATTTTCCTATATTTGGATTGTATTCTTTCCCTTCCACACTGCTTAAAAATCTTAAGTCTCAAACAAAAGCATACAACTGACAAGAAAAATTTTAAGTAGAGAAGTTCTTTTATGACTAGTAAGAAATATTTTGTAGAAAGAATTAAAACAAACCTTTATCATCTTCCTTTAGACACACATCACAGGCTTCAATAATCTGAGCTAAATCTACATGAAGTCCACCTTCTGAGTTCTCTTCTGAGATCTCAGCTCCTTTTGATTTCAAATAAGCACGAAGTTCAGCTGCCTGTGAATCAAACAGGGTTGCTAAATCTCTATGTCCATTTGTAAAATTGACTCATGACAAAACACAAAATACCAAACCCATCTGCCCCGCTTCCAAAGTAACATGCAAGTGCTAACTAATGGTCTTCAAGTTGTGTTGATTCTCACTCTCCCTACAGAGCCCAGGCAGACATGTCACCAAGATCATCTTCAGTTTCCTGTCCCCTGCATCCTGCTAGACTTCCAGCCAGAAGCAAACGCTTTCTCATATAGCCCAAGGGTTGCCACTGAGAGGGATAAGGACTAGAGAGAAGTCAATCTGATTAGGGTCCTATCAAAACAACTAATTACTGAAGTAAGTCATTTGGACCTTTCCTGCTTTACTCCTTAATTATGATCTTTAGTAATTTTTTTCTTTGATGGTTTGATATTCACGTAGTCAAACATGAATGCAGATGATTTTTCAATCTAATAAAATAAAAAACTAAAGCAGCAGAGGAAAGAACTTCACTAGAAAATGCACAGGTGGTAGGGAGCAGTGGTGCACAACTGTGGTCTCTGCACTTGAGACAGAGGCAGGGGGATCTCTGTGTTCCAGGCCAGCCAAGGCTATTTAGTGAAACCCTCCTCACAAAACAAAACAAAATAGAAAATGCACAGGTGTCAAACTGCCTGGACAAAGCAAAAGAACCAACATTTTATTCCCACAAATGTGTTTAGCTACCTCAGAAACCTAATAAACACATAGATCTGAGAGCACTATTTTTCCAAATAACATAGTAACCTCATATAAGAAGTTGGTATGGGCCGGTGGCCTGCACCTTTAATCCCAGCACTCGGGAGGCAGAGGCAGGCAGATCTCTGTGAGTTTGAAGCCAGCCTGGTCTACAGAGCGCATTCCAGGACAGTAAGAGCTGTTACATAGAGAAACCCTGCCTCAAAATTCTTCCTTATGATACAAATTTATAATCCAATCAAGATTTCTAAATAGCTCTGTTCACTTCCTGCTTTACAAACTTTTTTCTAAGAATTAGTCAAGCTTAATGTTTTTGAATCATTCTTGCTGACCACAAGTGGTTATGCGACAGAAATTAAGGAAAACGAAGACAATTAATTCCAGTCAAACGAAATTTTATCAAATATAATGGTGAAGCAGTCAAATTCTGTGCCTGAAAGGAATCACTAGTATGAAATTCATGCATAACCCAACAGTAACATAAGAAATGGTACTGTACAATATGACCAACGACAATATTCACGGACCCTGGGGGAAGTACCTTTTTGGTAAACATTAGCCAATTATTGGTTAACACGCTTCCATTGCTATCAATTACTTTCTTCTGCATCTTTCTATGTGTACATAACTCCCTTTCCGTTCTTGTTTAACACATGGAACCTCAGGTTTCTGTCAGAGGGGATCGCGAACACACGAACACACACACACACACACACACACACACGACTACGAGAACCGTCTTCAGAGATCAGCTTAGGCTACACAAAATTAAAAGAATGTCATCGCAACGACTAAACTTCTGTTGTGAGTTAAACGAGCAGCGTCTGTCCTGTACACCGAAGTAAACCTCAACTAGTAAACGTCCAAGTGTCAGGACGGCACTCCAGGTGCATACGCCCCGCAGCAGACGTGGGGCTGACAGGTGGAACTGTGGGGACAGAAACCACGGGTGGACGAGGAAACCGAAGCCGCTTAAGACAAGCATTTGGATGGTAGCTCAGAGTGGCTTTTCCCGGACTGCTGACGCCGACCCTGCGAACCTCAGACGCCGTTCCCTAAAAGTTCTAGGTCGGCACCCGAGACTTCGACTGTGTCCCGCCGCCCCCCAGGCCTGCGTCCCGACCGTCGGCCGCGCGCGCCGAGACCCGGGCTGGGAGAGCGCGCCCCCGCCTCACGGCCTCGGTCCCGGAGGTCCCCCACCCCCGCCGCCCCGCGGGCCCCGCAGCGTGCACCTGGTCTTCTTCGCTGATGTCGATGAAGGCCGGGACGCTCATGGTGGAGGCCCGGCTGCGGAAGACTCTCCGCTCGAGAACCACGCCGACCGGAAAAGGGAGCGGGGCCCCGCGGCGTTACGCACAACCGCTTCCGGGTCATCCAGAGAGGGCCGGCCTCGTGGGCGGGGCCCACAGCGCCACTTCCTCCCCGTGGACGTCTGGTCCTGCGCTCCGCCTCACCTCAGCGCGGGCTCCTCCCTAAACCCCGCCCCCCGGAAACTTAGGTGGGCTGGGCTAAGTTGTCCGCTGTGGGTCAAGCTCTGCCCCAGGCAGCCACCGCATCCTGCCTAGGCTACGCCATCCAGAGCCTAGCGATCTCTTGCTGACTCCACAGTCTTCCAGATGGCCCCTGTCCTTAAAGCCTTGGAAGTTTTGTTTTTCTGTGTTATGCTTCAACCCAGTTTGCTGGTCCAGTTGCTAAGCAATGTTCCTTGCTACTTGAGGGTGACTTGTTTTCAAAGAATGCTCCCACTTAATAAGGACTTAGCTGAACAAAATATATCACAGTATCTGTTACTGAGTATCTGTTAGGGATTGATTCCAGGATCTCCCCTTCAAAGATGCCAAAATCTATGGGTGCTCAAGACCCTTCTGTAAAAAGGACTTAGTGTGTGTATACTACCTCTGCACATCTTTCTGTATACTTTAAGTCATCTCTAGGGTGCTTAAAATACCCAATACGATGTAAATTCTCTGTACTGTGTTTTCTAGGGAATGACAAGAAAGTCTAGAGTCTAGGACAGATATTTTCCTAGAATATTTTAGTCTGCAGTTGATTGAATCTGGATGCAGAACTTGGAGCTATGGAGGACCAATTATATAAAGAACGCTGAAAACACAACAATAAGGGGGAAATGCAATTAAAAAAAAATGGGCTGAAAAAATGGGCAGAGAATAGGCACATGATATCCTCAGTTGAGAAAATGCCCCATCAAATGGCCTGTCAGGCATTTTCTAAATTAATGATTGATGTGCGAGTGGGAGGACCCAGTCACTGTGGATGGTGCCACCCTGGGTAGATGGCCCTGAGTTGTACTAAAAAGCAAGCTGAGCTAGCCATGAGGAGCAAGTCAGTCAACAAACCTCTGCTTTAGTCCCTTCCTTCCAGTTCCTGCCTCAAGAAGATGAAAACACCCTTCTTCCATGTTGTTTTTGGCCAACGTTTTATCAGCAGTGGAAAGCAAACTAAGAGAATCTCCCTGGAGTACTGGGCTACAGAGTAAAGTGAGGAGATACACTCTCAGGAAGAAAAGGAAGGGAGGCTGGTTGGAAAGAGGGAGGGGAGGGGAGGGAGAGGGTGGAAGAGGGAGGAGTAGGGAGATGAGGAGCCCAAACATACTAGAATATTCTCAGAATTGTAGATGGGAGAAGATACCCAATAGTCCCGTGAAAATATTGATACACTAGTTAATAGTTAAGGCCAAAGCCAGGGCACTGAAGCTGAGCACAATCCTTGCTCATCATCACAGTAACCTTTGCTTTGTATTTTGAAAGGTGACATTTTCTCTGAGATTTATACTTTTCTTTCTTTCCTTTTTTTTGGTATTTGTTCTTTTGTTTGTTTGTTTTCATTTTGTTTTGTTTTGTTTGTTTTCAAGACAGAGTTTCTCTGTGTAACAGCTCTGGCTGTCCTGGAACTCACTTTGTAGACCAGGCTGGCCTGGAACTCACAGAGATCCGCCTGCCTCTGCCTCCCTAGTGCTGGGATTAAAGGTGTGTGCCACCATGCCCATTGAGATGAATACTTTTCAACCCTACTTTCAGTTTCTTTCCTATTCAAGATGAAAATTTGTTGATCCAATTGTTTTCAACTTTAGTGTTGCCAGCTTTCTCTTCAATATTTCATTTGAACTCATCAATAAATCTTTCTCTAAAAATACATAGATTTTGTTGAATATTTTAATATTTACAATCCCCCTTCTTACCACTCCCCCCACCTTTTTTTAGAACCACTTTCCCTTATTCTGTGACTTCTCAGAGAAAAAGACTGTGACTTTGAGAAGTAAAGGAATGTGGCTTCAGGGGACTCTCGAGAGGGAGGCCGTGAAAGGGTAGGGACAAATTACTTGAGGCTTTAGATATTTATTCATTAAAAAAGTGCCAACCTCTCTGACATCATTATGTACCAGGCACTGTTGCAGGTATTGTGAGCCACCAGAGGGAACAAAATTAAGGCCTGCAACTTATTTATTGTTCACGCTGCTGTGATGGAACCAAACCCATGGCTTTGGGTGCTATAGGCAAGCTCTCTATCACTAAACAGTAAACTGAGTCCTTGACTTATTAGGGATACTATTGCTATGACAAAACCCCATGACCCAAAGTAAGTTGGAGAGGAAAGGGTTTATTTGGCTTATACTTCCACATCATTGTCCATCACTGAAGGAAGCAGTCAGAGCAGGAACTCAAACGGGGCAGGAACCTGGAGGCAGGAGCTGATACAGAGGCCATGGAGGGGTGCTGCTTACTGGCTTGCTCCCCATGACTTGCTCAGACTGCTTTTTTTTTTTTTCCGGTGTTTTTTGAGACAGGTTTTCTCTGTGTAGTTTTGGTGCCTGTCCTAGATCTTGCTCTGTAGACCAGGCTGGCCTCGAACTCACAGAAATCCACCTGGCTCTGCCTCCTGAGTGCTGGGATTAAAGGCATGTGCCACCACCTCCAGGCCTCAGCATGCTTTTTTATAAAACCCAGGACTACCAACCCAGGAGTGGCACCACCCACAGTGGGCTGGACCCTTCCCACATCAATCAGTAATTAAGAATATGCCTTACAGGCTTGCCTACAGCCTGATCTTATGGAGGCATTTTCTTAATCAAGATTCCCTTCTTTCAGATAATTTTAACTTGTGTCAAGTTGACCTAAAACTAGCCAGCTCAATCCTCTACAATTTTTTGATGATACCTTTATCAAATTCATTTTTTAACTGAGTAAAAAACAGCATTGTTTTTAGTTAATAAAATGTTTCCTGACCATGTAAGTTTTTTTTTTCTAAAAAATCTTTCTTAATTCAGACAAATGGTGTAAGAAATGTTATCTCCTATATGGCAGGAGACATTCTGAATGTTTCAGATAAAAAGTTTAGAGTCAGTTGAAACGGGAGCTAGCTGATTCCAACCTGAGGCCTGATATAAAATGGAAGTCTCTGGTGTGTCAGAAGCAGTGGAGAGTTACCAGTTGCTACCACACTAATGATCTGTCACTACTATGTCATACCCTTCTTGAAACTTTCTCAAACATGTCCTCAGAACTTCCCAACACAGAAGGAGCAGAAAGTTGAACAAAACTCTAAATATTCTGGAAGGCAAAGCCATTTCTCTAGCTGATGTGGGTATTGGTTTGCTTTTGAGTTGGAGGTCTCATGTAGCCCAGGTTAGCCTCGAACTAATTGTGTAGCTGCAACTGACCTTGAAAACCTACCTCTCTTGTTTCTACTTCCTGAAATACAAAGCATACTTTTTATGTGAATGCTGGGGACTCGAACTTAGATACTGGTGATGGCGGAGCAATTGCTCTTGCATGCTGAAGCATCTCCCTAGCTCTCCTTCTATCTTTAATTCTTTATTCTTTCTAATTAAAAAGTCTGGAAAACTTAGATTTGGCATAGCTGCTTCCATCTGTTTGGGGGATCCGTGTCTGTGTTGGGGGGAGGCCCACATGTGAATCCCCACCTGTGAATGTGGAGTTTAGGGGGTAACTTTTGAACTTGCACAGTGCCCACTGAGCCATCTCAAAGGCTCAAGGCTCTTTAATTTTAAAAACACCACTTTTAATAATCTAATGAGTCGACTCTTTCACTCTTGTCTTTCTTCCTATTTCGATGTAGAGAACATGGCTTTGACGGCGGGAACTGCAGCAATCCAACTGAAACTTAGCTGTGGCCTGAAAGGGAAAAGTCAGAGGCAGGGAGAGGTGGAATAGGACTCATGTCCTGCTACCAGGAAGATGTGGTGCCAACCACAAATGCCTTTCTCTGGGCTTGTTTTCATGTAAGAGGAAATAAACCTCCATCTTGTTTTCATGTGTTATTACATGGGCTTTGCCTCAGACAAAGGAACCTAATTTTGACCAACTCAGGAAAAAGCTTGAGGTCTGAAGTTGTCGTTTTTGTAAATGAAAGACTTATTTGTGTAAGTGCATAATTACTGGTTTTTATTGTGCACATTTATGGTGGGAATCTTGGACTCCCCTGGCTGCTGTGATGTAACGCTGAATTCAGAACACTACTATCCTTTTAGGATCTCAGAGTTTTACAGCTAATAATTAAGTTTTATACTAGTGAGGCAGCATATGATTACAGCGACTTTATAGGGAAACAAAGAGTGTTGAGCTCTGCTGATGGGCGCCTTCCTGAAACAGATCACACATGAGCTATAGCAGAATGAGCTCAGAACCTGGCGTCTCAAACACGCTGGCCACAGGGTGTTGTGGGATGTTCTGTATGGCAAATGTGTTGCTCTGATTGGTTGGTAAATAAAACACTGATTGGCCATTGACTAGGCAGGAAGTATAGGCGGGACAAGGAGGAGAATAAAGCTAGGAAGTGAAAGGCTGAGTCAGAGAGACACTGCCAGCCGCCATGATGAGAAACAGCATGTGAAGATGCGGTAAGCCATGAGCCATGTGGCAAGGTATAGATTAATGAAAATGGATTAAATTAAGCTGTAAGAACAGTTAGCAAGAAGCCTGCCACGGCCATACAGTTTGCAAGCAATATAAGTCTCTGTGTTTGCTTGGTTGGGTCTGAATGGCTGTGGGACTGGCGGGTGAGAGAGATTTGTCCTGACTGTGGGCCAGTGAGATGGTCTGTATGGCAAACCTTGCTGATTAGTCAATAAATAAAACACTGATTGGCCATTGGCTAGGCAGGAAGTGTAGGCGGGACAAGGAGGAGAATAAAGCTGGGAAGTGGAAGGCTGAGTCAGAGAGACACTGCCAGCCACCACGATGACAAACAGCATGTAAAGATGCCGGTAAGCCATGAGCCATGTGACAAGGTATAGATTAATAAAAATGGATTAATTTAAGCTGTAAGAACAGTTAACAAGAAGCCTGCCACGGCCATACAGTTTGTAACCAATATAAGTCTCTGTGTTTACTTGGTTGGGTCTGAGGGCTGTGGGACTGGCGGGTGAGAGAGATTTGTCCTGACTGTGGGCCAGGCAGGAAAACTCAAGCTACAACAGGGAGCACCGTCTTCCCGATAGGGGGAAATGCCTCAGGTTCACCTCTTCACTTCATGGGGCACAGCCAGCTTTAGAAACATGTGCGCATCTGTTGGGTCTGAAGAAGACATATTTATCATTCACTTTTTTAAAGTGACTTTAGAAAGGCATGCATAGCCCAGTGGGACGAATTTGCTGTTTGTCAAGAGTCCTAGTGACAGTAATTGATGCAAATACAAGAGGAGATTTATACACTGGTCATTTTTAATTTTTAGAGGGGGAAAAAAAAACACCTTACTATTCTGAGCTCTTATATAATCCACACCAACGAGAACCTTGCTCTGTCTGTGTTTGTCAAGGTTCTCTAGAATGGTACCAAGAGAAATGTGTGATTACGGGAGGTGATTTATGAGATCTGTCTGCACCATCAGAGGCTGGGGAGGCTCGTGGTGTCTGTCTGCGAGTGGGAGAGCTGAGAAAACCAGGAACTGCTCAGGCTAAGAAGCTGGAAACTTTGGAGCGAGGGCTGGAGGAGTGCAGCCCCATCTGAAAGCTGAGTGCATATGTGTAAATGCTAAGGTAGCTGCAGCCTGAACTAGGGCCCAGCACTCACACAGAATCCAGCTTCCCCTTCTCCTTTTGACCCATCTGGGCCTGCAGCCTATTGGACAGGGCTACTCACAATCGGCAGGTCCTTCCCCATCAAGGACCTACGGACCTTATTACTTTCTTTAAACAACAACAACAACAACAAAAACATTAGCCGGGCCTGGTGTTGCATGCCTTTCGTCCCAGCACTAGGGAGTCAGAGGCAGGTGTATCTCTATGAGTTTGAGGCCAACCTGGTCTACATGGAGAGTTCTAGGCTAGCAAAGGCTATATAGTGAATGGGACCTCATCTCAAAAAGAGAAAAAAAGGAAAGTTCAAGTAAAGAAAATAATTATTTAAAGTGAATCCACACATTCAGAGGTTTTAGGCATCTGCTATCATGAGACAGAACAACAAATATTCTTAACTGCGGGGTGGAGGGTGGGTAGGCTACCACATCTAAAAACTTCTGTTTATCCCTGATTTTTGGTTGTTGGTACATTTGTTTTAAAAATAGAATATGTGAAGCCAGGTGGTGGTGGTGCATACTTTTAATATCAGCACA
The DNA here is from genome assembly GCF_007827085.1 of Peromyscus californicus insignis. Classification (NCBI taxonomy): domain Eukaryota; kingdom Metazoa; phylum Chordata; class Mammalia; order Rodentia; family Cricetidae; genus Peromyscus; species Peromyscus californicus. The sequence continues at coordinate 80,114,411 of NW_026294595.1, forward strand.
TAGCAGGCAGAGGCAGGCAGATCTCTGTGAGTTCGAGGCCAGCCTGGTCTACAGAGTGTGTTCCAGGACAGCCAGGGCTGTTACACAGAGAAACCCTGTTTTGGAAAAAAAAAAAAATTTTAAATGGAATGTGTACTTTTAAACGTTTGTATTGAAGTATAACGTATGCTCAGAAAAACACACAAGCTGTGTATCACACACTATGGTGAGTTACCATGGCTCTCCACCCTGTCTACACTGATGATAGGCGTATAAAATGCAGTCTGTGGCTTTGGAAAACAGTTTGGCAGTTTTTAAGAGGTGAAATGGTGATTCTGCCCATAAGCATATCTCCAAGAGAACTAAAAAGAATATATTCAGAAAATATTCATTGGGTAGACACATAAATGCAACATATTTCTGCACAGTGGAATATCATTCTTCAATAAAAAGGAAGAAAAATTACACAATGACATACTACAGCAGACATGAACCTTGGTGACAGTATGCTAGATGACATGTGGGCCTTGGGTGGACATTTAGGATCCAAACTATAGGTCCAGCAGAAGGGCACCATTTCCTGGTCTTTTTTGCATCTGGGATGTAGATGTAACATCTGGTTAATAAAAGCACAGGAGAAAGGCCAGGCGGTGGTGGCACACACCTTTAATCCCAGCACTTGGAAGGCAGAGGCAGGCGGATCTTTGTGAGTTCCAGGCCAGCCTGGTCTACAGAGCGAGATCCAGGACAGGCACCAAAACTACACAGAGAAACCCTGTCTCGAAAAACCAAAACAACAAAAAAAAAAAAACCACAGGAGAATTGCTTTGTGGAGCTCTCTAGAAAGTTCATTAAATGGAAGCAGATTTATCTTTCAGGACCCTTTATCATTTCCCCCCTCTTCCTTCTTGCACTGGGTGTAAATGGGAGCTGGAGGTGAGGCATCCAGTTTACATCCCCAAGGTAACAAATGGAGGGTGGATTCTGTAAGCCAAAGGAATGCACTCAAAAGCTGAAAGCACCCCGGGTCCTGGATCCTTGGGGAACTGCCTTATCAGCCTGGGGAATGTATCTCCAGACTTGTAATTGTCCAAGATCACACTGCTTATCTGTGCAAGCCACTATGTGTCCATGTACTTTTGTTACTTTCAGCCAACCTTACTGAAAATGTGAGAATTGGAGGGCTTCAAACAACAGGCCCTAAAACCCAGCATCGACTTAGTGAGTGAGAGGGAAAGCTTTGATAACGAGGACCCAACTGCACAGGCTGCAGAGTGCAGGGGACTCTTGTTACACGCTGTAAAAACACTCCCCATGGAAAACTGTCTCCTTTTGTTTCTTGGGACATAAACCATGGTGTTTTATGTTGTTGTTGGGGAAAGAGTAGGTTTTCATTTATGTTGTCAGAGCCTGGTTACTTCTTGCTCCTGCCAGCAAAGTCCCAAAGGGTGGGGTGAATTCAGATGAGAGCTGGTCCCTTTGTAAGCAGAGACACCAGGTAAGACAGTAAAGTGCGTGCCACTACCTTAACCCACCGTGTGTGGGTTCAACAAATACCCGGGGCTCGGTGTTTTATGAGAAAAGAGGCATGTTTAGCTAACAGTTCCAGCAGCTCCAAGATCAGGGAAGCACTGGCCCGGTGAGCTCTCAGCTTGCTGTGTCCCACCGTGGATGAGAAACAGAAAAGAAACCGATGACAAGCAGAAGAGGCCAAGGATGTGGGCATCATCAACTTGTTTCGCAACAACTCACCCACCAAGGAGCCAGCATCAGTCCCATCCCGGACCGATGACCTCACAACCTAATTACCTGCGTTGGGTCCCACCTCCTGCAGATTACCCCACCTCAGCACTGCCAGGGATTGTGGCATGAGCAGAGTCCACTACCCCTCTTTCCCACGGGGGCTGTGTGAATGGGCCCAGCTGTGGGTGACTTTACAGCCACAGAGCTGAAGCTTAGGGGCCCTTAATTTATAACGCACAGTAAACACGGCTGCACTTGGCTTGGTATGACAACACTGTCCCCATCCTCCTGGGCTGTTTGTTGAACAAACAGCACCCATTCGTTTTGAGAAAGTGCATAGGCTCATAGGAATAGTACTGGGTGGAAATTCCTCCTTGATCAACAGTTAATTGAGCTGGGTCACTTCATTTAGACACTGGTTGGACAAAGTCCCCACAGTTTCCTGCGTTATGACACCCATGGCCTACCTTATTCGTTTATGTTACACACACGGCACCTCTGTAAGCACTGGAACTTAGGACCATGTGCAGAACTACTGCCCCGGAAAAAGTCTTGGTGGAAGCAAATCTGATTGTTTCTCTTATTAAAACACCTCTGCATGGCTGAGTACTGCTTATGTCAGCCTCGAACTCCCTTTGCACCGTGGAACCACCCCGAGAGCTTTGTAAATCCTTGCCCTTTCCCACCTCACCCGTCCATCTTGAGGCTCTACATCTCAGCAGATAGACAGCTGGACAAGGAAGCTTGGACAGAGTCTGGCACAGGTGTTGTCAGTCACTTTGAGACACAGTGGCCTGTTGAATAAGATCCCAACTCCTGACACATTCCAGGTCCCACCATATTGAACCGCTTTTCCTCAGTACGCAGGCCTGGTTCAGATCCCAAGCCTGTAACTAAAATGTTCATGCTCCATGAGCTTTTGAGACTCCGAAGAGACCTGTCTCTTCTGAGACACATTGTGTGTCTGCTTCCCTCTCCCGCTCTCTCCAGAGGAAGGAAACACCCCCTTCCTTCTTTGCCTTCTGCGCCCTTTGTATGCTACTGTATTTGATCTTTACTTAATCCCTCCTTTCCCACCCAGCTACAAGCCCATGACGGCCAGGGCCATGAGTTAATTACTAGTCTTTGTAGCAGGGGATCTCTAGCAAAGTCTTTGATACTCATGAAATACTTAGAAATAGCCAAACACTATATAAATAATTTCTGGAGCTGGAGAGATGGCTCAGTGGTTAAGAGCACTTGCTGCTCTTTCAGAGGACTCAGGTTCAGTTCCCAACACCCACACAGTGGCTTACAACCACTTGTAACTCCAGTTGTAAGAGAGCTGACACCCTCTTCTGGCTTCACAATCACCTGTAAGTACATAGTGGCACATACATACAGGCACATGTAACCATGCTCTCTCTCTCTCTCTCTGTCTCTCATCATTAATAAAAATAGATCTTGCCAGGTTGTGGTGGCGCATGCCTTTAATCCCAGCACTCAGGAGGCAGAGCCAAGCAGATCTCTATGAGTTCGAGGCCAGCCTGGTCTACAGAACGAGATCCAGGACAGGTACCAAAACTACATGGAGAAACCCTATCTAGAAAAAAAAAAAAAGAAAGAAAATAAAAATAAAAATAGATCTTAAATATGTATTTGGTAGGGCTGCAGAGGTGACGCAGAGGTTCAGAGTACTTGCTGCTCTTGCAGAGAACCTGGGCTCAGTGGTTCTCAGCAGCCACACGAACACTTACAACCATCCATAACTCCAGTGTCAAGGGATCTAATGTTTTCAAACCTCTGTGGGCAACAGGCACGCATGTGGTATATATACATACATGCAGGCAAAACATTCACATATGTAAATAAATAAAAAAATTAATTTCTGAAAATTAAACCAAACACCACAATTCATATATCTCTAGTTATGAGAAATCAAATTGAAAAATAAATGGAGAAGTTGGGTTGAAAGGGGTGGGGCTTTTATAAAAGAAGTTGTTTCAGATCTCTGCTGGTCTAGAAGCTCCAGGATGGAGCAGGTTTAACAAATCAGGATGTGTACTCTGGGGTCTCCTGCTGACGACCTTGCTGAGGACTGACTCCAGACTGCCCTTACTAGACCAGCGACAGAGCGTCAGCTTCCGACAGCTTTCATTACAAAGAGAAGCAGCTGGGAAGGTTTGCAAGGTAAAGGTATCCCAACCTGCGTGAATCTGAAGGGAAGACATGGCCCTTCCTGCTCACGGGCTGTCTTGCTGTGCAGATATAAACAGAGTTCTACAATTTTATATCCTACCCCATATGCATCCTAAACAGACCATGACATTTTCACTTGTAACTTCCCAAATGCAAAGATCCACCCCCCACCACCAACATTCTTCAGAACATCTTTGACTTGTACGCTGCGGCCGAGGCTCCTGACGGTAGATCTCTGCGCAGACTCAGTCTTGCTGCCGCTGCCTTGGCCGCCATCTTGCCCCTGGCTCCTGTCTTCTTGACTGCTCCCTCTCTATGTCGTCAGCATAGTGCACACCTCCATCACTACACTTAACCACTCTGTGTTGTGATAGTTCCATCCATTCTCTCCTGTCTGTGCCATAGAGACTGTGTTTTATGTGGATAGTCATAATTCTAGAACAGAAGTTGCTTAATTGATCCTGTCCTGGCCAGTTTTATGTAACTTGGCCTGAGCTAGAGTCAGCTGAGAGGAGGGAACCTCAACTGAGAAGGCGTCTTTGTAAGACAGGATTGTAGGCAACCCTGTAGGGTGTTTTCTTAATAATGACTGATGCTTGGGCAGCTCATTGTGGGTGAGGACATCCCTGGGTTTGTGGTGCTCGGGTGTATAAAAAGGCAGCTGATTTAATCCCAGCACTCGGGAGGCAGAGCCAGGCGGATCTCTGTGAGTTCGAGGCCAGCCTGGGCTACCAAGTGAGTCCCAGGAAAGGCGCAAAGCTGCACAGAGAAACCCTGTCTCGAAAAACCAAAAAAAAAAAAAAAAAAAAAAAAAAAAAAGGCAGCTGAGCAAACCATGAGGCACAAGCCGGTAAGCAGCACCCCTCCATGGCCTCTGCATCAGCTCCTGCCTCCAGATTCCTGCCCTGCTTGAGATCCTCATCTGACTTCCTTCATTGATGGACTGCTGCTACCTGGAAGTAAAAGTGAAATAAACACTTGTGGTGGTTTGAATAAGAATGGCCCTATAGGCTCATAGGTTTGAATGCTTGGTCATTAGGGAGTGGCACTACTTGACAGGGATTGAGGTGTGACCTTGATGGAGTAGGTGTAGCCTTGTTAAAGGAGTGTATGTGTCACTGGAGGTGGGCTTTAGTGTTTCAAATGTTCAAACCAGTCCCAGTCATCCTTGCCGTCCCTGTCCCCATCCATACCCCCCCACCCCCACCCCCGTGGATCCAGATATGGAACCCTGAGCAGTCTCTCCAGCACCATGTCTGCCTGCATGCTGCCATGTTTCCCTTCATGATGACAATGGACTAAACCTCTGAACTGTAAGCAAGCCCTAATTAAATGCTTTCCTTTATAAGAGTTGCCATGGCCAAGGCATCTCTTCACAGCAATAGAACATTGACTAAGACAACATTCTACCTAAGTTACTTTTGGTCATGGTATTTTGTCATGGTAATGGAAACCGTTACTAAAACAAATACCTTGGTCAGTCAGTCAGTCAGTTTGAAGTTCAACATTAAACCCAGGACCAGTCACTTGCTAGGCAAGGGTTCTGCTTCTGAATCACATTGCCACCCACTAATGAATGCTTTGGAGGGCATTTCACATTTACATGCCAGACCCTGTTCAACATGCAAACCCAGCCAAAGTCCCTGCCCTTATGAGTCTCCCATTCTAGCAGAGGCAGACTCAAAGACTTCATACTGTCTACAAGTCATATGGCATGTTTGAAGGTAATAACAAGGGAAAAGGAAAAAAAAAAAAAACCACTAGAGCAAGATAAGGAGGGAACATTGATATAAAACTATCATATAAAAGCTGTGTCTGAGCCGGGCGGTGGTGGCGCACGCCTTTAATCCCAGCACTCGGGAGGCAGAGCCAGGCGGATCTCTGTGAGTTCGAGGCCAGCCTGGGCTACCAAGTGAGTTCCAGGAAAGGTGCATAGCTACACAGAGAAACCCTGTCTCAAAAAACCAAAAAAAAAAAAAAGCTGTGTCTGGTAAGTGGCTGACTTGCTTGGTATGGTGGCATATACACCTATCATCCCAGCACTCAGGAGGCTGGGGCTATAGAAACATGGGCTTGAGACAAGGCCTAGGTAACAGTGAGACTCTCTAGAAAATGGATGAATAAATAGTGACTTACCCAGCACATGGAGAACCAGGTGGGAGGTGCTAGAGTTCTCTTATTTGACCTCCATGAAGGAGTACAAGATGGATGTTCCTACAAGAAAGGGCTGTGCATGTGTGTGCAGGTGCCTGAAGAAACCAGAGGCATTAGATCTGCCTAGGTTGGAAGGCGGCAGCGAGAATCTCATATCCAAAGGACATTCCAGGCAGAGAAAGCCATGTGTCTGGAGGCCTGCAGTCTGGAGAGCGGATGAGGCTGGGGACTGGCGGGATTCCGGGGAGCTGGGGGAGTGAAGGAGTAGAAGATGAAGCTGTGGAGGAGCACAGGGCAGGATGTGAGGGGACCATGCCCTGCTAAGGAGTTTGCACTTTACCCTGTAGACAGCCGGAGTCCTGTTGATGATTTTATGCAGGGGAATGACATGTTTATATTTATTTTGAGGAAGATAATTCTGGCAGATGTAGTGGAGTGGTGAGAGACTGGGCGAGTCACTTAACCTTGCTCTTCCTCTGTTTCACCATCTATCAAGTAAGACCAAGTATATCTGCTCGCCTTACCTCAGAGGACTCTGGCGAGGAAGAAATGAGATAAGAGATGTGAAAACACTTTCCAATGTATATGGTACTATAAAAGTGCAAGCCAGCCGTGGTGTTATTTCAGCTGGGCTGTGTGTGGGAATGTGGTTTTAGAGGAATCTGAAGAGTCAAGGAGAGAAGCAGAGGAGAGGCCCTAGTCCCGTCTCCCTCAGAAAAGAAAACCAAATAATCCTTTAATTTATTGAGTCCCTATTTGGGCATTTTACAGCACAGAGAGCTAAAGGGATTCTCATGGAATACAGAGGGAAGCAGCCCAGGGACACCTTATATTCTAACTGGATGGGTGTCATCCTTTTAGGTAACAAGAATGAGTACCCACTGCTGAGTGTGGGGCCCACGCCTTTGATCCCGGCACTCAGGAGGCAAAAGCAGGTGGGTCTCCGTGAGTTTGAGGCCAGCCTGGTCTACAGAGTGAGTTCCAGGACAGCCAGAGCTATATATTGAGACCCTGTCTCAAAACAATTCTCCCCTCCCAAAAAATGAATAAAAAAAAAAAGTACTCAACCCAGGAAAAAGCCAAGTTGTGAAAACATGATCCAATCCAAAAGCAAGATGTGAGAAGGAGTGGAGACTGGAGGAGTTGAGAGTTCCTATAAGAAAATAAAGACTGGCTGGAGAGATGGCTCAGTGGTTAAGAGCAGGTAGTACTCTTCCAGAGGTCCTGAGTTCGACTCCCAACATCACCACCAGGCAGCTTATGACCACCTGTAACTCCAGTTCCTGGGGATCTAATGCCTTTGGCCTCGGCCTCTTCAGACACCTGCACACACATGCATACCCTTCCCTCCCCCATAACTAGAAAGAAAAAAGAAAAAATATTTAATTCATCATAAAAATTCAATTGGCCAAATGATACCCCTATTGCTCTGGAAGAGCAGAGAGGAAAGCAAGGGAGAGAAATTAATTTCAGGGTTGGGTGCATTGTGCAAGCCATCCTTCAAAAAGTAATGTCTTATAAACAAACCACCACATTTTGCATGACTTTCTTGGTAACCAAAAGGAGTAAGCCTCACTGGATCTTGTACCTTGGGTCAGTCTGCTTTTTCTGAGTTGAGTATTGGTAATGGATCCTAGGTAGACTAAATATTTCTTTATGCTCTTTCTTGCATACAAATTTAAATTTCTTTCACTTAGTTTAAATAATATCATTTCCTCTCTTGCTATCTCAAGTCCTTTCATGAAGAGTTTTGGGGTGTTTATTTTATATTGAATTGTGTGGTGTCTGTGTGTGGGTATGCGCAAGTGAGTAAAGTTGTGCAAGTGAGTAAAGTTGCCCGAGGAGGCCAGAAGAGGGTTTTGGGTTCCCTGGGGCTGGAGCTACAGGATGTTGTGAGCCTGTTGACATGGCTGCTGAGAACAAACTCGGGTTATCTGCAAGAGCAGTGTGTGTGTGATCTTAACTGCTGAGCCATCCTCCCAGGCCCTAGATTGTGTAAATTATAGGTCTGTTTGTATATTTCTTTGTAGATTATAACGATAAGATGTACATTTCTGTAAAAGAAGTAGGACCCTCAGTGTTGAAAAATATTGATAGAGGATGGCATAATAAATAGCTTAATAAGGTATCTATTAGTTTTTGGGAGCCCTTAAAAACATTTGACTTATTGCATATTTTTCATGTTTAGCTAATTATCCTTTTTGCTTTTATACAGGCAGTATATAACTGTTATTATAATATTTGATACAGCAAGTATTCAACTGAATTATGCTTTGCAGATGTGTGTGTACGCATGTGTATGTTGTGTGTGGGTGCGTATGTGCACTGTGCCATGCATGTGGAGGTCAGAGGGCGACCTTGGGTGTGGAGGTCAGAGGGCGACCTTGGGTGTGGAGGTCAGAGGGCGACCTTGGGTGTAGATCCGTGCCTTCTATCCTGTTTGAAACACGGTTTCTCTTCCTGCTCACTACTGTGTATGCCAGGCTAGCTTCCCGCAAACTCTTGGTGATTCTCCTGTCTCAGCCTTCCCTCTTATGGAGGAGCTTGCTGAGATTATAGACTGGGAATCTGAACCGAGGTCACGAGGCTTGTGTGGAAAGTGCTTTACACAGCGAGTCATCTCTCCAGGCCAGACATGAAGTTCTTAACTTGAAGTTCTTCGAATGCACTTAGCACCTGCCTGTGCTAATCACTCCATTGTGTCTATAAAAATTGTTCAAAGAGACATGATTTAACAATAAGAAACAAGTAGCAAAAAAAAAAAAAAAATCCAATGGAGTATAAACTGTGCAGAGTTCTGGGGCTTGTGGGAGTGACCGGGCCTGGCTAGAAAACATGCTTTCATTCCAAAGCTGATGTACCAGTGTGTGCAGTGGACAGTGAACATGGCAGTGACTAACTCTGCCAAGGGCATGATGCAATGGAAAGAGATGGGCTTTGGCATTCAGCGGAGCTGGATCCTAATCCAAGCACTGATGCCTTCACGCTGGATCCTCCTGGGTCACTGACTCTGTGAAGTGCAGCTGTTAGTATCACCCAGGACTCCCAGAAATGAGTAACAGTGATTCCTCGAAAGGAAACGCATGCATGGACACCTTTAGGCCTGCTGTTTACAACTTACTCAGAAAAGCATTTTTAGCCACCGTGGGGTGTTTTCCTCAGAGTCTTCAGACCTAAAGAAAAGACAGCCACTTTCCCTCTGAAGTTTAGGACTGGGGTATGAGCATGTGAAGGGGAAACAGAGCTGGGTTCCTGGGATAGGGTGCATGATAGATAAACTTGAGAGTTGAGCAGTTATTCGGGATGGGCAAGGGGCAAGGGGAAGCATCGTTAGATGTAAGCAGAAGCGTATCGAGGGAAAGTGCTGAGACAGGAGCAGATGGGGCAATGGCCCTGAGGAGAAAAACCAGGTAAGTGACACATTCCCATGGCATTCCCTCTGACCTCAGCACATGCATTGGAGCAAACTGAGAAATATAAAGAAGAAAATCATTGCCCAAAGTCCTTCCTACATCCTGAGCTACTCATTGCTTACATTTTCCCCATTTCCCTCAGCACCCCCCCACTCATCACCATGACAACTGACTGCAGAGAAGAATATTGAAATAAAGATGTGCTAAGGTTAAGGCTTGTCTTGTCTGGAAGCCTGTTTGGATTTGTTTGCAAGACTTGTCCTCTGTGCCTACTTTTTATGCATATGGACAGTAAAAAATGTAAAATCAAAGGAAATGAATACAATTCATGTCACTTATTCTACAGATTTGTTTTTGTTTTTGTTTGAGACAGGATTTCACTATGTAGGCTTGGCTAGCCTTGAACTCACGGAGATATGTTTGCCTCTGCCTCCTGATTAAAGGCTTGTGCTACCATGCTTGGCTTCTTCACTTGCACGCGCGCACGCGCGCGCACATACACACACACACACACACACACACACACAATCACAGGTGCATGTACACCCTGGCACAGCCACAGCACTTGTGTAGAGGTCAGAGGACAAATTTGTGGGAATTGGTTCTTTTCTTGTACCTTGTGGGTCCAGGAATTAAACTCAGGTCATCAGGCCTACTGGCAAACGCCCTCCCCCACAAAGCCATCTTGCGGGCCTTGTAGAATTCCTCTTTAAGGGAAGACCATTCTTTCTTTGAAAGAGAAACAATATGTAGCAGGACTCTGAGTTATGTGGAGGTAGCTCCAGTCCTGCTTTGCCAGAGCTGCTAGGGATGAGTGGCTAAGTTGCTTTGTGTAACAGTGAAGGGCAGTGTTACTGTGACCCGGAACACTTGGGTAGAAGCTATTACTCAGCTTATACTTGCTGGGACCGCGAGAGAGGTTTGGACGCTCCGTAGTGGGAGGCAGGTAGGCTGTCCAATCTTTGTGTTGAGGTTCCAGGGCAGGCTCCGTCAACCCAACGGAAGGCTGAGGGCTGAGCGGAGAGATAGATAACTCTGAGGAAGTCATCAGTGGACTCCCGGCTCTAGCGGTGTTTTTGAACACACTAATGCCTCTTCCTGGTGGTACTTTGGGAATGAAGGGAAGCAGGGACAGCAGCCTGAACAGGTTGTAAGACACAGGAGGAGGAGTCAAGAGTAAGCAGTGATGATCAATGAGTCGATCCCTTCAGGGGTCTCCCAAAACCAGCCCCGATAACAGCAAACACTCACGCGGTCCTCCTCACATCAGGCTGTTTGGAGACTTTTCTAGGTGCTGACTCTTGTAGCCTAGCAGTAGCCTTATGAGGTAGTACAGTGACTGTTCCCAGGGTACAGACGAAGAGGAAACAGTGATACAAAGATGTTATGCACCTCAAAGCAACTGTATTTCCGGTCTCGTTGGAAGGGACCATGACGTTTGCAGTCATGCAGGATGATGGTCTTGCACCGAGAGTCAGAGAGAAACAGTAGCTGACATGTAAGAGCCAAAGAGTTTAGGGACGTGTATCGGAACATATGCTAGTCATTTCCTTTCACAGACAATAACAAAAAAGCAGGGCAGGAGGCTGGAGAGATGGTTAAGAGCACTAGCTGCTCTTCTAGAGGGTTCCAGTCCTAGTACCCACAGGGTGGTTCACAGCCATCAGTAAATCCAGTTCTCGGGGATCTGACTCCCTCTTTTGACTGCTGTGGGCACCAGGCACACACATGGCACACAGACACACATGCAGACAAAACACCCATACGCGTGAAACACAGTGATTTGAATCCCCAGAGCTCCCGTAAAGAGAGTGGGGGAAGGAATGTGTCTGTAATCCCAGCATTCCTGCGGGGAGATGAAAGCAGAGGCAGGAGAGTATCTGGAATCTAGCCCAATCTCTGCAGCAACAAACCACAAAGAGGCTCTGCCTCAAATTTGGCAGAAGGTGAGGACCGATCTCCTCAGATTGCCCTCTGACCTCCACATGCATGTTATAACATGTATGTACCTCCCACACCCAAGAAAGCACACACATACACAGAAGACTTTTTTTAGTTTTATAATAGATTTGTTGTTATTGTTGTTTGTTTTTCGAGACGGGGTTTCTCTGTGTAGCTTTGGTGCCTGTCCTGGAACTCACTCTGTAGACCAGGCTGGCTTTGAACTTGCAGAGATCCGCCTGGCTCTGCCTCCTGAGTGCTGGTATTAAAGGTGTGTGCCACCACCGCCCGGCTAATAGATTTATTTATTTATTTATTTATTTATTTATTTATTTATTTATTTATTTATTTATTTATTTATTTTGGTTTTTCGAGACAGGGTTTCTCTGTGTAGCTTTGCGCCTTTCTTGGAACTCACTTGGTAGTCCAGGCTGGCCTCGAACTCACAGAGATCCGCCTGGCTCTGCCTCCCGAGTGCTGGGATTAAAGGCGTGCGCCACCACTGCCCGGCTAATAGATTTATTTTTTAAAGGGTAAAACACTCACATAATTTAAATTCAAGTCCAACAGAACTGCTGTCAGTAGCTGTGATACCATCGGGTGTTCTCAGAGTCCTTTTGGTGGGGAAGAAGGTTCTGACCCTATATTCATATACATCCTTCTTATCTGCAACACAGTCTACAATTTCTTGTGGACACAATAACTTCTCTGCATCTATCTATACTAGGAATTTCAAACCCATGGTCATAATGTTCTCCAATTGGTCCAAACTGCCTAAGCCTACGTCCTTCATAAAATGAGAATTTACTGAGAGCTTTTCTGGGTCAATCTTGTAGAGTTTCAAGACAGAGAGCACTGGGTCCTTCATTCCCTCTGTCATCAAAGGGGGTGTGTCACTGTGTGACCTTTCCAAGCATCTAGGCGAGTACCCAGGTGGGCTGCAGAGGCAAAGGACTTCTAGGGCTTCCCTCAGGACAGGGCGTGGTGCTGTGTAGCTGGGCCAAGGCCAGTGTGGGAAGCTGGGACAGTGGTGGGAAGGCCCCCGGCAGGCTGCTGCAGACACAGGCAGATAGGACACTGGCTATGCCTGCCCAGGATGCACTGCGCCAGCGCTAGAAGATATGTATAAAGATATATTAGAAGATATATATATATATATAAAATATATATATATAAAAAATATATATATATATATTTTTTGAGGCAGGGTTTCTCTGTGTAACAGTCCTGGCTGTCCTGGAACTCACTTTGTAGACCAGGCTGGGCTCGAACTCACTGAGATCAGCCTGCCTCTGTCTCCCAAGTGCTGGGATTAAAGGCGTGCACTACTACCACTTGACCAGATTTTTTTTTTAAAGAAATCAAAGCTTAAATGATAATAAAGACTGTATAGGTTGAAGATGTATATAAGTATGTTGTATTGATATAGTGTGTAAGGGTTATCACAGTTAAATTAACAACTCCCCCAGGCTGAATGTCAGATGCCCAGAACTTGCTCCTCTTACAAGATAGCTTGAGGGCTGGAGAGATGGCCCAGCAGTAAAGAGCATTGGGTGTTCTTGTGGAGGACCCAGGTTCCTTTTCCAGCACCCATGTTGGGCAACTCACAGCTGCTGGTAACTACAGTTCCAAAGGACCTAATGTCCCCTTCTGGCCTCCATGGTCACTGCATGCATGCAGGATACATAAATAAACAGGAATTTGTTTTAAAACAAGGTGGTTGTACCCTTTGAGCAGAATCACCCCAGGAGAGTCAAATGATAACTGGGTATCTTTTTTCGTGCGTCTTTCCTGCCTTCCAGGCTTGCTCCTTCATGGATAGAAATGTGTTGTATTCTCTCCATAGTCTCAGCACCAAGTATATATTAATTATGAAAACAAAAGTCTGGAACTAGGAGTACGGTCCAGTGGGTAAAATGCTGGCCGCACATGATCATGAGGACTTGGGGTCAGATCCCCAGCACCCAGGTAGAATGCTGAATATGGCAGTACACTCCTATAACCCTATCGTGTGTGCGTGTGTGTGTGTGTGTGTGTGTGTGTGTGTGTGTGTGTGTGTGTGTATGGGAGTAGAGATAGGAAGATCCCCGGGGCTCACTGACCAACCAGCCTCCAGAAATTGATAAGCTCTAAGTTCAATGAGAGACTGTCTCAAAAACTAAGGTAGAGAATTGATTAAGGAAGACACTAAGCATTAACTTCTGGCCTCCACACACATGCATGCACCAGAGAGAGCCCACACTGGCATATACCACACACACACACACACACACACACACACACACACACACACACACACACACGTATGCACATGCACGCAGGCACATGCACAATATTTTTTTGGTTGTGAGCCTAGCCTTTAACGGCTGAGCCATCTCTCCAGCCCTATTTTTAAGTAATTTGAGTAAAATTTTAAAAAATTCACTCAAAAGTTCATACAGGGCATATTACTACTAATTTCAAAGTTTTGAGATCAGTTTACTGGGAGGATGGTGTCAAGTATTAAAAGACAGCTTACTATTTGGAAAATCTTTACAATTTAAGGAACATATTCCTATTTTAAGCACCTTTTCTGTGCCTTCCTGATAAAGATCTGTCATAGGAGATGGGCTGAATTTTGCTTTTAAATTTTACTCCAATGCCAAGGTATGGCAGGGTGTGAACTGATATAAGGTTTATGGCCTCAAATATGACCAAGATATTTGAGAACAGGTAATAATAACATCTATGAACTTGGTAGGATTTATAGTGTGTTTAAATCTTGTGTCTAGCCCTAGGATATCAGGAAACACATTGAGACCTTCAAGTAAAACTCATATAGAATGTAAGGTGTCTAGAATAGCTAAGCAGTTCCCCGGGTACTTAAATTTCAAATCTTACATTCCCGGCTAACAAGCCCCTGAGGAATTCTGTGCTGTGACATTGGACTGCATATAACTTATAATGCTCTGAATGGTGTGTGTTTGGTATGGTTGCTATTATGATTGCTTTAAGGTTGCTGGTACATTAAGTCAAGAGCAAATCCAAGGTTTAATTCAAAAGTAAAAGACAAAAAATTCAAATGTACATAGTGAAGAAAGCAGTATGATGGACTTCCATGTACAAGGTCTCTGGTCTGAACAGCTATGAAATGGTAGCTTGTGTTGTTTGGTCTGTCCATCCAAGATTCATTGCTTGAAATGAACCCCAAACATTGTATCGCTTACCCATAATTATTTCTACAGGCAGCTCCAAATGATGAGAACTCCTTCTAAAGTTTGCCACAGCTAAAAATATTAATCATGAAACTCAAAAATAAAAAACAAAAAGCCTTTAAAAAAAATGAGCCAAAGATCTGAGACACATCACCAGAGGAGAAATACAGAGAGCAATTAGCATGTGAAAGGACGCTCCAGGCCATATGCCCCCATGGGAATGCAAATTAAAAGAGGGATGAGCCGGGCGGCGGCGGCGGCGGCGGCGGCGGCGGCGGTGCACGCCTTTAATCCCAGCACTCGGGAGGCAGAGCCAGGCGGATCTCTGTGAGTTCGAGGCCAGCCTGGTCTACGGCGCGAGATCCAGGAAAGGCGCAAAGCTCCACAGAGAAACCCTGTCTCGAAAAACCAAAAAAAAAAAAAAAAAGAGGAATGAGATGAGGCTGGAGAGATGAAGGCTCAGTTGTTACAGTGTGTCCTGCTCTTGCAGAGGACCAGAGCTCAGTTCCTATCACCTGCGCCAGGCAGCTCACAACCACCTTAATTTTTTAGACGGGGTCTCTCCTGGAACCTAGAGATTTGACTAGACTAGACGACCAGGGGGCCCCATTGTCTACCTTTGTCTACCCTACCCTACCCGAGAATGTTTATCACCACACCTAACTTTTCCTGTGGGTGCTGGGGGTCTGAACTCAGGTCCCATACTTGCATAGGAAGCACTTCAGCCCTCAAACAAAACTTTTTAAAATGTTCTTGGGCTGATGTTTTGTGTGGACATAGGTTCTCAGTTCATTCGGACAAATACTGCTCCATCGTACGGTAGGAGTATGAAGAAACCACTAATTTTCCGAAGTGGCTGTAATGTTTAGAATTGCCACGTGCAAAAGAAAACAAACAAAACCCAGCACTCTTGTCTCTCTACATCCTTTTCAGCATTCTGTGTTGTGTTCTGGATTTGGGCCACTGTACCTGTATGTAGTGATATCTCATTCTTGTCTTATTTAATTTTTCATTTTTCTTGAGAGAGAGAGAGAGAGAGAGAGAGAGAGAGAGAGAGAGAGAGAGCGAGCGCACGGGCATGTGAGTACAGAGGCCAGAAGAGGGTATCAGAGCCCCTGGAGCCCTAAATGTAACCCCAAACCTTTTTACGAAAGGGGGAAGAGGCGATTTGACCACATGCCAACAGCTGCCTTTACCTTCGCGAGACTAAGTCTGGATTCTGACTTCCAGTATTACTTGACAGTAAATTTCTGTTGTGTCAGGCCATTAGGCTGCACGAGATCGAGAAAACAATATTGAATCTTGCTGGAAAATAATGTCAGATGGCGAGGAAGCACAATATATTGGTGGAGGGATAACAGAATAAGAAAGCCTGGAATTCGAGGAGCCTGCTGGGACCTGGTGAAGGACGTGTTTAGATGAAGGTAAGGGAGTGTTTAAGAGGGCTGCTCCAAAACTTCGCCACCGTGTCTGCTCCTGCAGCTGAAAGTTGGGCTCTGCTCTGAAGACACGTGGTTTGGAGGCTTTGCTGGACGGGCCCGACTGCAAGTGGCGGAGCCAAGGCTTTAAGGAGCGTGCAAACTCCCCGGCGCCATCAAGTGTTGAAGGGATGGGATTTAGCAGCCCCAGGTGTTCTGCGGGAGGCTGGGGAACAGAGGCTTTCGGAGTCACTCCTCTTAGTAATGACAATGGCTGTTAGCAGGTAATAAAAGAACTGTTCATCATCCTCCAGTCGTGGAATTGTTCGAAGGTGTGTGTGTGTGTGTGTGTGTGTGTGTGTGTGTGTGTGTGTGAAGGAAGGAGAGGTGTGAGGCAGGAGATGCACCACTACAGAAACCTGGCTTCTTCAATCCGGAGGCAGCGGCTGCAGGCTGCTGCGTGCCTTCCATGAGAAACTGGGAATGGTGCTGCTGACCTAACGCTTCGTAAACTCTTATCTCCGACTTAGGGCGCCTCAGACAGCTACAGCGCACACTGGCTGCATTTGGCTTCATGCTTCAGAAGTTTAAATAAATAACGCTTCCCTTCAATTCAGCAGCTATCAGGGAAAATGATATTGTTTTTACTCATCCTAGCGAGGGGAGGCCCATCTGAAGTCCCCACGCTTTCAAGCAGAAAGAGCATTTCTGCCAATGAAGCGTGGAGTGACTTCCCAAGTCGAAGGCGAATTTTTTTTTTTTTAAATCACAGACAAAAGATGAATGCTGCCATCTAAACTTGGCCTGCCCGTTATTTTCCCTAATATGGTTAGTGGTTTCCATAGAATGGAGACGAGAAAGGCTTTTGATAATGATGTTGTCCTCTCTTGGATAACGACAAGTTTCTGACATTTAGGTGAAAAAGTCAGAATACTTTGTCAGATGGGTTGTTCAATGCATGAGAAAACCACAACCTCGCATTGGTTGGAGTAGCTGCAAGGGGGCACAGCAAGGTTACCATCCTTAGGGGGAAGAGAAATGGATGTTCTTTAGAAATTCCACCAAGTTCCTTTCATAAAAGTGTATCAATCCCCATTAAAAAACACAACTTGATGACCTTGACTTCCTTTGGCAAAATAACGAGGAGAGTCTGCCATGAATCGGACATCAAAGAACCAATAAATTTAATGAGTTGTTTTCAACACTAAGGCCTCATAGCTGATGTGTTTCGCTATTACTGGTCTGTGGTATGAAAAAAAAATTGTGTCTTTCAAGCTTTGCCAAAAAGAATGTGCCCAAGGCCTGTCTTACGAAGAAGTAGATTAGTGACAGAAGTCTTGTGGCCCCCTAAGAATGTATCTTAGAATACACTCACTTAGAATACACTCATTAGAAGTTTATAGTTGAATATGCTTTTCTAGACTCTTTTTCATCTAAGGATGGTGGGCTGGACATATGGCTCAGTTGGTAGAGTGCTTGTCTATCTTGCAAAAAGCCTTGAGTCTGAGTCCCATCAAACTGGGAATGGTTGGGCACACCTGTAATCCCTGTACTCAGGAGGTAGAGGCAGGAGGATCAAACATGTGATGTCACTGTCATCCTTGGTTACACAACCAGTTCAAGGCCAGCCTGAGACATACGAGACAGTTTCCAAAAAATAAAAATATAAATATAAATAAATACATAGTAAGGGTGTCATGTACCTTTCTCAGGGAAAATGAAGTTGAGAAGCCTGGGGATGCGGGTGGGGGTGTATGTGGAGGGTTGGGGAGGTGGGAGTGGGGATGCAGGGGTAAGGTGAGGCTGAAGGACAAGGACTGGGTGCTGAAAGACAGGTTAAGGTAGGTAGCCGGGACAGGAATGGCGTCTTCACACTCCTTCATGAGCATGTCCAGAGTCCTTCTATTATCTCAGGAGCTACAAATTCAGATGTCTACAGGACACGAGGCAACCTCCCTGAGTGCTCTGGGTCTGGTGGACACTGGCAGGCTGGGTGACAAGCCTCGTCTAGGAAAGACAGCATCTTCCTGTCTCTAGCCCATGGCTGACAAGCACACCTTCACATGCAGTTATGGGATGAATCTTGCTAGAGCTTATGTGGTGTCTGAAAGAAAATGGTCCCTATAGGGAGAGGTACTATTAGGAGGTATGGCCTTGTTGGAATAGGTGTAGCCTTGTTGGAAGAAGTGTGTCACTGTGATGGGTGAGTTTTGAGGTCTCCTATGCTCAAGCTGTGCCCAGTGTGACACAGTTTCTTCTGCTGCCTGCGGATCGAGATATAGAACTCTCAGCTCCTTTCCCAGCACTATATCTGCCTGTATACTGCCATGTCCCTACCATGATGATAAAGGACTAAACCTCGGAATCTGTAAGCCAGCCCCAGTTAAATGTTTTCCTTTATAAGAGTTGCTGTGGTCATGGTGTCTTTGCACAGCAATAGAAACCTTAAGATTTGAATTTACTTATGAAAAAAATGATTTTTAAATTTTTTTTCAAAAAGCAAGAAATCTGTATCTTTATATGTAATTCTCTAATTTTGACATATTGTCGCCTAATTGCAATATTGTTAAAACATTGTGCAGACTACACATTCGGCTTTTGAGCCACTATAAACACCTCTTCCTGTATGAATGCTGCTATAACTTCGCTGGGAGACTGGACAGGGCTTTATAGGATTCAATGGGAATAGAGTCTGTCATTTGAAAGTAGGTGAGGTATTAGTACTGGGTGAAGACTGGCTGGAAAACCCATAGTTCAGGACCAAGAATGCAGGTCAATAGAGGGCTTTCCCAGCATGCCTAAGACCCTAGACTGAACCCTTAGCACAACACAAATACAAGAGGAAAAAAGAGAAAACCTCAAATTCAAAAAGTCATAATCAGGCTGGGGACTCTCTCCTCAGGTCAGTTGGTAAAAGGTGGTCATGCCAGAATGAGGACCTGAGTTCAACCCCAGAACCCACATTCAAAGCTGCACGTGGTGGTGGTGCACGCCTTTAATCCCAGCATTTGGGAGGCAGAGGTAACTGGATCTCTGTGAGTTTGAGGCCAGGCTGGTCTACAAAGTGAGTTTCAGGACAGCCAGGGCTACACAAAGAAACCCTGTCTTGAAAAACAAACAAGAGCCGGGCGGTGATGGCGCATGCCTTTAATCCCAGCACTCAGAAGGCAGAGGCAGGTGGATCTCTGTGAGTTTGAGGCCAGCCTGGGCTACAGAGTGAGTTCCAGGAAAGGCGCAAAGCTACACAGAGAAACCCTGTCTCAAAAAACCAACCAACCAAACAAACAAAAAATACCAAAAACCAAAACAACAAACAAACAAAAACAAAAACAACACAAAACAAAAAAGTTGCATGTGTTAGTACATGCTTGTAATCCCAGTACTGGGAAGGCAGAGGTAACGGATCTCAAGGGCTCACTGGCTGGCTGTCCTAGCCTAATTGGTGGGTTCCAGGTCAGTGAGCAATCCTGTCTCAAAATAAGGTGTGCAGCCCTTGAGGAACAGCCATCTGAAGTTGTCCTCTGGCCTGTACACATGTGCCTGCACCCCTCTCTCTTCCACATACAAAGCCAGAAGGGGTCGCGTCGGCCCTTTAAAGAGTGGCAGGCACGTGTACTGGAGCTGAGCATCTGAGGCCGTAGAGGGGAGGGAGGGGAAAAGGCCTCTGCAGTGCCTCAGAGGTCCGTGCTGGGCGGGGTGTGGTGCCTGGTGTTAGGAAGTGGCGAAGGGTGGGCACCATGTTACCACTGTTCCACTGTAATACGTCTTTGGTAGTTAGATGCTCAGTGAAGGAAAAGGCTCCTCATGTTTCAGGCCTCACAGACAGCATTCATCTCATAGTAAACAATTTAGCATTAAAGATGGCAACATCCATCCTCTAGCTACAAACTAGTGTGTTTAGCACTACCTCGAAGAAAGTAACATGGGACTTGTGACTGGCTGAGAAATCTCGATTTCCCCAAATTTCCTCCCATTTACTATTGCCCTTAGAGATTTCTTCCTTGGGTCAAGGTACCACTGTCAACAGCCTCTTCTGATAGGCATGTAAACCACCCTGAGTATCCCGGGTTATTCACAACAGCTAAGGTCACTGACGTGGAGCTGCGCTGTCTTTAGAGCATCATCCGACAGGTTTATTGGTCTATCGTCCATTGGGAGGAGTTGGTGAGGACACGGGAACATTGACGGAAAGACAGGAGAAGACTCATTTGGGAGCCTGGGGTGTGGTCAGAGGGGACTGTGGAGACAGTTAAAGGACTCTAGATGCCACAAGAGTACTCAGGGCCAAGAGGAGCCTGAGGACTTGGAGAGGGAGCGTCATTAAATAAGACCATGCTCCAGAAGGACCTCAGTGGCCCGCGTGCCGTGCGTGCGGTGGCTGTCCTGTTGGCCTGTGACTAACATCTCTCAGTACCTGACATCTTCAGAGGTGTATTCAGCATGGATGCACTCCAGCGGGGAAAACTTAGACCGTCTTTCTGCT
The DNA here is from genome assembly GCF_007827085.1 of Peromyscus californicus insignis. Lineage (NCBI taxonomy): Eukaryota > Metazoa > Chordata > Mammalia > Rodentia > Cricetidae > Peromyscus > Peromyscus californicus. The sequence continues at coordinate 80,134,914 of NW_026294595.1, forward strand.
GTGGAAGAGTATGGAAAGGCCTGCCGAATTACAGCTAAAAAAATGCAAGTATTAGATGCCTTAATTTACTTTTCTTTACCAATTTATGTTGGAAATTTAAAGTCCTTTAGTAACTGCCAATAACTACTACCCTCAGTTATTGATAGAAATTGTGTGGCTTTTTTTTTTCAGTTACAGTCAATTTAAAAAAAACCCCTTTTTAAAAAAACATAATGTGAGGCCTTATAATGAGTAAAAAAACCACTTAGCAGAGGAAAGATAAAAAAGATTATCTCTGCGTATTAAATAAGCAAACACACTCTAATAAGCATGAGCTCACAGTTTGTTATTACTTTTTTAGGGGAGGTTATTATTGTTTATTTACTTTGGTGTGGTGCTTTGAAATCAGTCTCAAAGCGAACACAGCAGCAGCAGTGTGTGAAAACGGACTGTGGGTTTCCGTATTGATCCAGCGGTGCTGGTGCTGGTAGTCTTATTAGGTCAAGGTCAGAGAGGTTGGGCCGCATTCCTTCCCTGACATTTTGATGAGCAGTTTAAGGAGTGTGCTTGGTGAGGTTTCCACACACTGTCTGCTGTTGTATGGGGACAAGTGGCAGAGAGTAACTACATCCCCATTTTGCCTGACTGCTCCCTGTTGCTGGTACTGTCAACACATAGTAGCGAGAATAAATTAGATTTTTCAACATAATGTACTGGATATAATAACGTCCCTTGCTAGTTAAAATATTGCAGGAGGTTTTCAGAATTAATAACATTCCTTTTTTCTGACTTCTGTAAGGCTTGTGTATTATTGATAGTTTATATTTTTAGATATAATTCATAGACTATAAAATTTGCCTTTAAAAATATTCAACATGGTGTTTTTTTTTCCTAGAAAGTTGTGATTAGGGATACTATCTGATTCTAGAACATTCTCATCACGTCTTAAAGAGACCTTGTATCCACTGGCAGCCACTCCCCAATTACACTTATATTTAGTTGACCCAGCTAGAAAGAGGTTATTTAAGAATAAAATTATCTTTGAGGGCTAGGTGTCCAAAGTGTACCCTCAAGGTGGCCGAGGATGTAACTTTCTCTTGTAAGTCAGCCTGTTCTAGGCCCTCAGTGTTCCAGGTCTTTACAGGTTTCTTTTTCATTAAGTACATGGATATTTTAGCTGCTACTAGAGCAGGGAAAGAAAGCAATATAGATAGTGAACACCTGAAAATGTGAACATCTCCTCATGTGTAATTTCCTTTAAAAATTTACCCTCGATTCTAATGTATTTTACTACATGGAAATAGTAATAAGTTAGTAATCTACTTACAGAGTTAGGAGCAGGCTTGTGGGGGTGCTATGCGAAGGATTTAACACAACAGCTAGCCCAAAGCACACTGTGACTACTGTTATTGACAACTCTCATTAGTGTCCTGTGTATTGCTTAATTCATAGGCAACAAAATATCTTTGATTTTTTTTTTAAAACCCATTAGCCTTTAATTCACTGTTTAGCCCAGGCTGGCCTCAAACTCACAATCCTCCTGCCTTAGCCTCCCCAGTGCTGGATTATAGGTGTACACCACCACATCTGGTTTCAAAACACCCTCTAGTGCACCCATCATCTATTTTTCCCTCCAGAAAGAGTAAATAGAATCCTAACATGGAAAATACTTTAAAATAAATTAGTAGGATATTGTTATTAGCAAGAGCTATGATTTATTGTCACACAATTAACAACAGGTTCCAATATGTACATGTTTTAGAGTAGCACTCAGGTGCTGGAGAGCACTCAGATGCTCAGGGGTTAAGGGCACTGGCTGCTCTTCCAGAGGACCCAGGTTCAGTTCTCAGTACCTACATGGAGGCTCACAATCATCTACAACTCCAGTTCCACACTTTGAGGGCACCAGGTGCACACACGGTTCACAGAAATACACGCAGGCAAGACATCCATACTCATCAAATAGATTAAAAAAAAATAAACATTTTTAAAAATTAAAAATACAGTAAAAGACAAAATTGAACTCAATATAATACCAACAGTGAGGGCCTCTAACCAAACACCAAATTTCTTTCGCCCAATTAAATATTTACAGGACCAATCCTTGCACATCTCACTATAATGTTGGGGCACAGAGGTTTTATTAAAATACATCCCTTTATATATGATGAAAGTGTATATTTGCTTTAATTTATTTTCACTGTGGTAGTCAATACTTAGCTATTGGTCTCTGAATGTATTGATACATTCCTAAAAGTATTTCTTGGGTTTTAGAGTGTGGCAGATTTTGAAATGGCCACAATTCTTTGACATTTCTCCCTTCAAGAGATGGGGTGGTCTTTGTCCCCTCCCTTTCAATATGATGGACTTTTAATTTCTTTAACCAAAAGAATTCAGAGAAATGATGTTCTGTGACCTCCAAAACTGGATCATAAAATACTACGCAGATTCCCTTTGTCACCGAAACATTGGCAGGTCTAAGTTCTCGCTCAAAGGAGTTCAGTCCTTCAAGATGTGTCACTAGAGAAGTCTCGGGTCGCCAAACCCAGCCAAACCTAGCCTACAGCCATCCCTGACCAGTCCGCAAGGCCATCTTGTGACCTAGCGATGAGCTCATCCCCCAGGTGGCCTCTGATATCCCATGGAGGAGCTTTTGAGTGTCAAAATTCTGACTTACAACATTGTGTGATATAATGAAGAGAGCTATTTCGTCAAGCAACTTTTAAGATTGCTTGCAGCAGCAACAGCTTCTGAACGAAGGTCATGCATGTGTCATCTGCCATAGCATGGATGCCCTTTATCCCTCACAATGCAGGATGCAGCTTGCTGTCTTCCCTATCCTTCTGTTTGTTTGCTTTGCCTGCTGTTGCTAAGGCCTTTGAGTGGTCAGGCATTCGGTGTTTTGATCTCTGAATGACTCAAACAAGCTGACCCAAGGCTTATGCAAATGGATTTGGAAATTTTACAAACCAAGTAATATCTTGGAAATTCCTTCCACTCACATGTACCCAGTGAACAAATGTTCTTGAAGTCTTTTATTAAATTGGTTGTTCATCTACAAAGTTAACTAGGAAATTGAGGTCATTGTCTTTGATCTGTTCACTTGAAAAATGCAGAAAATGGAAAGAGAGATATGAGAAAAATGGAAACTCCAGTTTTTCATCTTTCTAAGTTAGTATACCTTTAATCAAAAAAAAGAAAAGAAAAGAAAAGAAAAGAAAGTCATGAAACGCTGCTCACATCAGTGGGTTTTGAGCTAATGGATCATTTTTAAAATTTGGAGGAGATCTTTATTCATATCTTGGCTGAAGGCTTCAGAAGAATCATTTCTAGCTATAGACATGACATGAATGATGCAGGGAAATCAGGTATTGGAGAACCAAGTCTCCTAGATAGTGGCTAAGACCCTGGGTATCTCAGGAACATGTAAGATGAATTTCTCCTTTCTTCTCACCCTTCTTAGAGAACAGAACTGCGCTCTGACATCTGTCAGAGGTATAGCTCGGCTTCCCCCTTTCCTTCCTAACATTACAGGTCTGTAAACTTCTGAATGATGGTTGATGAATGAAAGCAACAGTTCCGTGAGTACAGAGGCCGCCCGTCTGAATGCATCTGGAGGAAAGGGGTCACGACTACTGGAAGTAAAGGAAGAGATGGAGAGAAAGAGCTGGCAAGAAAATGGACAAGACCATCTTTTCTGGAAATAACACAAAGATAAAGTCAACAGCACACCTACTGCTTAATCAGTTAGGATGACACCCCCCCACCCCCCACCCCTGTTCCTAATTGCATTTCCTGAAGAAGGCTCATTAATGGGTGCTTGTCAGTCTCTAAATTGTTCTCATGAGGATTTTAGGGAGATTTTAGACTCTCCACTGGCCCAAAGTGAACACCATTGGAACCCCAGGATATGACATCTGAAGTTGGAAGGAAACTTGATATCATGTAAGTGACAGTTCTTCACTGTGTGGTTGCAGGGCCAACGGCACTTGGTTTTACACAGGAGCTTCTTAGAGATGCAGAATTAAGAGGTCCCCACATCAGACCTCTTAAGACAGAACCAAGGAGTCTAAGCATTGGGTCATTAAAGCAGGAGAAGTGCAGATAATACCATCTGCTGCCCCATGTGGGAGGGGACTGGTGTAGCCTAAGATGATGACACTGTCATTGCAGACACAGGTAAGGAGTAGTTCAAGTTCCAGTTTGAAGAGGGAAAGACATTGTAAACTATGATCAAAACAAAACCTGCAACAGATGGTGGTAAAACCAAGAAGAATGGAATTGCTTTAATGGGGAGAATTAAGCATCAAATTAATATCAAGAAAACAATGGGGGCGGGAGATAAAAAATGTTTGTATGGGACAGATTAAGACCCACAGAACTAAGACAGTGGGGGTCTCAGGGACTAGTCTATATATTTTGTAAACAAGGAAAGACTTTTCTGATCATTTTTAAACAGTATTACCCTATGGATCCTTTAGAAGAATTCTCTTTTGGGGTGGTGCATGTGCACGTGGAGGTCAGAGGTTAATGTCAGTTGCCTTGCTCAGTCAGTCTCCACCTTGTTTTCCTGGAGCTCACAAATTTGGCTAGAGTCAAGCTCCGGGGACTCTGCTGTCTCTGTCTTCCCAGAGCGAAGATCACGGACACACACCACCATGCCCAGCTCTACACAGGTGCTGGGGATCTGAACTCAGAACCTCGTGCTTGTGCGGCCAGCACTTTACGCACTGAGTGGTCTCCCTGGATCTTCAGTAGGACGCAGGAAGTCCACACAAAAACTGCAGCATCGAGGTGTTTGTTTGTCTTAGCACGATTTTGCTTGAAGCGTGGAAGGCATATTTTCAGACTGTTGTAGCAGGTGTTTTTCTTAATCTTTTTTTTCAACCAGAAGGACTGCTGAGTTCAGAGGAAATGAGTTCACTTTTATTTAAATTTCCTGAGATTAGAGGAAGAACATATTGCCAAACAATGCCTCTTCACTTCAAAACCTCGGCCCATAAATTATTGGAGGATATCTTATTAAAAGTCTGTAAAGTTTCCTATTAAGAACGGTTGATTGCAGTCCAGACCATCATGGCTTTGGTGCTTTCGCTGAAATACCACAGCTGTCGGGAAGAAATATACTTTCAGACAAAAGGTTTTGTTTCCCTAGCAATAAATTATTTTAGTGATATCTCGAGATAGATAAAACTTTCACTTATGTTTGAGTGAAGGAAGATTCTACTGATAACTTGTTTTAAAAAAATCTATAAAAAGAAAACGAGAATGTAGATGTAGATAGCAAATTAAATCAGACTTCCTTTAAGTTGAGAGAAGCAATTCTTTGTAAAGCCAGAGAAGATTATCATTATGGATAATGAAAGGATTTACTGGAAAATGTGGAAGTAACATTCAATACGGCCACATCTCGGCACAGCATCAAGTTGGTATTTTCAACTTTAACCTTAGAGCCATTAAGAAAAAGGAAAACGCTCACTCTAATAATATTTTTACGTAAATTGCTAGGGGGAAAAAACCCTCCCCATAATGTTGCGGGACTTGGAAGAGGTGGGAAATGCCTTGTTTGTGGTGTTGATGTAATAACCCGTTGATTTCATGGCAGATGATGTCTTCACAACAAAGCTATGCTCCCATTTCCCTGGCCTCTTTCCCTCCCTGCCCCTCAGTCTCTAAAAAAGAGGACCTTTCTTACCCAAGTCATAAGAAAGTGCATTCTATCAAACACATTTGCTTTTAGAATTGCAAATATCCTTTTACTGCCTGGGAGTAATGATGGATAGATACCAAGCAAATTGCTAAAGACTTTTAATTTATTTTCTATGAACGTTTTCAGGGGACATAGGGCCCATAAAACATTTTGTAAGCCAAGAAAATGGCTCATAGTTCTCTCTCTCTCTTTCATTTCTGCTTTTATTTTTCCTTCTGACTTCTGCTCTCAAATCTAGTATAAACCAACGAGACAAAAGCTGGGCTATTTCACCATTTCCAGAGTGATAGGAGTTAAGAAAGATCTAGTCTATTTCCCACCCAGAGTTCCTGAAGAGATTCTCTTGATTGCTGGTAAGCCCAGAACCTGGATATTCGAGTTTTTTGTTTGTTGCTGCTATTGTGGGTTGTTTTGCTCTATTCATCTGTTTGTTTTGGTTCTTTTGGCAGGGGATGAAGCCAGGACCTTGCAGTCTAGGCCCTCTCTACCACCAAGCTGCACCCTCGGCCTGTAGGTCTTTATTTTAACAGTGGGACCGTAATATTGAGACTTCACAAAGCTCAATAATGATATAATCAGCCAACCTTGGTGAAAAGATCTAAGTGGTCCCAAAGCCACAAAACACAGATGAAGCAATACTTGTGCATTGGAGAAATCATAATTATTCATCACTTTGAACTTAGAAATGACAGAGTTGTGTCAACATATTGCTCATGCTCTTTTTCAGAAATTAACAAACAAACAAACAAACAAAACAACCTAGCCAAGCATGGTGGAGCATGCCTGTAAGCCAGCACTTTAGAGGCTTGAGGTGGGAGGATTATCACAAGTCTGAGGCCGGCTTATGCTGCATAGTTTGACTTTAGTCTCAGTCCCCCCACAACTCCCCCATCCCGCCAAAACCAAAACCAAAACCAACCAACCAACCAACCAACTAAACAAACAAACAAACATAAACAACCTCCCCGAAACTCCAAAATAAAATATAAAAGCAGAAGACTCCTCAAACAAAAAAGGCTCTTTATAACTTTAAAAATTGAAAACAGTGTATCTGAGCAGGGTACAGTAGTGTACACACTTAATTCCCGCAATTGGAAGGTAGAGGCAGGCAGATCTCTGTGAGCTGCAGGCCAGCCAAGGTTACATAGTAAGACTTTGTCTCAATAAATAATAAAATAAAATAAATAAATGTGATAGATCTGAACATACATAACCTGCAAGTTCCTGCCTTTTAATGGAGTATCCAAAATAAATGATGTGACCATCGCTGCACGCTATTATGTTTGAGCAACTACGTTTGAGCAACTTCCCTTTGCCTCAAATAAAGACTGCACACAGTGAGTCCATGCTGCCTTCCAAGGCCTGCATTTGTTAAAAGGACATTAATCATTTGAGCAAGGTCACAAGCAACAAAGGCCAACGAGAGGTCAAAGTGCACAGGTCCAGTCGTTTATCAGGTAGAAATAGGCTACATTTCAATATTTTGTAAGATATTCTTTTATGAAAGAGCTATCAGTCATTGTATAGGCTGTCGAAACTCTGATTGTTCCTCGGGACAAATGAATGATGACAGTGATCAAGAAATACTTTATGGGTTTAGATTTTCGCAGGACCACCATGGCTTGAACATACGTTTTCAATTTCTATAAGGATGTGATTATTATGTGGGAATGTCTTCCTGGCTAAAGAGAAAGATATGTCAAAATCGCTTTGCCCCTGATAAACAGATTAGGATCAATTGGTTAAGGCAATCGCAGAGCGGGGAGCACTAAATACCATGCAGATCATGGTTTTCCACTGACTTCTGTGATGGTTCAAATGATCTTTTCTATGCAGGTCCAAAGCGGAACATCGTGGATTGCATTTCGCTTGTTAAATTGTAGCAACCCTATAACCCAGCTTACCGCTCCTTTCAGTTTTGGACACCATGTTTGTTGATACATTTTTTTTTTTTTTAGCAGCACACACCTTTATTTATTATTTTATTTTTCTATTATCAGCTTGATATAGTACAAATTCTTATCCTAATAGTGAAATGTTTCACTGAAGCTTGCCCATTGATTGAGTAAAACCAAAACTTATTATAAACCACAGTCATCCTAGGGTGCCCCCTGCTATGTAGCCTCCCTGGATCTGTGAGTAGCAGTCTGATTGTTCTTTCCTTTATATCTAGTTGATATATTTTATAAATTGGAAAGCTCAACTTTCAGGGACCTTAATCCTTCCAAATTCAGAGAAGCAAGCCCTCTGCCTCCTACTGTGTGTGACCCTGAGTTTAATCAAAGAGCGTTTTCGTCTCTGAGTTTCTTTTTAACAGTTTTATTGAGATATAATTCACATACCATACAATCCATCCATATAAGGTATAATTTGATAGTTTTCATATAGTCAGAGTGGTGTAACCATCGCCACAGTCAGGTTTAGAGCATTTGCATCACCCCCAAAAGGACATTCCCATTTCCCCCAAATGCTCAGCTTAGACAACCACTGATTTTCTGTCTCTTTAATGTATATTTCATTCAAATGGGATCACAATATACATGATATTGGGGGCACCTTTCTTTTAACATAGTGTTTTCAAATCTCATCCATCTTGTAGTACATGTTTTGACACCTCATTTTTTACGGCCAAATAGTATTTCATTGTATAGATATAACCTGCTTTGTCTGTTCGCTCACCAGTTGATGGAAATTTGGGTTGTTTCCTTTTGGAGGGGCTAATGTGACTAATGCTGCTGCTGTTAACATCTATGTACAAGTTTTTATATGAATTTATGTTTTTAGTTTTTAGGTATCAGGGAGTAGAATTTTGGGTCACATTGTGACTCTATATTTAATGTTTTGAGGAACTGCCAAACTGTTTTCCAAAGTGACTGGCCCGTTTCCATCTCCACAAGAAATGTTGGAACGTTCCAGCGTCCCCTCATCGTTGGTAAAACTCACTACTACGGGCTTCCTGCTTGAAGTCTCTATAGTATTTGTGCTGTTGTTACAATGTCAGAACTGGACCCTGAAAAATCATTGGGCCAGGAAAAGTTTCCACTTGGCAGAAAAAAATTATCTTAAATAATTAATCAGGACAAATATTTAACAGATATGCCATCTGAACTTTTATTTTGCCAAGAGTTTCATATCTTTCAGCACCACAAAGGATTTAACACCCACTTCTAGGATTAATTACACCCCCCCACACACCCATTTTCATAAATTCCACTAGCAGTCACGATTAGGAGAAGACAAGATGGCCTACCTGTTATGGTGTCTAGTAAACAGAAACACTATAAACGGTCCCATGGCAGGCCTTCTGAGCTTGCATCAATACTGTGACATTCGTCAATTACGTGTTGTCCATTTGTTTTAAAGACTTAGCCAATTGGAGGTTCTTCGGTTCTTCTTCCTTCGTTCCATTTTCTGTACTGGAGCTTGAACAGAGGGCCTCCCGAATGCTGTGGGTGTGCTCTACCACTAAGCTACATCCCTAGCTCTTCACATCTCATTTTAATAGGTTGAGACTGAGCTCATAGTCCAGGCTGGCCCTGAACTTGTGATCCTCCTGCATCAGCTTCTGGAGTGCTAGAATTACAGATACGCATACCATGCCTGGGAGAGATGCTTGGATTCTAAGAAAACAATGGTAGCCATCGACAGTACACTGTTTCCTCCTATAAATGGATCAGCACTTATTTAAATGTCTCTCGATTCTTGGAGGTATAGACAGTTTCCAAACTCCATTATGATAAGTAACGTTGCTGTGGGCAACACAAGCAATTCTTCCTTGCAGATTCAGAGCTGATGCACTGAACTTCCTACAGCTGGCTTTGGCCTTGTGGAGACCCAGTCAGAGATTATCTTGAGACTGTGTAAAATTGATGCAAAGCAGACCTTCACTTAGCAAGGGGCTCATCTGGAAGACCCCTACGAGTCCACTAAACAGGGACATTCCAAGAACTCAATTTATCTGTCTTAAAAGGTTAAGCTTGTGTGTTGACCCTGCCAAGATTCAGACCTATGCTCCCGAAGGCTCCGTGAGTTGCGGCTGCTGTGGGCTCTTCACAGCCATTCCCCCGGGCACACCCGTGGTTTTTTTATCCCCACAGCCTGATATCAAGCCTGCTGTGTTCCGATAGGAATTTCTCTTCCCGTTTGAGATTATGCAGAATGGGTCTCTCTTAGCTAAGAAGCAAGTTCCACCATAATGGGAAGACTAGATGGAATTACCATAGCAAAAATGGCATGTTAGAGTTCAGCATACACACCAAGTGCAAGGAACGGCATACTGCGTAGAATGAGCAGAAAGCTAGGCAGAAAACTTAGGCCAGTCTCGATCCTGTAGCTACTAGTTTTGCGACCTTAAAAGAAGTCAATAAATATCCTGAACATCAGGTTCTTTTTAATAAAATTGGAGTCTTATAAGATGGTTGCTATGGACTCATATCTCCAAATTGTTGTTCTCCAGAGTAAAAATATTATAGAATTAAGAAGTACATGAAACTTTCTGAAGGATGTGGATGGTGCTGCCAATGTGCCTATGTGTGGATGGTGGGGCCAGAGTGCCTATGTGTTGTGTTACAGAGTGCTGCCTGCTGGCCTTCTCTGTAGGTCATAACATAGCTCATTTTATAATTCAGTCACACTACAACTCTTCTAAAATATTGCTATTAATTGGTACTTTCATACATTGTATTTTGATCCTGCCACCCCCCTCCCCCAACTTCTCCTGGATATACCTACTGCCCCACCCAGCCAGCCTTCTGTCCTTTTCTTTTTTTTTTAACCTCTCAAACCCAGTTTGTGCTGCCCATGCGCTGCAGTGTAATCAATCCAACAGGGGCCACACTTTTAACAAAACCACACTCTCCTTCTCCCAGCAGCCATCAGTTACTGATAATTCCCCAGCTAGGAGTGGGACGCCATGCCTGCCTCCCTCTTCACTGCTGGGACCTGGCTGGCTGGAGCTTCTGCGGGATGTGCATGCTGTCACAATCGCCACAGTTCTCTGTATCCCCATTTTTCATATCAGAAAGTGGAGGCTAAGTGACATGCCCAAAGCCAAGCATCTGCTAAGGAGAAGCACCCCAGTCTATGTCTTCTACAGTCTAAAGCCTATGCTGTTCTTCCTCATCACACGGCTTCCATTCTGGGGTTAAGGCACCTTGAGAAACCATTACAGGCAGATTCTAAGACCAGTTTCTTACATGCACTGGAGATAAGGGGAACCCTGGGTATATCCAGAATGTCCCATTAGTGGCCACAACTGATACCTTCCCTGCTCCCAGCCCTCCCTCTGATTGCGGTTACATCTCTCTCCCTTGCCCATCGTTGTCTAAGTTCTTAAAAGCTGCTGTCTCGCCTCCCACTTTCCTGCAGTCTGCCTTCTACACCTCCTTTCCTGCTAAGGCTCCTAGCTTGTGGTGGACTCCGGTGGGAGTGGCGCCCAGCTCCTCGCTGTAATTCCCCTTCTCTACTGCAGCCCCAATTTGCAGGACTAGGCACACTCTAGCCATGTCTTCACGGTGTGATCAGACCCCATCGCAATGGCTGATGATAAAGAGCACACACTGACTTGAGGCTGGCCCACCCCACAGAAGTCTGAAGCAGGGATAGAAACAGGAAGTGAACGGGACCTGCGGTTGCTGTCAGGATGAGAGGAAACTGCCTTCTCCGAAGAGGAGATGACGCTGTGTGCGGAGAGAGCCAGGTGGTCTGATTCCTTCGCTGTTATCATAACGGTGGCCCGGCGCCCGCAGAATAGGTTACCCACCTCAAGTCCAAGTCATGCTAGGTCTTTTTTCACAGGGAAACCCATGGTCATCGTGGCCACATCTGGGATTTGCTCACCTGCTGTAGGTCAATCTCCATTTCAGAAAACAACAGACCCTGATGATCTGACTATGACAGACCCACTCCCTAAAACACCCACCACCTGCAAGGACAAGGCTTTAACGACTCTTCCTCTTTGAAGCTGTGTTTCATTCGACTTTCTCCATAGAACTTCAGCCACGTGTAAACTGTCTTAACCTTGGAAATTTTTATCAGTCATTCATACTTCTCAGACACAGAAACTGAAATATAAATTGAACTTTCCCCTGTACTCCTCAGCCTCTAAAAGTTTAAAATTTTCTCCTGGATTGTTTTCATTTATAATTACACAGAAGAGTGTAGTATACAAGTAACCAAAAGAGAAGAAAATCAACTGGCGTTCTCGACAAATAATTGCCACTAAAAGTAAAAGATTAGAGGAGCTGGAGAGAGGTCCCAGTGGTGAAGAGCACTTGATGCTCTTGCGGAAGACCAGGGTTTGACTCCCGGTACTCACATGGTGGCTCAGTTTCAGGGGATCTGACACTCCCTTCTGCTTCCACAGGCACCAGGCACACGTGTGGTGCATATACCCACATTCAGTCAAAACACTCATACACATAAAATTAAGACAAATCTAAAAAAATAGTAAAAGATTAGTAAGCCAGGGCAGCTTCTCAAAAATCGGTTTAGCGCACGTGTGTGTGCAACACTCTCACACACGCCACACATTAATTTAGCTGGGAGTACAGCTCAGTGTCTGGGCACTTGCTATGCATGAGGTATATAGTCTATTCCTCAAATTGTATTTATGTAGATACCAATTGATATTACTCATTACTAGATGGAAACAGTGCTTTTGTAACCATTGCTGTCTAATTTTTCTTTAAAATGTGAGCACTGAAGACTTTCCCTCTGAGCCTGAGAACAGACATTAGAAAATGTCATCTAATACTTTGAACTTCTAAGAAATTCATGTTAAAATACTTGATTGCCAGTTTTGAATTTAAAAAGAGTTTTCAGTTGGGTAACAATTAGATTTTTTTCCCCAGCACTAGGGGAAAGGATCTGATCCCCACTGGTCGGATAATCTCACTGAACTGTGTGTTCAGCCCTGTGTCTACTTTCTATTTTGAGAGTGGGTCTCACTAGGTTACCCAGGCTTGCCTTGTGCTCACTCTATAGTCAGGCTGACCTTGAACTTTTGATTCTCATGCCTAAGTCTTCAGACTTCCTGGGATTACAGGCTGTCATACTTACTGTTCTACTGCTGTGAAGAGACACCATGACCAAGGCAACTTATAAAAGAAAGCATTTAATTAGGGGCTGGCTTACATTTTCAAAAGGTGAGTCCATGACCATTGCCGTGCGGAGCACAGCAGCAGGCAGGCATGATGCTGGAGCAGTAGCTGAGAGCGACATCTGACCCACAAACACAAGACAGAAAGAAAGGTGGGGGAGAGAGACAGACAGACAGACATAGAGAGAGAGAGAGAGAGAAAGACGGACAGACAGAGACAAAGAGACTGGGCATGGCACAGGCTTTTGAAACCTCAAAGCTTGCCCCCAGTGACATACCTCCTCCAACAGGGCCACAACTCCTAATATTTCCTAAACAGTTCCACCAGCTGGGAACCAAACATTCAAATATATGAGTTTCTGGGCCTATTCTCATTCAGACCACCACTCAGGCCTTTCTTACAGGGCCCCACTCAGATTATGTCTTTTAATATTGTAAAACCTTGTGCTTCATCTACAACAAGAATGCACTTTCTCAGCTGTTAGGTTGCAAGATTTAAGTTTTTCCCAAAGCTTCTTAAATAATTATTAAACACAGCCGTTCCTCTTCCACTGACAAAGTCACCGTGTATTCTACAAACCCACTGTGTTCGGAAAGACTCGGGGATAGCAATGCTTTTATTTCAGTACACCTTTGTGCATGTCTCATTTGTGAAGATTATTTTGTATTGTCACATACTTTATATTTTAATCAATCCTTGGAATTAGCATTATCTTCATTCCATTTATGGAAACTATCTAACTGGTAAAAACAGTCCTCACCCCTAAGGTTGGCTCAGTTGATCTTCATGGGACGAGATCAGCTGTTTTATGGTCTGTTTGGCTCCTGGTTATGTGAGTGTGCGCTTTATTTAATGACATCATAACAGAGCTGGCTTTTCTGTTAATGTTCACATTTCTCGCCTTTACAGCTTCTTGTATCCTGCTGGCATTTCTGAAGGGCAATTATTGTATGGAAATGGAACATCAGAATGAAATAATTTCATCTAAAAATTAATTTCTTCTTAAATTTTCATTACCATATGCCTTATTGAATTCTGCTAACACAGGGAAAGGATGCAGTGCAGCAATAAGGTGTTTCTGACCATTTGTCAGCAAGATTAATGACAGTGTTTACACCGTTACAGTGAATAGGTGCTCAGGGGAAGTTTGCTGAGTAAACTAATGACCAATAGGAAAACCCTGAACACATGCCCAAATGGTGGCTAGATTCTCCCTCACCTGTGTCTGCTTCAGAAATCTTGTCTAACTATTCCTGATTCTTCCAAATATAAAATGAATAGCAGCGAATTTCAAGTGTCTGATCCCAGGTACTGTTCTATAGTGCTGATGATTGCTGTAAAGATGAAAAATGTTGGGGTCGGCAAATGGCTCAGTGAGTAAGGGTGCTTGCCTCTAAGTCTGAGGGCCTGAGTTCGATACCTGGGTCCCACAGGGTGGTAGGAGGGAACCGACTCCTCTAGTTTCCACTGATCTCTACATGAGTTTGTGCCCCCACACACATCTATGAAAAAAATTTTAAGTGTGGAAGCTTTCTTCATAAACACAGAAGTCTGAGCTAAGCATGAAGTTCAAGGGGTTCGACTTCTGGAGGGAAGAGGATGTCAACCTCTGTCCTCCACGTGCACATGCACACTGAAGCATATGAACACACACACACACACACACACACACACACACACACACACACACACACACTACACATGCTTCCTACACATGTGCACTCGAACATGCACAGAGATTTAGTAGAGAGTAGAGAAATGACTTTAGTCTTTAGTCTCCCAAGAGCACAGATTGGAAATGTCTATGGTCGCTACAGAAGCCTTTGACTTTACACAACCAATTCAAACCCTCAGGGCAAGGCTGCCATCCCTGCGGGAGCTTGGGTTTTCTTCTGGCACTTGCAAGCATTTACCTTTTATCTAATATGACTGTGACTCCACAGCTCAGAGAAGCACTTTTTCAGAGTGGATGGTGGTTAACACAGAGGACCACAAATGATCTGAGGGCAGAGAAGAAGTGATTGTGGAGTGCCCGTCCCCAAACAAGATATCTCGATGACATTCCTGCCCCAAGGCCCAGGGAACATCCACGAAGAGAGGGTAGAAAGAGTGTAAGAGCCAGAGGTCAGGGAGGCAGCGATGAACAGTGTCTTCCAGACATGACAGACATTTGTGCTCATGAACTCACTGCAGCCATGCTTGCCTGCAAACGACCCGGGCAAGATCAGCCGAGTTGCTATCAGGCATGGATGGTGGGCACTCACAAAGCCCCACTCTCAGGGGAAGCTATAGACAGTCGATGGTTGCTGGGTGAGAGAGAGTCAGAGTTCCTCAGGGCTGGAGCCCCAGGCAGGTTGCCCAAGATGATTTTTACACACACACACACACACACACACACACACACACACACACACACACACACACATTAAATTAGGAGGGGGACTATTAGAGGAGGTAGGGACCTGGGAAGAATTGGAGTGGTTAAATGAGGCATGGATTTGATCAAAATAAATGCATTTATGTGTGAAAGAAGTAAAATTATATATATACTACATGGGAGTCAAGCAGGCACCTTTAACTGTTCAGCTCGGCATACCTTGCCTGAAGTGGTTGTTTTACATGTGCAACCCTCCAAGAGTTCTTGCATTGACTAGCACCCTGTATTAATGTAGAGGAAATGTTCATGCACAGGTACTAAGGAAACCTTGTCAATTGGCTGGTGACCCTTGGCAGTTTGCATGTACTTGGTTGTCGTGCATCTTAGATTGGCAGTAATCTCCAGTCACACAATATCAAGACAATGCTATTCGGCTGTCAATACTTGGGACATTTTACTGAGCATTTCGTTTTCTTCTGAGCTTCGTTAGTTCTAGTGATATCAGTGAAGGGCAAGTCTGCATTCATTCAAAGTTGCGCGGCATGAAATAATATTCTCCAGCACATGGCTCTAGCAGCCTTCTGTTGCCTGTACATCAAGGTAACTGTGAATGTGAACATGCCCCGATACACACAGTTTTTGTCTGTTTTCCCAGACGCCTATCTAATTCGAACCAGGTGTCTCATGCCTTAACGGCACATTTTTATCAGTAGTGGGATGGAAAGCTGACATAGTTTGGACCAGACCTCTACTTTGAACAGCCAGGGCTGTCGTGGTTTTCCATGTTCATGAGATGTAGGTGCAATGGATGGGTTCCTCCTGTTAGCACCTGTTTTGGTCTGAAAGGCTGACGCTTCTCTCACAGGATAGCCTATCAGTATGCCAAGACAATCACTGCTTGTCCTTCAAGGGCTATGCACAGCACTGGGTGATAAAAATGTGCTTGCTCCTGGACAGAGCAGCTAGTGACAGACCATTCTTGCCATCTGCAGTGATGGTGAGAGACAGAGGCAGTGGTGTTTCTGCTGGTCTTTTGGTACTGTACCTGCCAGGCCAGCTGCGGGCCAGGCTAGAAAGAAATGGGAGCGTTTCAGTAACAAGCATGGGAAGGAAGCTGAACATTGCTACCCAAAATGTATAGTCACCCGGGCATGGTCAGCACAGAGGCTTATCGTTTAGTAACCGTGGAAACTGCATTTAATTCACTGTTTGGTAATCCTACTTACTAATTCATTTTTATTTATTTTTTTTTGAGAGAGAGAGCCTTGCTATGAACCTCAGATTGACCTCAAACTTGTGATCATCCAGCTTCAGCTTTTGAGTGCTGGAATTCTAGGTAGAAGCATAGAACATATGCTTCTGATCATGGAGTTTTTGGCATGGGTCCATGTTCAAATGTGTGTACATGTTTGTGCAGATACACATACGTGTGTGTACAGAAGCCAGAGGTTGATGTCTTGTGCCTGCCTTCCTCAGTTGCGCTCTTATGTTTTTGAGGAGACAAGGTTTCTCACTGAACACCGAACTCATCAGTTTGGCTAGACGGGTTGGCCAGTGAGCCTCAGGGATCCTCCTGCCTCTGCCTCCCCAGCACTGAGATTATGGATAAACACTGTTGAACTTGGATTCTTCTGTGGGTGTTGGGGATCTGAACTCAAGTCCCCATTGTGTGGCAAGTACTCTATCCATTGATCCAGATCTTGGACACGCTGCTGCTGCTGCTGTTGCTGCTGCTGCTCCTCCTCCTCCTCCTCCTCCTCCTCCTCCTCCTCCTCCTCCTCCTTCTCTTTTCCCTTCCTCTTCTTCTTCTTCTTAGTTGTGGCAGTAGGCAACAGCTGTCTTAGATAGGATTTCCAAGAAATTGGCTCTGAATTGGGATTTTTTTTCCTGCAGGACTTCTTTGGAGGAAGTTCTTAAGAACAATACATTCTTAAGAGGGTGAGGGAGGATGGATTGGGCATAGTGAGAAATGAAGCCTGGATATTGGTGCAACCAAGGTCTCCTCTGAGTCCATGGGAGTTCGGTAGCTGGGGTGAGTTTTACAGGGTTGCACTGAAATGAGGCTGATTTCACCCAAATTTCCACCTTTGCCATCCACCCATTAGAGGACAAAGGTCATCCCCAGGGAGTTAGCCTAACTTGGGAAAGGCAGCTTTCTGGAGATAGAGTCTACTGTGAGCTGCCGGACACTGTCAACAGCTAGGGTTGCCAGGAGTCATCCTGAAGGGGGGTCCAGGCAGTACCCCACAATATTCATTGCAGCGTCAATGGAGAGGGAGAGAAGGGAGGCAGGAAGGAGTGAGGACAGAAGGGAAGGAGGAAGATTAATTTATAAAAAAAAACAAACCCAAACTATTACTGGCTCTTACAGCTTAAAGAAAGAAGAGTTTCTGTTGGCTTACAGTTCCAGGAGGAACAGTCATGACTAAAGCATTAGACATGCGGCCGGGACCCTGTGACTGGCAAGTAAGTAACTAGACACTGGACTGACTTCCTTAGTCCCTCCCTCCCTCCCTCCCTCCCTCCCTCCCTCCCTTCCTTCCTTCCTTTTGAGATAGAGTCTCACTGTGTACTTCTGGTTGGACTAGAACTTGCTGTGCAGACCAGGCTGGCAACAAACACACAGAGATCAGCCTGCTTCTGTTTCCAAAAGCCTGGAATAAAGGTAAGTACCACCACACAGGGACAGCACTGTTCTTTATAGTTGATGAAAATTGGGAATTTACAGCCTGCATGCTATGTTAATGAACATTTGCCATGCATAACTAATTTCAAAGTGTTATCACTGACCAATGAGAACCAAAACACACAAATCTACTAAAAAGAAAAAACAGGTTATTCAGCTATCAGTCTGTATTTGTGTGTTATTCATTAAATCATGACTTTAAAAGTAAATTTCAGGCTGGAGAGACAGCACTCATATCAAGCAGTTCACAACTGTTGGGATAATCTTTTTGTACACTGTGTGAAGATGTGTCTCTGTCTTTCCTGCTTAAGCTACCTTTTGATTGGTTTAATAAAGAGCTGAATGGCCAATATCTAGGCAGGAGAGGATAGGCAGGACTTCCGGACAAAGATAGGAATACTGGGAAAAAAAACCTGAGGCAGGAGATTTGCAGAGGAAGTTGGACATACAGTACTGAAAAGAGGTAACAAGCCACGTGGCAGAATGTAGATTAATATAAACAGGTTAAGTTTTAAGAGCTAGTTGGGAACAAGCCTAAGCTAAGGCCAAGCTTTTATACTTAACAATAAGTCTCAGAATCATTATTCAGGAGCTAGTGGTCCAAAGAAAGACCTGTTATACACAACTGCCTGTAACTCCAGTACCGGGGGATCTGCTGCCCTTCACCAGCCTCCTTAGGACCTGCATTCATGTGGTGCGCACACAGACAATCAGGCATACACACATACACATAAATAAAAACAGATAACTTTTGAAATTAAAAAGTCATAAATAAAAAATCCTAAATTCAGTCTACTCATTTTGATTTATCTTGGTATAAGTTTTTGTAGAAAGTAGCACTAAAGGTTGTCACATTTGAATATTTTATTGTTGAATAAAAATAATTTGAGAAATAAGAAACAGGTATGCAAAACAGAGGAATAAGGTGTGTCACTATGTGGGCATTTTATCACAGTTGGCCACCACTCAGTCTTGCTGAAGCAAGGAGTTATAAGCCCAGTGAGATCCTTCTCAAAAACAAAACAAGGGAAGAGGTGATTGAGCAAGACACTGGCTTCTAAGACTGCCCCCCATGGGAGAGCATACAAACACACACACACACACACACACACACACACACACACACACACACACACACACACACAGAGAGAGAGAGGGAGAGAGAGAGAGAGAGAAAGAGAGAGAGAGAGAGAGAAAGTCTACATAAAACCCCCAAGTTTCAAATATGCTTTCAAATGCAACTAATAACACATTTTTCAGAAAAATATTCAAGCCACACTATTAATATTAAGACAGATCCATCTAAGAACCTGATCCAAATATGTGAGTATTCACCAAGGATGATTGTTCTGATTATCTTATTTGTAAATGTTCATGTGATCAACATAAAAAAGTGATCAGTTTTTCTTTGCTTCCATGTCCTTCGATATCTACATATAGATGAATACTTTGAAGTATTTTCAAATGATTTATTTTTGAAGATAATTTTTAATAGAACTTTGAAAAAGATTTCCTTATATAATAAAGATATATTGGTCAGTAAAGCTTTCAAAAGTAATGTAATTTCAATGACTTTTATATCCCCTTTCATTCTGCAATGTGCTCTGATATGGATGATAAATTGTTTGGTGACTTCATTTAGGTATGTGTGCTGGTTATTTTTTGTCAACTTGACACAAACTAGAGCCACTTAGGAAGAGGGAATCTCAGTTGGGGAATTGTCTCCATCAGATTGGTCTGTGAGGTGTTTTCTTGATTAATGGTTCATGTAGAAGATCCAGCCCACTGTGGGTGGAGTCACGACTTGGCAGGTGGTCTTGGGTGGTATAAGAAATCAATCTGAACGAGCCATGGAGAGCAAGTCTGTAAGCAGTATTCTTTTGTGGTCTCTGCTTCAGTTCCTGCCTCCAGGTTCCTGCCTTCATGTTCCTGCCCCCAGGTTCCCACTTCCAGGTTCCTGCCTCCATGTTCTTGGCCCCAGGTTCCTGCCTCCATGTTTCTGCCCCCAGGTTCCAGCCCCCAGGTTCCTGTCCTCAGGTTCCCGCTCCCAGGTTCCAGCCCCCAAGTTCCTGCCCTAACTTCACTCAACAGTAGACTCTAACCTCTAAGATGTAATAAATCCTTTCCTTCAAGTTACTTTTGATCATGATTTTATCACAGCAAACTAATACAGTGTATAACCCAAATTTCCTAAATGAGTAGTCATACATTGCTATTTCTGTTTAATATCCATTCTGCTCCCATAAAATTGAATTGCTTACTTTTCACATCTACACCTTGCATATTTCTGCCTTGCAGAGGCAGGAGGATCTCTGAGTTCTGGCAGAGGCCAGCCTGGTCAACAGAATGAGTTCTAGGACAGTCAGAGCTACACAGAGAAACCCTGTCTCAAAAGACAAAAAACAAACAAATCATGTTAATTCTCATTCTCACTCTGAACCCATTTCCATGTGCTGGTTTACCATCTTTCCACCTAGCCCTGCTTCCCATGAAGCCCTTTCCTCTAACCAGATCTCTGCGCCTACCCCACTTTAATCTCTTGGGCAACTGACAGCATTTTTATTTGCATTTCTTTAAATGTGTGCTTTATCTCTTCTTTTTTCCAAATTCCTGTTAGGCCAGAGGGAATCTTCACATCACCCAGAATATCTAACACAATGCTTTACTCATTAAACATCTGCTAAGTAAATGAATATGTGAAAGGACCAATGAACCAATGAATGAATGAATGAGTGAGGGAATGAATGAATCTTCTGCTTAGCTCCAATGTTGAACACAGTTCCCACCCATTACATCAGTGTTATTGGCATGCATGGTTTAGTGAAACAGATTTTGAACTCTTCTTTTAAAATTTGATTGGGAACACTGACAACATTTCCGGGTTGATTTTCGGATGAGGTCTGTGTGTATGAAGCAGTTACAGAGCCTTCTTTCCTACTCCTGACTTCTCTGATGAAAACACCTTTGACGTTCTTCACAAAGGAAGAAGAGAGTTCTGGAAAGCCTGCATTCAAGATCCCATCCATGGCTTCTGTTCCCACTGGGACAGGCGGGTCTAGCTGGTAGCCAAGCCCCTGATGTAGGACGCCTGTTGTCAGCAGATCCTGACCCCAAGATTCTTCCTGGAGGAAGAGCCAGGACCTTCTCCGATGGTGCTTCCACTGAGTCTGGGCACCGCACTGTAGGACTCTTCGGTGTGTCTCCTCCACACTACTTACTCATGGTTCATGTTCATGGCTCAGAAGAATGCACTGTGTTAACAAATGAGTGAGCAATCTAATCATCGAAAAATAAACAGGAAGGGCTGCCCTTGTGTCCAGAATTGTGAAACTGTGCCTTCCAGGGACGTGGGAGTGCTATCCTGTGCAGCCTCCCAGCTTCCTAACTTTAGCCTCAGTCACATGGATCTACCGACAAAGACTACACTTTCCATACGCACCCACACCAATGCTCCAGACTAACAGCTTAATTAAATCAATGACGCATCAGTCAATAGGCACTGATCAGGCTCTAAATATATATCTGCACAACACTCCTAAAAGCTGACAAATGGGGGGCTGGGAGGGGACTCAGTAGGAAAGGAGCTTGCCGTTCAAGCATGAGGACATGAGCTCAGATCCCCAGAAGCCACATGGAAGCCCGATGTGGTAGTGTCATGTCTATAACCCCAGAACCCTATGGTAGATGAGAAGTAAAGACAGGCGAATCCTTGGAAGTTTACAGGCCAGCTAGCCTGGCATATGAGGGCGTGATGAGATTCTGTCCAACAAGGTGGAAAGTGAGGAGTGACATTGGAAGTTGTCCTCTGACCTCTGCACTGTAGCACACGCACATCCCCATATATGCTAATGTACTCACACACTCATGCCCTCATACATGTACATGCACAGATGCATGCATACACACACACACACACACACACACACACACACACACACACACACACACACAACCTGAGAAAATGTGAATGAAAAATAGGACACTGTTTTTGTTCTTTACCAATTTTAAGCCTTTTGGGGGGGGGTATGGATTGAAATCTTTGCAAAAACAAACAAACAAAAAACAATAAGAGATAGCACAATTTCAATCTGTGTGGCTTAGAAAACATGGAGATGCTGAGTTCAGAGAAAGAATACATGGAGCTAAAGACAGATTTGTTGTGGAGGTAGCTGGTGTCCGTTGGCAAATTCTGCACAGATTGTTTCTGAGAACATGATTCATGTGTCGCAGCCCCACTTCCTCATTGTGGCTCAGGGATGTCTTCAAGCTGCCATGCCTGGGGAGTGAACTCCAGGTACGAAGCCCTCCACCAGGTGGAGGGTATCTAGTGGGCAGGACTGGCAAAGATCTTACCTAGTATAGACAGAGGTGTGGGGTGAGTCAGAAAGGTAACAGCATGGAGCCTGGACACAGAGGAGAAAGACCTTAGGGGTAAGCAGAGGCCATAACCATGAAGATGACCTGCCAGGATATCAGTAAAGATGCTTTGGCAGGTCAGTGGAGAGGTTGGGGGTAGTTCTGGATGCGGACATTGTAGGGATTCTAGAAGCCGAGGGGGGCAAAAGCAGAGAGAGGAGGCAGGTCCTGGTTGGGAGGGGGGATAGCACCAAGAAATGAGTAAGTTGCTCAGTCTGAGTAATCAAAGCCCAGCAGGCCCAATGATCCCGAAAGAAGAGAGAATATTACACACGGCAGCAAAGGGCTGAGTGTGACAGCAACCCGCCGAGGTGCCCTGCAGACACAGGTGCAGAGTGCCACAGGTTCAGTCCAGGAGTTCAAGAGGCCTTTGCAGGTGACATGGACATCTGCCAGCAGACAGCGAGATGGCACCCGAGAATGCAGAACAAAATGGTAGCCTTGAAGAGGCTATAGACAAGCAAGCAGACTCCCTGGTGCGCTAGTATAGGTGCTGGAACAGTGGTTCTCAACCTGTGGGTCACAACCCATTTGGGGTTGAGTAACCCTCTTACAGGGGTCGCATATCAGATAGTTACTTATGATTCATGACAGTAGCAAAATTGCAGTTATGAAGTAGCAAAGAAATGATTTTATGTTGGGGGGGGCACCACAACATGAGGAACAGTATTAAAGGATTGCAGCATTAGCAAAGTTGAGAACCACTGGTCTAGAAGATCCTCAGCTCTGCTACTTTTTCAAAGATTTGTTGACTTTTATTTTATGTGTATGAGTGTTCTGCCTCATGTGTGTATGTGTGCCATGTGCATACAATGCCTGCAGATGCCAGAAGAGGGCATTGCATCCCCTGAAACTGGAGTTACAAAGGGTTGTGAGCTACCATGTGGGTGCTGAGAACCGGAGCTGGGTACCTTTGCAGGAGTGGTAACTACTCTTAACTGCAGAGCCATCTCCAGCCCCAACACTGGGATTTTTTTTTTAATCACTTCTGCAGCTCTCATGATTTAGTTAAGGGACGTCTACAATTTCTGAAACCCACATTAGGGTAAAAGGATGTAAGCATGAGGACCCGGCTGTAGGAATCTTTCAAACAATTTATGATTTACTTATCTGATCAATTTGTTTTTAGCAACTCAGATCTGAGCAACGGCACCAGTGGGTCTTAATGTCAAAAGATGAACCCACCTTCCATTTCATTCCTATATAGGCCCAGACTCCTGAAGCAACAAGAAGTGTCTGTTAGGAACTCAAAACATCACAGTTCTTTCCAAAGGCATTCTTCTTACTAGCAGTGTGTGATCTGGACCTTGAAAACAAGAGGAAGATGAGACAGGAGGCATAGTGGAATTTAAGCCAAATACATATTCCACAACTGTCCTTCAGTGTTTACTTTGTGTTAGGCATGTGCCAACAAGAAATAGACAGAAATCTTAAAGTTTCAGAGTCTATGTGGCTTACCATTTTTACCACCTACCTCAGCTTTTTTAGAAGAAAGAGTCAAGCTTGGCTGCTCTTGGGGTGGGGGGTGGCTCTCTTGGTAAAGTGCTTACTGTGTAGACTTGAGGACCCGAGTCTGATCCTAGTGTGTGTGTGTATGTGTGTGTGTGTGTGTGTGTGTGTGTGTGTGTGTGTGTGTGTGTGTGTGCAGCAGCATATCAGTGTGTGGTTATAATCCCAGTGTGGGAAATAGAAAAAGGAGGAGCCCTGGTGCTCAGTGGCCAACCAGTCCAGCAAGTTCCGGGTTCAGTGTGAGACCCTGTCTCAAAAAAATTAAGTGGAGAGAAATTGAGGAAGATACTTGGCATTGTCTTCTGGCTTCCACATGCACTCACACTCATGTGTGCACAAACACACACACACACACACACACACACACACACACACACACACACACCCCTTGGCCACTCTTTTCTGCAGGTCTAGGGTGAGTAAGGCCACTTCTACATTTGTATTAGTAAAACCCTGATTTTAAAAGGCTCTCTACTTGTCTACAACAGGTCTGAGACTTGGAGGTGGGCATGAGCCCTGAGCCTTGGAGCACTACAACATTTTTGAGGCCATTTCGGGTTCCACTTCAGGGCCCCTGTGCTCTTCAAGTTCAAGGATAGCTCTGGTTCTCTTTTCTAAGCTCTCTCAGATCTCCAGCCAGCTTACACACTTAGGAAGTCGCCCTGCCCTTGTGAGGAACAAGCATTTACAAAAGATGGCCAGGAATTCTGCAACCAATTCATTTAAGGATGCCAGCTCTGATGAAGACACCCCATCAGCAGTGGAGAGAGGCAGGTGAGGCCTCTTCTTAGCAAGAAGGAGCATCTGTGGGTCTTCCACTTGGGTCCCTGAGGATCTGGTTAGCAGTGCAAATGAGGTTGATCTCCCACCCCCCATCTCTCCTTTTCTCTTCTCCTATAGAAATGAGGCCCACAGCCTTTTCCTCATGAGCATAGTTGGCAGGCACATGTTTCTTACCAAAGTTCACAATGGCACTACTGGAATTCTTCATGTCCAGGGTTTCCCTTCAGTGCCTTAGTGCTCCCAAGATGTGCCAGGAATGTGCTCAATTATCAAACCCCAGTGAATCTGAAACCTGATTCTGTCTTCTTGGTTCTGATTAAAGGATGGGTTTTTTATTAGGGTCACTAATGAAACAGTTAACACTTACTGTGAGAGGTTGCCTGGATAATCATTTTCTCCTCGTGGCTTGGTACCTGTCGAGTATCTCAAGCAGATCAGTGGGCTGGAGTCATTGTGTGTCTTCAGGGGTTAAGATTTGATCATGAAAAACATTCCTTGTAACACTTGGCATGCACATTCCAAAAAAAAATCCCATCAAGGAACTGGCAGTTTTAAAATTAATTATTTGAGCTTGAACAATTCAAAAGCACCATCCAATTAAAAAAGGTAATTCGGGACAGAGGTTATTGCCCATCATGTCTTCTAATTACTTTTCTGTATTTTGAAAAAACAAAAACAAAGCATTAAGTGCTGAGATAATGAACTTGGGGGCGGTGTTCCGCAGCAAACCCCTGGGTGATGGAAAAAACAGCCGTGACTTCCAAACAGGCATACCAGGTCGTTCCCAGAGAAACCTGGGTTACAGCAGACAGAAACTCCAACACCAGGCTCCTCAGAATGCTTTCACAGCACACTAGCCCCAGACTCACATCTAATAAATAGATTTTATTTATCACAAAGATAAATAGACAGAAAGGTGTAAAAAGGTAAGTTGGTTGATGTTTTAACTTACACATATTTAAGGCACCTACTTAAATGAGTTTATTTTTTACATTTTTTTTTATTCATTTAGTGTGTGTGTATACACATATGGACACATATGTGCTGCAACACACATTTGGAGGTGAGGGAACAACTTTCAGGAGTTGATTCTCTCTTTCCACCATGTGAGTCCCGTGGATCAAACTCAGATCCTCAGATCAGGCTGGCTGAAAACACCTTGGCCCACTGATCCTTCTTGTCAGCTCCTTGAATGAGTTTTGACAAATACACGCAGGTGTGTACCCAACAGTATGATCAAGATAATGGCTTACTTCTGTCACCCAAGAACCTTCCTGTCTCCACCACCCATCCCATTTCCCCAGCCTCTGGCAAACACAGGTCTGTCTTTTATCACTTTTGATTAGCGTTTCATATCAATGGAACCCTGTGCATGATTTTTAAGCAAGATTTTCTCACTCAGCAAAATCTTTTCTAAAATCCCTTCACATCACCGTGTAGTACCAGTAGTGTGTTCCTCCTACTGATGACTGAGTAGTATTCCATTGTATGGATGTACCAAATTTGTTTAATTGTTCACTGTTGACGGATCTTTGTAGGCTTTTTCCAGAAAAATATTTTGAGCTTATTGTATTTGCTTTAATCCCCCTACCACCCGATTTGAACAAATTCACTGCATTTGTGTGGATAACCAATTCTTTTTAAAACATAATAAATGTAATAAATCTAAAAGACTTATCCCATGGTTATATGCTCAGGTGTCAAAAGAGAGGCAGCTGTCTCTTAGGTGATGGCACAGAATGTATGCAATAAAGGAGTTAGCCTAAGTATTTCAGAAGTGAGTGCCAACTCTCCTATGTTTTGCATGAGCTGCATATGGACATTTTACTCTCATTTCTTTTTTTTTTGTAATCTCTCTGTGTGTATGATACATGTACGTGTGTGTGTGTGTGTGTGTGTGTGTGTGTGTGTGTGTGTGCATGTGCATGTTCATGTGTGTGGGTGCAGGAACATAGGGAGGACAGATGATGGTTCTCTCCCCCAACCTTGTTTGGTGTTTGATGTTGCATGTACCAGGCTACCTGCCTGCGATCTTCCAGGGACTCCCTGGCTCTGCTCCTCCCACTCCCCATCTTGTGGTAGGAGGGCTGGGATTACAGTGTTCACTGCCACATCTGATTTCGCATGGGCTCTGGGGGAATCCACCTCAGGTCTTTACGTGTCATGGTAAGTGTTTTCCTCAACTTTTTATGTGGGTTCTGGTGATCCGAATTCAGGTCCTCAGGCTCATGTGCAGCAGGTGACTTACCAAGTCAGCCAATCCCCAGCTTTGCTGGTTTATAGTTTTAGGGCATGTGAAGGGTATAAGGAATGTCACCATGTTTTATTTTTTGGTTTTTTTTCCCTCCCACTCAGGACAAGGTTTCTCTGTGTAGCCCTGGCTGTCCTGGAACTCACTCTAGAGACCAGGCTGGCCTTGAGCTCAAGAGATCCACCTGCCTTTGCCTCCTGAGTGCTGGGATTAAAGATGTGAGCCACCACCACCCAACATCATTAATCTTTCCCCCAGAGGTAGAAATGTGCAAGGTGTGGATGTGAAAAGTGAGCAATTCAATTTTATGGGAGCAAAATGGATGTTAAACAGAAACAGAGACATATAACAACTCATTTAGGAAATTTGGGTTATACACTGTGTTAGTTTGCTGTGATAAAACCATGACCAAACAACTTGGGGAGGAAAGGATTTATTACATCTTACAGGTTAGAGTCTATGATCAGGTGAACTCAAGGCAGGAACCTGGGGGCAGGAACTGAAGCAGAGGCCACAAAGACGTGAGCCACCACCACTCGGCTGGTTTATTCATCTTTCATGAATGAAAGCCCACAGACTGGAGAAAAACAGAAGGGAACCCACATTTCAAGACATACACCATGTTCAAGGCTACTGAAGCTACGTGCGTCTATTCATATATATATGTGTGTGTGTGTGTGTGTGTATGGCTTACACATACACATGTATATACACATACATATACACATGTAAGCACACACACATATGTTATGGGATATTTGACTGCACTTTGACACTCTAAGACTGTTAATAAGTTAACTTTGAATCAGGGGACAGAGCCAGTGACTGGCTGACCGAAATAAGCCATAGGGAAGCCAGGAATTTGGATAGAGAAGACACAAAGGAAGGAAAGGGTGGGACTAGAGGTTGACGTTTCTTTTGGGTTTGGGACAAGGGAAGAGACATGCCTGTTGTGTCTCCAGTCCAAAAGCAAGGTCAGCTGGTTGCTTCTCAATTTCTCTGATTTAGCAGGTTTTCACCCCCACATCTGAGTTCTGAGTCTTTGTTGGTAAATAGAACAACAGAGACTTAGTTTAAACATATATATAGTGGCCATGGCAAAGCTGGGGCTGTAGGACCAGAAGGCGCTCCAGGTCCAGGCCTGAGTGGCCAATGGGGCACTGACTGGGGGGACTGTGGGGTTGCAGACGATAATTCAAACATCAGTAGATTCATGTGCAGGCACTAAGCTGACAGAAAAACATCATTTGGCACCCTATGTTGGGTACCAAATGTAGTCGGATTTTCTTGTTGGACTTTCTTTGGACCACCAGCCCCCAGATAATGCCACGGAGACTTATTATTAATTATGGAAGCTTGATCTTTAGCTTAGGCTTGTTCCCAACTAGCTCTTATAACTTAAACTAACTCATTTATATTAATCTATGTTCTGCCACATGGCTTGTTACCTAGTGTCCATAATCTATTTCTGACTTCCTCTGTCTCATTGATGTCTCTTGTGTGCCTAGATTCTAATCCTGAGTTTCTCTCTCTGCCCAGAAGAACCGCCTATTCTCTCCTGCCAAGCTATTGACCATTCAGCTCTTTATTAAACCACCAGATACCTTAGGCAAGTGAGACAAAACATAGACACATCTTCACACAGTATAAACAAGTATTCTGCTCTCTCTTACTTTTTATATGTACACACACACACACACACACACACATACACACACACACCACACACACACACACACACACACACACACACACACAACACACACACACATTCATGCAGGAAAGAAAAATACAGACTGTTTGATCACCATGTTGAAATAATTTCTGTGAGTATGTTAAATTTTTGGATAATATTTCTATTTGTTTTGGGAACATGGGTCATGACTGGTGGCTGGAGGTCAGAGGACAACTTGTAGAGAGTTCTTTTCCTGTACCTTGTGGGCCCCAAGGATTGAACTCAGGTTGTCAGCCATGTTGAGCCGTCTCACTGACACTTAAACCTTTTTTTTTTTTTTTTTTTTAAACTGAGGAGTTGTGCATTTGGGGACAGCAGACAGCTACTCTACTGAACCTACTGGGGAGATCAGAGCCGACATTTCTTCAGCTTCTGTATGTCTCTTCCTCAGGCCTGGCTAGGACAGTCTCTAGACTCTGGATGTCATCTGTTGACCATGTTGTGTTTACCATATTCTAGACTCGGGTGAGTCCATTTCACACTGATTGATTGGGCTCCTGCTTCAAAAATCTCATTTCCTGCTAAAGACTGACTGGGACAGGATGTTCAAACAATAAAATACCTCCTTTACCACCAAGAAATCCCTGACTAGTGACAGGTACATACAGGGTACGTAGAGAACGTGGACATGGACTGATTGGTGATGGCCTCTGTGCCATGTGCCATGTGTTTCCTAACCTCTCTCAGGCTGGAGGACTCTTAGGAATCATATCTGAAGTGTCTTGACTTTGCTTTAGCCCACCTTAAACACAGCCACTTTCTCTGGCTCTCGGACGGTATTAAACGTGGTGATCAGTGACGAATACAGGGGAAGCATTCTGACTCCTGCCCGGGAGCCTCCCACCCCCGCTTTGCCAGGCATGGGGTCTTAGAACATGTTCTCTCCCAAGATCTGTTACATTTTCTTTGCTTAACTTTGACTCAATAGTGTCCCTGCCCTAACACAGGGAGGTCATGACGGGTGTGTTCCCAGCAGAGCTGAGAGAGATGCCAGAGGTCTTTATCACAGGAATATTTTCCTTCTAGATGGTTCTTTTCCTACCAATGCACGTAATCAATACAGAACAAAGAGACTAACTGAGCTGACTATGACTGCCGTGATCCTCTCCACCCTTCCCTTCTGTTTGCAGATGTGGGGCAGGATCCTGCTCGCTGTCTGTTTCCTCAAGAAGAGCCCAGGGCTTGATGAGGTAGGTGACTTTTAGGTAGGTCCTCTCTTAGACTGACCTTAACCCTATTGATTAAAACAACTGCAGTTCCTAAAGCTAGTGGTCCTGGGAGTGTCTGGTTACTGTAATTGCTTTCTGAAGGGTAGGGGTGGGGATTTACCAGAGAGAAGGTTCTAGGGAAGACAGAGCTAGTTTTAACACAACTTTACATAAGCTACTCTGGTTATACACAGAGAGAAAGCAGCTATGAGCTCTTATACATACATCCTCAATCAAACTAGGTTTCAGGACCTAACGCCTTGGACTTCCTTGGATGAAACTGGACAGAGTAACGAGGGAGACAAAGTCAGTTTCAACTTGACTTTGTTGAGTGTCTGCCAGAACTTCTCACGGGAAAGATGTCCACGAGACTTTGCCTTTGGGGGAAGGGGTAAATGCAGTAGTATTTTTGATACGTACGCATAATTGCATTTGCTCATGTACGTGTTTTAAAAGTACAGTCATCCCTGTGGGAGACTGGTTGTGAAATTTGGGTATCTAACCTGCCTTTAGATACCCAAATCTGTAAGTGCCCTTTCAATAAAGTGGTGTAACATTTGCATATAACCTCCTGCCTGTATAGTCTGCCTGTGTATTTTTAAATCATCACTAGATTTCTTAAAACAGTTGTAATATAATTGCTTGTAACCTTGTATTTCACGTGTCGTTTATGTGAACTCAGTGTAGCACTTAGCACATAGCAAATCTTGCCTTTTAGAACTTTCTCGTAGTCATTTTCATTTGTTAGTTTATTTTGTTTTTAAAAATATTTTCCACCCACGGTTGGTTGAATCTTTGGATATGGAATCCACAGATATAGAGGTCCAACTGTATTTACAAGTTGTGGACAAGTGTTCACAAAATCGTCACCAGGGGCCACCTTAGCATAAAACATTCAGAGTGGGGAGTAAAAAGGCGGAGAAAGACTTGCAGTCTTTTGTTATATTGTCAAATCTGTCAAAGTGTTATGAACAAATACTTTGTATATTCATAACTAGGAAAAAATCGAAAGATTTTGCTGTAAAAAGTAGATTCTTGCAATCCCAGCACTAGCAAGGCTGAGGCAGGAAGTTCACAGGTTCAAGGCTAGCCTTGGCTGTATAATGAAGTCTAATCTCAAACCAATGAAACAAGTACTACATGGTGTAGCTCAGTCAGCAGAGTGCCGGCCTAGCATGCCGAGGCCCTGGGTTACATTTCCAGCACTGCCAAAAACCCAGCATGGTGGTACACAGCTGTTATCCCAGAACTAGGGAGGTGGAAACAGGAGAATCAGAGAACCAGCCCTGGCTGCATGAGACCCTGCCTCAGAAAATGTCAAACCAAACAAAACCAACACAGTACTTAGTAAACCTTCTGAAGTTTCGTAGGCTAGTCCAAAAAATCAGAGCTTTGCTGATCAGGGGGGCGCAAGCTGAGCCAAATGAAGTGCCTTGGAGAGGCAGATGCTCTCAGCTGTGCTACACTGCCCCATGGAAGAGGCCTGGGATTGGAAGAGGGCAGCTGAGGTAACTCCCTGCCCTGTAGAATCCTGCAGCTCCTCAGGGTTGACTTCCCACAGTGCTGAAGGCACCAAAAGTCAAGAGTCTGCTTGAGACCTGAGATGGAGGGAGATGAATATCCAGATATTCATCCGGATAATCTGATAACTGAGGAGCCCGTAGTAGACCCAGCATATATAGTATTTGTTTGAGGCCAGCACTGAGCTGTACTCTGGGAACCTGGGGGCCCACTGCATTTTGTAGACATCCTCTTTAATTACCACATGCTTCTAAATTGGTGCTGTTGTTGCTGCCCATCTTATAATTAAAATCACAGGTTTTTTTGGGGGGAGTTGCTGTTTCAAGGCAGAGTTTCTCTGTGTAGTCCTGCTGTCCTGGAACTCGCTCTGTAGACCAGGCTGGCCTTGAACTCATGGGGATCCACCTGCCTCTGCCTCCTGAGTACTGGGATTAAAGGCATGCACCACCATCTGGCTAATTTTAAAAGCTTACTAATTCATTCATCAAACCAAACCAACCAATCAATCAACCAGACAAAAGCAATGGGTTTGGTGTAGCTCAGTGCTGCAGTACCTGCCTTCCTTATCCCAGGCCCTCTGTTCCAGCCTAGAACTACTAAAAACACAGGAATAATCATTGTCATATGGTTATGTTATAAGGTTGCGTATAACACATGCAATTAAGAAGAAATTTGAAAAGTAGCTGTACATTCTGCTTACATATGGAGACTGTGTGAGAGGGGATTAAACCAGAGCCTTGGTGATCAGTAGGAGTATGGTAGGCTACATAGAACCCTTAGACTATGTGTTTTATCATTAGATGTGTATATATACATATGCTATACACTCTCCTAGGTTTTCTAAGACTTTCTTATACTTGGGAAACCTTCATTAATCGAAAGTTTTCTAAAAAGCAATAAACATGGGGCTGGAGAGATGGCTCAATGGTTCAGAGTTCTTACTGTGCCTGCAGATGAACGCAGAGGTTCCCAGCATCCACATCAGGCAGCTCACAACCACCTGCCACTCTAGTTCCCATGCCCTCTGGCATGTGCAGGCACCTACATGCATGTGGTGTACATTAACTCAAGCAGGCACATAAACATATACATAAATAAACAAAATATCAAATCTTTTTTGGAAAGCAATAAACTTATCGGGTTCCTTCCAGCCCCCGGTCTCACCTGTCTCAGGCACACACTAAACCGTGGTTCAGTTATCCTTGTTGAACACAACAGATAGGACTCAGGCCATAAACTGTTGAGACAGCACCTCCAGGATAAACAGCTGCTGGTGCCCTCTCTGTGGGACCCTTAGTAACCTCACACTAAGCTGTGATGCCCCTTTATTTCTCTGTCCATTATTTCTTCTTCCTTCCTTTATAAAAACATCTGCGTTTGTGCCTTGGGATAACAGAAAAATGTGTCTACTCAATCGAGCTCCTCCTCTGCCAATCTGATCAGAGTAAACAAGGGCCTTGAGGACCTGAGAAAAGCCAGCAGTGATTCTTGGATGGTGTATTGTGAGGAGATTTTAATTGGCTAGGGTTAGCCTCTGACCTCTTGTATAGATTGATGCGTGAGGTAAATTGGCCGTCAAGTGTTGGGAAATTGATAGCAGAATGGAATGGAGATGGTAGGAGATACAAGTTGTTTGAATAGAGCTTGGAAAGTATTGCCGGCCCCAGCCCCCCGACATGCCCAATTCTTCCCCTGGTGTAGGGTTCCCTGAGAGCACTGCTAGGCCCTCAGTTGGTCCTGGAGGTTCTATGTGAAGTCAGATAAAGGTTGCCAGTGCCAATCTGCAGGGGAGACAACAGTAAGTCAATGTGCTGCAAGATGTCTTACTTCTTCCCACTAATGTGCTCAAATCCACCGTAGGAATATACATGTGAAAATTTCCTTTTTATCAGGAAAGTGGTTTGTTCTCACTCCACCCCAAGGTTTGTTTATTGTGTGGTTCTTGGGGAGGGGTGGGTGATGACTTCTACTTTGGTACCACGGCCCTAGAGGTGTCTGAAAACCCCTGGGGAAAGTAACAGTTTCTCTTCCCCTACTCAAAGAAGGGAGATGGCTTTAGAGGGGCCGTATGGGACATAAGGTGTTGTAGGCCAAGGCAAAACAATACAGACTAGCTCCATGTAATCTGTGTACCTGGCCCTCTGTGCTCTTAGAATAATCGCAGCCTGCACTTGGCGATATTTCTTTTCACTTCATATGCTTGTGAGCTGTAGGTCATAATTCAAACCTGGTGATCCATTCGTAGGAAATGGTCTAGAAACAAGTGGAGTGTTTCTTTGTAGAAACTGCCACGCTAGTGCATTATTCGGGTTATGTAGCCACCTACTAAAAACTCCCCAACTTCTGGCTCCAAGCTAGTCAGAGTCAGCACCTGAAAACTTCCAGTTATCTTTGGTCCTTCATGCATTAGTTTAGCCAAAAGCTCTTTATTGAAGCTGCCACGAGCAGCTCCTTAGTAGGCGCCTGGAATATAGTGGTCCTCAAACAGATGTGGGTCTCACTCTGACGATCCTCAGTGTCACGGGAAAGCAGGTGGGAAACAAGCCAAACACCCAGGACTACATATGTCCTCGCACACTGTGACATGTTCTAGAAGAGAAAGAGACCAAGACGCTCTGTGAAAGGACAGGAAGGAGTGACTTATGTATAGTGTTGTATACAGTTGTGGAAGGGAATCCTGAGGACAGGGCATTTAAGCTGAAACCTGAAGAAGAGGAGGCAGCCATGAGATCAACGGAGCAGGCTAGGGGACAGCGTGTGCTGAGACTCTGCACAGGAACAGGCTTGAGTGAGAGCAGTTCAGAAACGAAAGGTGACTGAGTATGTGGAGGCGGGCTAGCTCGCTTCTTTCAATACTTTTTCAATGCATAACATATCCTCTGAATGTATATCACATAGCTGGGGTGACATCCACTTGTGTCCACTAAATATGTTACAGATGTGCCCCATCATTAAATATTCTACTACACGATTTCTAATGATGTTGTGAAATTTCTAATATGGGAATACTATAATGAATTTAGCCTTTCTATTATGAGATATTTGAGCCCCAAAGCTTAAATCACAACATAGTTAACCACACAATAAAGCCGGACATGGTGATACACACCTTTAATCCCAGCACTCAGGAGGCAGAGAGAAGCAGGCAGATCTCTGTGAGTTCGAGGCCATCCTGGTCTACAGAGTGAGTTCCAAATCAGCCAGGGCTGCATAGTGGGATACTATCTCAAAATAAATAAATTCATAAAAATAAACAAAAGTAATTTAAACATCAAGGGACAGAGACTACCTTTCCATACGTGTACTTGATTATTTCTTAGGAAAAACTTCTAGAAATGAAATTGCCAGCCCTAAAAAAAAATATGTCTGCATGGGGCTGGGAATGTGCTCCAGTTATAGCGTGCTTGACTAGCATTCAGGAAGCATGGGTCCTCGGAGCATTGTATAAACTAGGTGGGGTGCAGCATGCCAGCACTTGGGACATGGAGGCAGGAAGATCAAAAGTTTGAGATCATCTCAGATAGGTAGTGAGTTCAAAGTCATCCTTGTATACATAACACTCAAGAGAGGGGGAGGGAAGGAAGTATGGAACAGAAGGAGAGAGGGAGGGAGGGAGGGAGGGAGAGGGGTGAATGGAGACATGAAGGGAGGTGGGAGCCTGTTTTCATGATGGGATGTAAAGTGCAGAGGCAGTATCTTGAGATGTGCTGACCTCCACACTTATGAGTGCAGTTTAAGCCATTTCAATGGGAATGAGATTCCAAGCAGTGGGAACCAGGCTCTAGAGAAAGCAACAAGTCACTCAGCCTATGAAGGATGGAATAGTGGGTCTGCCTCTTGGAACCTGGGGAAGCTTGAGTGTTACAGATATTTAGTGTGGGGGATTCCATTTCCTCAGCTGTAAGATAGAGGCAATAACAGAATTTGTCCCACAGTATTGGTGCAGAGATTAGTAGGAACCACACAGAAGACACTTAGCATGGCATCTGCCCAGAGCAGGAAGCAATTGGTGAATGGTGAATGCCAGTTCTCTCACCACCCAACTGATTCTCATGGGTGTGGGTGTGGACACTCTCAATGGGCACATAGAAATAGGGTCATTCCTGTGCCCACAATCCCATCTCTGAGGAACTGGATAAGGTGCTCAACCACCTTATCCCAGTAATAGAGGTATGATCACCATGCCGAAAGCTGAAACTCTCCTTCATGAGTTGGTTTATCTTTAATTGAAAATAGGCCATGTTTAGTCAAGAGGAGTCTTAGAAACTGTTTTGCACCTAGATATTTAATCATTTGCTCATGTATGAGCCTACAAAGTAACAGGGAAACAAGAAGTTTGAAGGCTGGCCTCTCTCACTCACGGGCTCAGAGAGCTTGCTGCTCCCCCTGAGCTCCTTCTCTCCTGCTGTAATAGAAAATATCACCTCTCAGAGGGGTTGCAAGGATTCCACGAGACTATCACAAGCAAGAGCACTTGACCTTTGCAGTGGAGGAGATTGGTAAATATCATTGAGCCCAAGTCCCTTATCCACATCCCAAGCAGGAACTGGTGAGGATCTGGGCACATAAAACTTCATGCACTAATGAGAAAAGACATCTGCTTTGAGGAATAGCCCTCTCTTTTATTCCTACAATGATCAATTGCCGTTCCCTTTCATATGCTGTCTAAAAGCTCACAGTGACCCTGACTTATAACCAAGATAAGAAAACAGGAGTGATAAGGATGCTCATGAATCTCCTAACACGTCGCAAGGCTACAAGAGTGATTAGTTTGACTCCCCATCTTCCTCCTTTGTCAGACTAGAGAAACTCTGAACTGGTCAAGAGGTCCAGGGCCATCAGCAGTCCAACAGACTAGGGTAGAGGGAGTGTCTGAGTTCATAGTGGTTCTCAGAAGGTGTCGGCAAACAGAGAGCCACTGCTTCTGTGGAATTGGCTGTGAACGGTACATTCATCCCACTGGGAGCCATGACCTTGTCATTGTGCCAGAAACTTCTTGAGCAAATTCCAACTTGATTTAGATTTTTGCTGGGCTCAGGGTCTCATATACGCTAGGCAAGTTTTCCCAATAAGCTACACACCAAGCCCTTAATTTTAAAAGAACATCTCACTATGTGGCCCAGGATGGCTTTGAACTCTGATCATCTTGATTCCACCTATCAAGTGCTGTGATTACAGGTGTGTACCTAGCCCAGATTTTATTTGCCGTGTGAGAAGGGAGCAGCCAGGACTGGAAAAGGGTCCAGAGCATAAGAAAATAAGAAAAAGCTTGGGAGAAGGAGATGCGAAAAATTTATATAAAAACAGGATTTTGTAATTCCTTTTGTAATCATTTTCTGGCTTACTTCTAGAAAAGAAGAAAATGGTTTCATTCTCCCTACTTGTAAAATAGGGACAAGCCTCCAATTATCAAGTTCTGAAGCTATTAGCTGGCATGTGGGCTTTATTCTCATTAATACCTATACCCAAATGATCCTAATCCAGGATTCTAACAGGCATGCTGAGCCTTCCACCTGGGAGCAACATCTATAGTCTATATTGCATTTACTGGAATGGAAAACCCTAATATTCTTCTTGTCTTTTGATCTGCTTATTTGTTTAATTTCTTTTCTTTCCTCATATCTTGTGCATTTTGCTGAAAATTCTATTGATTACACACACACACACACACACACACACACACACACACACACACACACACACCTTCAAACCACATGTGAGCTAATATTATCTTTGTGTGTGCTTGCTTTGTGGAGATAGGAATTAAACCCAAGGCCTTATAAACACTAACCCTGTTCTCTCTCCCCCCTCTCCTCCCCTCCTCCCTCCCACTGAGCTACACCCACCCCACATCTTGTGACCTTTCACAACTACTTCCACTCCCAAACCCTTTGTCTTTACCGTGTACCTAATTATTTTAACACATTCTCGCTGTCTTTCCGGGTTCTGTAGCTGTCCTTTCAATCTCCTTCCAACCCAGCAGGCAGGGGATCCCGCCCTGTGCAGATGAGATCGTGGCGAATCTCAGCTTCGTCCGTCTCCCTGAGAAGAGTCCTCACTAGGGCTCTCCAGACATCGACACTGCCGCCCACTGTCCGCCTGCCTTTCCCCGTGCTCACTACGCTTCCATCCTCTCCGGCCTACCTCAAAGCCTCCATTCTTGCTCTTCCATCTGCCAGGAAGGTTCTCTCCACACATGCATTCCTAGCTGGCTCTCCCCCTTCCTTCCTATCTTTACCAACTTGTCAGGAAAGTCTTTCCTAATCGTGGCTTCAAAACTTGTCCCCAACCCTTTAGCTAGAGAAACAGAAAATAGAAACGGGTTAATGCTAGAGACTGAGGGAGATTGTATCGTTAGAAGTGAACGGTGTGATTGTGAAGGCCAGCAAGTTCCCCCGATCTTCTGCCCATGAGCTACAGCCTCAGGAAACCCGGTACTATAATCAATATAAGTCCAAAGACCTTACAACAAGGAGCCCCAGTATCCCGCAGGGAAGGATTCCTAGCTCATACAGGAAGCGAATGCCTCTTTCTGTCTTTTGTTCTGTTCAGGCCCTTGGTGGGGTACATGGTGCCCACCCGCACTTGTGAGGAGAATGTCCTTTCTTCACCTATAAACTCAGTCACTAATCTCTCCTAGACTCATATCTGGACTTCCTGTGTAGCCTTGTCAAGTTAACATTAAGGTATTATCACATATCTGGAGATGCTGGTACACACCTGGAGACCCACAGCAGGAGAGGCTGAGGCAGGAAGATTGAGTGTTCAAAGTTAGACTTGGCTACATAGTAAGTTCAGGGGCAGGCTGAGCTACGAGACTCTGCCCTCTCGCCAAAAAGTGGGGTGGGTGTTAGGGATGTAACTCAGTGATAGAGTGCTTGTAGCACCCCTAAAATACAAATAAGTAATTAAAAACTGAAATATGTTGTCATAGCAACTAAGGTGTAAGTGGTGAGGACTAGTTGGAAGAACGCATAGTAAGGTCCAGGAGGGTGTCTGGCACACACCAAGAGTTCAGTGAATGGTACTTTTTTCTCTTGTTTCTAAGCTTCACAATTTACAGCACAGAGAATGAGTTTTCGGAATATGTTTCCTGTTGAACACTGTCCATGGACCACTGTTCCTACACAAGCTTACAGAAAATTTGATGGTAGTGTTTTCAACTCCTTAAAGATATGAAATGAATACGTTTAAATATTATGAGTTCTGGGGCAAATGGATGAGGTTGGACAGAAGTGACTAAGAAGTGAAAAGTGTTTGATTAGTTTCCAAAAATTCCCGAGTTTTCATTATTTTCTTCTTTCTCCTTTCCCTCAAATCCCAAAGGCTGATCATGAAACGAATAAAACCATTGATATTATTAGGTTATTTGCACATAGATATTAGTAGATGCTCTCAAGCCTTCAAAGTTTAAAATGAGTTTATTGTTCTTAGTAAAATATCAGTGGTCATTCCTGTGAGCTCTCTATTTTTAGCCTGTACTATACACTTTATAGTTGTAGCATGAGACAGGACCTTGCATTATAATATTGACTGTTCATTCAACTTCCAGACGTGTGTTCTTAGATGATGTATTATAATTGCTGAGATTGTAAATCAATATCTGACTAGTGACCTAAAGGTCACCACTTAGCTTTTGTGTATACATGCACCCATACCTACCCACACCCCCACACCCACATACGCACACACTCTTACACAATGTGCATGGGTGTTTTGCCTGCATGTATATCTATGCACTACATGTGTGCTTTGTGCTTGCAGAGGCCAGAAGAGGGTGCCAGAGCCCCTCAAACTAGAGTTGTAGAAACTTGTGAACCAATGTGTGGGTGCTGGGAATTGAATCCAGGTCCTCTGCAAGAGCAGCAAGTGCCCTTAACACCTGAACCATATTTCCAGACTCTCTTTGTATATTTTTTATTTCATTAGTTCTTGAACGTTTATTGGGCTCATGATATGTGTCAGTATGGGGACAGAAATATGAACAAATCACAGGCCCTCCTTTGAAGAAGATTACATCTACTGGATCATAATGATCTATTGTTATTTTACTTATGAGTTCCCAGTGTTGGAATACTATCCTTATTAACTACTCTGGAGAAATGGCCATCTAGATGGGATGTTTGTGTATATCTGTATGTGTATGTATACATGTACCATATATACATGTTTACATGTGTATACATGTATATACCTCCATTTGGGGGGATTTAAACTACTTTTTAATGTAGTTCTGAACTCCAGTTACAGCTTAGGAAGATGTGTATATTTGGGTTTCAGGTGGGTTTTTAAATTAAACTTTTGGCTTAGCATACAAAGTAATGAGTTTTACTATGGCATTTTCACACACGTGTGTCATTATACTTTGTCCTTGTTTGTCCCCCTCCCCATTACCTTCTTCTCCATTCCCCCTATTTTTTAATATTATGTGTATGAGCATTTCACCTGTTTTCTACACCTGTGCAGCACATGTGTGCCTGATGTAGGCAGAAATCAGAAGAGAGTGTTGACTCCCCTTGGACTGTAGTTCCAGATGCCTGTGAACTGCCATGTGGGTGCTTGTCCTCAAGCCCAGGTCCTTTGAAAGGGCAACCAGTACTCTTAACCACTGGGCCATCCCTCCCCCAGCCCCTCCAGCCCCTCCAGGCCCTCCAGACCCCCTAGCCCCCTCTTGCTGGTCCCTTCCTCTCCACAAGTCACCCCCCTGTCACATCACATGTGTTCTATTACCTTTCCCATCTCTGCCTCTCTCCTGTTAGCTCTCTCCCTTCTCATGGTTCCCTTTCTACTTCCATGTGCTACACACACACACACATACACACACACACACACACACACACACACACACACACACACACCCCTCTAGATGCCTCACGAGAGAAACCAAGTGGCATTTATTGTTTTGAATGTGGCTTGTTCCACTTAACATAATGATCTCCATTTTGATCTATTTTCCTCAAAAGTTGTGATCTCTCTCTCTCTCTCTCTGTGTGTGTGTGTGCGCGTGTGCGTGTGCGTGTGCGTGTGTGTGTGTGTGTGTGTGTGTGTGTGTGTGTGTGTGTGTGTGTATGTACCACATTTTAATCCATTCATCTGTTGACAGGCATTTAGACTGGTTCTATTTCCTGGCTATTGTGAATAATGCAACGATAAAAGTGGATGGTTTATAGCATGTTGGCTTACATTTCTTAGGGCATATACCCAGGAGTGGTATAGCTGGGGTTTATGGTAGTTCTGTTTTTAGTTACT
Source organism: Peromyscus californicus insignis (assembly GCF_007827085.1). Classification (NCBI taxonomy): domain Eukaryota; kingdom Metazoa; phylum Chordata; class Mammalia; order Rodentia; family Cricetidae; genus Peromyscus; species Peromyscus californicus. Next base: position 80,175,438 of record NW_026294595.1, read on the forward strand.
TTGCATACAGATTTCTATAGTGGCTACATTAGTTTATGTTCCCATTAGCAGTGAACAATGTTTTTTTTTTTTACCCCCACCCCCTTACCAGCATTTGTGATCACTTGTTTCCTTGATGATAGCTATTTTTATTAGGATGGGATGGAATCTCCAAGTGGTTTTAATAAGCATTTCCTTAAGGGTTTTTCCATAATGTTTTGCATTGCGTTGTTGTAATAAAGTCTTTAAAATGTTAAAGTTAATCGGGTAATGTGTCTCAAACTTTTAATCCCAGAACTCACAAGGAGGTTGTCACAGTTGGAGGCCTGGCCTACCATATAAAACTCTCTTTAAAAGTATTTTTTGTGGCAGTGTTGGGGTATGGGGCTAGCAATGGGATGGCTAAGTGAGTAGAAACATTGGTTCATGGATCTGATGGCCTGAGTTTGATTCCTGGATCCCACAAGGTGGCAGGAGAGAACAAGCTCCCTAGAGTTGTCCTGTGACCTCCACGCATGTACCATGGCACACTGTGCCCACACCCGCCCACACATACATACACACATACACATAAATCATCTGATAAATTAAAAAAGCACCAAAACACTTTAAGTTGACTTCCTGGTCTTGAAGGGCATTGTAACCTTTACATAACTGTAACACACTTTATAACTAATGTTTGCTAAGTATTCTTTTGTGAAACTAAATAAACTCGTTGGAAAATTTAAAGACTCCTTCTTGTCACGTAATTGGAAACATTTTATCCAACTGTGGTATTCTTTATAGGGCTGGGGACAAAAGCTGAAAGTGTGCAGTGAAGCAAGTGCTCATGTATCACTGGGCAGGAGCCCAACCCTACTGAATGGTCTGCTCTCTCTAGGTGACCATATCACTTGCAGGTAATGACATGGAAACTAAAAATCTCCTTAGCTTTATTGATTATTTATATTTGTGGCATCATTTTTGCATCACGTAGAACAGAGCTTCTGGGCTTTGGCACTGTTGATTTGGGGCTGGATAATTCTTGGGTCATGGGTTATCTTGTTCATCACGAGTGCTTATCAGCATCCCTGGCTCCTCCCCTACCAGATGCCAAGAGCACTCTCAGCTCCAAAGTTGGGACAATCAAAGTTGGCTCTAGATATTGCTCAGAATCTGCTAAAAAAGTGAAACCTCCACCAGTTGACAATCAGTGCTCTCGAATTTTCAAGATATTTTAATCCTAACAGTGAAATGTGTATTCCTAATCTGTTTCTGAGTTTACAGGGAATAATGCTTCTGGTGTTTTTTTCCAGAAAAAAATCTGTACATTTAGGTTTTATGGAGTCCAGGAAATAAAATTTTACTCTGACGTTAAGATAAATTATATATATATATATATATATATATATATATATATATATATATATATATTTTAGGTTTTTCAAAACAGGGTTTCTCTGTGCAGCTTTGCGCCTTTCCTGGATCTCGCTCTGTAGACCAGGCTGGCCTCGAACTCACAAAGATCCTCCTGCCTCTGCCTCCCAAGTGCTGGGATTAAAGGTGTGCGCCACCACCGCCCGGCAAGATAAATAATATATTAAACAGTGACAATTACTGTTTTGTGGTGTTCTGAAAGAATTTCTACAATTCAGGGACTCTCTTAGGACCAAGTGGTGGTGATGATGTGTATGTATAGGAGCAGGGTACAGGTGTTGTATAACCCTTGAATCTGAAAACTTGACTCATAGACACTTAGCAAACAGTCCAGGGTTTTCTCCTTGAAGACAAGGAATCCAAACACTAGACTGGCTATAGCTGAGAAAATCCCCCCAAGGTATCTGAGTAGATGGTATTAGTATTTAGTATTCTTTCAAATGGCAATTTATTTTTTATTTTTTTGTTTTCCTGCACTCATTTTATTAGGCTCCTGCTTTCAACATTTCAAATACAATCATTAAGAGTCCTCATTCTGAGCTTCCTATGGCCTTGAGAAGTTGGCTTGGAGGATGGAGGTGATGATATGGCTTGGCAAGAAGCTAGATGATGTTTGAACCTTCACAGACACACTGGGGTCCAAAGTCCCAGACACGTGGCTCAGGTGAGGGAAAGGGAGGCATACATTCCACACTTGAGCCCGCTTCGACTCCAGTGGTCTGCACGGGCCAGTGGAGGGGGCCTGAGGCCCCTGAGGCTGGTAGATTTATGTTGGGAAAGCAGCACAGTAAGAAGAGATTAGAAACCATTTCAGAGGGTGTCTGAGGGCTTGCTCCTCCATCTGGGCGTCTGGGACACTGAGCTCCGTCTGTGAGGACCTGGGTCCGTGCCAGCAGAGGGAGTAGGACAAGCCCAAGGAATGGAAGGTCACCGGCAGAGAGGGCCTTTGATAATTATATCCTTGTTTCCTTGAAGGTACCAGTGTCCTTGATTCGCCAGCTTCAAAGTGAACTGCCTCTGAAGTGGGGGCGCTACTCACACCTGCTGTGCTGCTGTGTGGCTGCAGACTCAACAAGACAATAAGTCTGTTGACATTTTCAAGGCCACCTTCATAACCCAAGCCCTGGGAAGTTTCTGTCTTCCTTGTTTCTTTCTAAAAGAACACGAAGAAGACATTAGTGTGTCCAGGACGGACTCCGGGGTGGATCCCATGTAAAGGTATTCCCTTAAATTCAGATGTCCTGTGGGTTATAGAGTCCAAGTCATCGCTTCACCCTCTCCTTTACCCCTCCCCAAAGGGACCATCGTGTCTTGTAGTCATCCAGGGGTCAGTAACAACAGGCGTAGTCGTTCTTTTTTACCCATGTATTGCTCTTTGGAGATGCTACATCAGCCGTGGTTTAAGAAGGATCCACATGGTTCTGCTGTTCATGGCTCCCTCCTAGCCCTTTGCTTCTTATAGGTCTTTATAGAGAGGACCGCCGATCCTGTTTATCTACTGTACAATGAATAGGGTCTAAAAATGGATTTCCAGGGCTTAGGAAATGACTAATGTCACACAAGCAAACAGGACCTGAGTTCAGATTTCCAGCACTCTTGTAAAAAGCTGGTGTGGTATATCTGTTATCCCACTGCCCGGGAGGCAGAGAGAGGCTGACCCCTGGACCTCACTGGCCAGCTGTCTGAGCTGGATGGATAAGTTTTGGCTTCAGTGAGAGATCCGTCTTGAGAAGTAAGGTAAAGAGCACCTGAAGAAGACACCGATGGCCTCCACACAATGAACACTCCTATACAAACATATTGCTGTGTTATACACACTGACCACATACAAATATTAAAATTAAAGTGGAATTTCCATTGACTGCATAAATGTATCTGCTGCTTCCTCACCCCAACTTTTCACTTGCTCCCAGGGTAGAATAGACAAGTTCAAACCATATTCTATTGTAAAGCTCCATGACTGAGGACCAGGTCCTAGCCCTCTAACGCTGTCCATGAAACGAACCGAGTAAAGGGAGCCTGCGTACAGATGTTTTCCTTTGTTGTTTTTATCAGCCACATGGACCAAGATTTTTCTCCAGCAAAATCAGGCATTGATCAACACCTAGAAAATAGGGAGAGGGAAATATTTACTACATTTTTCTGGTTATTTTTTGTTCTGGCCTTAAAATGATAAATATTGGCTCCATAGACAAAACGTCCTCCCAGCACTGCGTTTTCCTGTGACATAATGCAAATGTAGCTCTACTGATGACATGTAAAGAATGGATCTTCTCATATGGAAGAAGGAAGATTCCTGCACTGCCCTCCCACCTCTGTTCTCTTAGTCGCTCTGAGAGTTCCTACTCCCTCCAACACCGGGGGTGACAACTATGTCACCTAGGACAGGGTGAGTACTCCGCACACCAGCTCCTGCCTCTCTTGGGATAACTGGGATTCTGAGCTGTTGCCTGTGATTTAATGAGGAGACCCATGGGGACAGCCCAGGTGCTGTATCTCATACCCTTGACGACTGCCAAGGGAACATTTAGTCTGTTGACTTTATTCAGTGATGCTAGTCTGGCAACAGTACCTGGGACTGTATATTACTCGGATACTTAATTTATTTGGTGTGGAAGGCTCTCTCTTCCACTTTAGCTGTCTCATAGCAGAAGATGAAAAACCATTTCGTTTGCAAGTCGTAAAAACTTTAACAGGCTTGGGCCTTAAAGAGTAAGGGACTCCTCTGACTTCCAAAGTATTAACAGAGGTCCAAACAACCGTTGTTGATGTAGTTTTTCCCTAAGAGAAAAATTATAGTGCAGACCTGATTGCAATAAAATCAGCATGGGAAATAAATGGCTTCCTTTGGGTGCTACCCAGTCTGAAGGGAACATGAGTATAAACTGTTATTAGGGGAGGGGAGGGGGGAATTATGGGGCCTTTGTCACAGCCTCCCTTACCTCCCACCTATCCTTCCCAACAACCTGGAGAGATAGAAGTATAACACTGCAAGAAGCAGTAGAACTTGAACTCTGCTAGTACATGAAATTGCTACCCAAATTAATGAAATGTCATTGTTTTATTTATTGACCTCACACTCAGTGGAGTTCATGAAGAACAGAACCCAGCCCATGTTTCCTTAGAACAGAAACAACCAACCAAAACAAGTGCTGTAATGATTCCAGTGCTCCAATTACCAACCTGGAGCCACTAACTAGGTATCAGGACACGGCCCCAAGCAGCCTCCTGCTGTTCACTTGCCCCTCATATCAAGGACTGATTTAAAGCAAACGTAAGCATCACCTACAGCAGTAAGAAAATGGAAACCATAGGAATGAAAATCCATGCTCCTTCTAGAGTCAGAAGACATCATGGCGCTTTGGCTTATCATCATGCAGAATTCATTTATTTTAAATTCTCTTTCTTAGTTTTTATGAAGAATGCTGGTTCTGCAGTCTAGCTGCCTGGTTTGTTTTCTTTGATTATGATTTAGTAGCTGTGTGATCTTGATGAAGTAATTTATCTGCGCTTTGGTTTTTCTCCTCTGTGAAATAAGGATGCTCATCTTCCCACAGAGTACTTTCGTGGCAAAGTCCATGACTAGACCTGACATATGATCAACGTTCCATGTGTGTGAACTTGTCATTAGCCATTTACTGCATAGTTGGGATTAGTTTGCATATTTCATTATAACGAACAATTCTGTGAGGCAGTGATTTTTATTCTTATTTTGCTGAAACAAATCCCGGGTCTCACACTTGAAATAGAGGGAACCCAATTTAGAATTCAGGTCCACCTGTGGCTTGGATAGGTGAAGGCCTCTGGGAAGCAGGCTGAGGATGGACCTCTAAAAGGAGTTTATTAGGCCGTGCTCCACAGAGGCTCATGCTAAGTGAGAGGATGTGACCCGCACCAACAGTAAAAACCTACAATAAAAGTCTTGGCTCACCTTTCTGGAACTCAGTCACTGACTTGGTCCTTTAGAGTTAGACCCGTTGGGGCACAGGGCTGAGGACCGGGTGTGGCTTTAGGCAAAACAGCCCTCTCATCTCAGGGTATCAGTGGAAGGCAGGCAGCCCTCACACTCCCAACAGTGATGGGCGTAAGCACTTTGCAGCATGAGCAGTCCACACTGACCCTTAGCTGGAGGAAAGAGGTTCAGAGTGATCTTGTGGGTGGTGGACCTATAGATAATTGCTGTTTTTATCCAGTATCTTAGACAATTTGAGGAACTCCAAAAAGAATTGTTGACTCCAAATAAGCATGACTTGTACTGGGGAGATAGCTAAACCATTAAAATACTGCCAGCATGTGGATCTTAGTGTGATGCCCAGAATCCACATAAAAAGCCATGTGTGGTGGTGTGCATTTGTAATCCCAGTGATGGGGGCCGGGGTGGAGACAAGTGAGCCCTGGGCCTTGCTGGCCAGCCAGTCTAGCCTAATTAGTGAGTCCCAGGTCCCAGTGAGAGACTGTCTCAAAACACAACATGATCAGCTCCTGAGGACTGACCCCTGAGGTTGATCTTTGGTCTACACATGGATGACCTGCACACAAACACCCCTCCCCCTGCAAAACATGAACAAACAGACAAACAAACAAACAAACAAACCAAGCATATCAGCTGCTAACTAGCACCAAAACAAGCAGGTCACCAACAGGCCACAGGTATCACAGTTTACATGTTCTTCACAACTGGCTTTGGCCACATGCAGAACACTAAACTAGCCCGAGTTTTTAAAAAAACTAATCCTGGCAAGTATTTTTTTTTTTTTATGATGTCTTCATGAATATAAGCTAGGGTCACAGATTTTAAAGTGGAAGAAGCTCAAGCAAGCTGAGCCTTTTGTCTGGGTTGAAGTCAGGGCTGTGAATTAGTTCAGGTTATCCAGCGCATCAACAGTTACACACAATGGGATCAGGACCATCCACACGAAGATGGATTTCTCAAGGAGAAGGTAGCTGTTTGCCAACTGCAAAGAAATTATAAAAACAAATTCTTGGCTGAAAACTTGAAAGGATAGGTTTGGAATGTTATCTTAATGCACATTACAGTCTTGAAGTTTCTTGTCATACCCAAGATAAAGTACTGTGTTTATATTTTATTCATTTCCATGTAAAATGACTTCTAAAGCTACATGCCAAGAATTCTCACTGACATAGTGTAGTTCATGATTCTTTGACTATATTTCTTTTTTCTTCTAACAATACACTGTTTTATGATTAAAATACTCCTCTCCTATGATTATAATTTCTCATCATATAACTGATACAATTACATAAATACAGGATTGAGTTCAAAATTCTTAAGGGAACAATTTCTGATTTGAGAGTAAAGCCTTATCATTAAAACACTTCCAGAAAATGTATCAGACATGTGGAGCCATCGGGTTTAAGAATGTACTACCAATTTTACGTTAGCTTATCATCTAGAGTGCAGTGTTCTCTGGCATATGGATAGACCCACAACCATGAAGATTAGGGCTCAGCCAAAACAGGAAAATTTAAATAAACAGATAAAAGCTTAATTTTTCATTATCTCCTCGGAACACTACCTAGCTGGAGTTCAAAACCCTATACGACTGTTCAGCTCTTCTGGGGTGGCTTTTAGTCCTGATAGTTCATGATACACATAAGAGAATGACCAGCTGAGACCATCCAACACTAACATCCACTGCATGCAAGTGCCATGACTAGAAGTGGGTAGAAAGCGATGTGGCTGAGGAAAGTGTCCCCACGCTGTCGTGAGTGGTACTGGCAGAAGAGATTAAGTAGAAGCACACTTAACTTCAACAACACATGAGTCTGATAAATGCTATAAAAAAAAGGGCTCAAATAAAATGCTACTGGGGTTCCAGAAAGGATACTCTATGCAGAGTTCCTTGTAAAAATAAATAATATTTTAGATGAATCCTGAAGGCTGTGTGTGAGATTCTTGAGTGAAGGTCTGAGGGGCTTTGTTTATCTTTAAACGTCTATTTTGTTCACATTTATGAAATGTAGCCTCTCCGGGTGTGCAGCACATGGTTATTCTCCCTCCACACTTGGAACTCTCATTTCACTGTCTTGCTGTCTTCATGGTTGCTCTGGGGAAATCCTCGGGTGCTCTGATGTCAGCTCCTGCACGGTCCTTCTCGTCTATCCAGCTGTTAGGAGTGATTCTCCTGTTTCTCTTTGTTCAGCTCTTCTCCAGCATGTCCAGGACATAACTTTCTTTTGACTTGTCCTGCTTGAGGTACACTGTGCCTCATCTGTGGGCTTCCATGTTTTCCCCAGTTCAGAAAAACTCTCAGCTGCTTCAGAGGTTGAAGTCTCCTACATTCTACCCTTTCTTTACAGAACCCCAACTAAATGCACACTAGATGGCTTCTCACTCTATTGTCTGTATCTTTGGCCAGTTTTTCATTCATTCTTTTATCTGCATATTTTTCACTTTCATTTTCTCTCTCCTTTCAAATTCTGGATATTTTCTTCAGGTGGTTCTTCAGTTTTCTAATTATCTCCTTGGAAATTTAACACTCATTAAATTAATTCTACTTTTCAGCCTTAAGGATTCTTTCTCTCTCAGAACTCAGGTCTACCTGGTCACCCTTGAGGGTCTGTCACTGTTTGCTTTTTCAAGGATCCCAATCCTCATTTATTAAAACATTTTACCATTCCTAATTAGAAAGGCAGAAAAAAAAAGGATGAGGACTTTGAAGATTTAAATATTTTATTTTTTAATTGCATGGATATAACTCTACCTTCATTTATCTATCTTTATATCTATGCACACATTCATACATATGTCTGTGCATCATGTGCTTGCCCGATGCCCACAGAGGCCAAAAGAAGGTGCCAGATTCTCTGGAACTTATGGTACAGATGGCAGGAAGTCACTATGTGGATGTTGGGAATGGAACTCTGCAAGAACAGCAAGTGCCCTTAACTGCTGAGCCGTCTCTCCAGCCCAGAGATGAAGACCTTAGACCCAAACTTCCTGAATTCACACTGTAGTTCTGCCCTGGAAGAGAAGCTGATAGGAGGAGACAGATTATTAACTGCACTGTGCTCCAGCTTCGGCTTGCCTCAGCCTGCTCTACCTCGCCCTGCCTTTTAACTACTTTTTCCTTGATGCTGAGGATCAAACCCAGACATGCTTTTCCATTTATGAAGTGGGGTAGCAATAGTACCCACCACCTGTTTCACAGAGTTGCTATGAAAATTCAGAGTCTTAACAGCAGTATTCAGCACATAATAATCACTGTCCATTTTATAAAACACTTTATACCTGGTAATTCCAGCATTCACGTATGTCGGAGTCTAAGCCAGATGCTGGTTCCCCACCTGTGCTTAGTGATCTTTGATCTGAACTCAAACTTGATGAAATTTTTTTGGACTTTTTCCTTTTTGTGAGATAGGCCTATTTCCAGGGTCTAGGGCATAGTGCCTGGATGGTGGATCTCGGTGACTTTTCAGGTGTGAGATGTGCATCTACTTCTGCTGGGACATAAGGGGACCCTCCAACTGTTTTGGAGTGTCCTGGCCTAATGCAGAAGTTTGAGAATCTTGCTTTTCCCACCTTATGGGTGCCTCAGGGCGGCATGTGTTGCATGTGTTTTCATCTCCAGAATCTAATTTTCCTAACACTCTGCTTTTAACTTTGGTTTCGGCTGGTTTTCTTAAAGGACTGTTCTTACACTGTTTTGTTACAAAATACAAGCCCAGCAAGATCCCATTCTTTCATAGTCAGCAAGGCCTTCAATACCATTGAAGTTATCAATACCATTTGAAGCTGCTTCTTGTTCAGTATCAGCCAGGGTGAGTAGCCTTTTGCTGCAGCAACAGACAATCCCAGTCTTTAACAGCTCAGAGATGAAGGTGCTGCCTACTCATGTTATGTGTCTGTCTCAGTCAATGGGGCTGTGTGTTACGGGAGACAGAAAATAAGGTAACCCACGTGCTGGCCATTAGAGACTTTTATCTGGAAGTAGCATCTGTCTCTTCTGCTGCCTCTTGGTCGGTCAAGGCAAGTGATGGGACCACACCTTAGTCCAAAACCATTGACACATTTGCTTAGGAAGAAGAGAACCAGTGATCACTGCTGACATCTACTATATTCTTTTTCTTCACCCAGCTTTATAAACAGTTCTGGGTTTCGACACATTATAGGTACACATTTAAAAACTCTTAAAGGTGTTATGTAATGAGCACCCATCACAGTCATTTTAAAACGCCAGTTTAATGGATCATGGTCCAGATTAGTGGGGATTAAAACAAATTTTATCATTCACTATTTCGAACAGACCAATTTAAAAATAATCAGAGCTTTCCTGATTATACAAGTAACATATACTCATCATTTACATGTTTTCAAATTTAGAAAATAAGTCAAGTGTGACTAGAATTTGAATGGATGTGCATTCCAAAGGGTGGGTACGAAGTACCAGAAATGATGATGAGCTTTGAAGGGGTGGGAAATGCTCACAGGAAAGAAACAGCTTTGTGGAGAATAGGATTTAAATGCCAACCAAACATGGAGGGCTTCTAGTGCCAGGAGAGACTGCCACTCTGTAGAGATTAAAAAGCCATTGAAAACTTTTGGGGAAAGAATTAAAATGCCAATTCAGCCTTTACAGAACATTTTTTTGGGGGCACTATAAAAGAACTGGGGATATGTTGGGCATTTTAATTCTATTTAGCTCAGTGGTAGAGCGCTTGCCTAGCAAGCACAAGACCCTGGGTTTGGTCCTCAGGTCTGGAAAAAAAAAAAAGAACTGGGGATATGAAAGTGAATAAACACAGTTCATTCCTTTGCTTAGTCCACTTTTTAGTAACAGGACTGAAGACGAATCTAGAATGATTGACCTAGACAGAAGAATGTGGAGAAACTACATTACCTTGTTCCCAGTCAGAGCTCAGGAGATGGAGATGAAAGGAAGGAATGGACCAAGAGGTCTTTGGAGATGGCATTATACACACTCCAGTTTCCCAGATATGCTGACCATGGGAAAACAAAGACCCGGAGTTCACTTTAAGGTTGTAAACTCAATAATCAGGTAAAATAACACCATTAAGATAAGTTAAAATGTCAGCTTGGGATGGGGAGTGGAAGGTGATATTTGGTTCAATACATGTTGAATTTGAAATTCCATGGATATCTCCCGGTAGAGGGATCCAGCAACAAGCTGGATGCATGGAATCAGAACTTAGGAGCCCTGCAGTCAGAAACCAAAGTCTTTGGTACAGCACTGACCATTTCTGAAGACAGGCCTGCAGAGAGAGGGTGCTGCAGAGCCATGTTCTGAAGCTGTATGATGAACACATGCAAATGACAAAGTTTGTCTTTGGGAGAGTACAGAATACAAAACCATCACTACATCTAAGACCCATCGTAGTGAATGACACGACACTCTATCTGTACAGATCCATTCTGTCAGGTCTTCAAGGCTTGTCAGTTTCCAGTGTCTTCGATATGAATTAGTTACTGTCTGAACAGACAATACCACACCCAAGGTAGGTGGGGGGAATCTTCTCACTGGCAGGCAGAGGTAGCACCCAGAGCAGCCATCAGGTTGGGATGTGATGGCGGTTGAGGTCTGTTTAGATCGGGAAAGGGGGACTGGGTTCTGAGCAGAAAGCATGGGGTCTAGTACCAGACCAAACCCCTGAGATCCTCAAGGGTCGCTAAGGTTCAGCGTAGATGTTTTTACGTACAACGCTTGTGCTGAAGTTGAGTATAGACAAGTCAGCACCCACTAGGGATTATGGTTAGGTCCACTGAAATATTAAATTAGTAACCTTTCTTTTCACATCAGCCAGGCATTCATGCTTTGTAATGCTTGGCATGGAGATCTTAAGCAGGCAAAACACTGGATACAGCTTTTCTTGGTTAAAAGAAAGGCTGGTATGTTATGGCACAAAACTTAAAGGTGGCTCAGAGAGCAACTTTTGTGTTTGTATATTTTATCAAAATAAAATTTGAGTTAAATATAAAATCATTTTGTTCTGAGGATTGGTATGTGCATGTTAAACAAGAAATAAACATAGTGCTCATATTATTGTTTAAAGACATGTTGAGCCTTGAGGGACCATGTCGTGGAGAGGGAGGACTGAGGGAGGATGCCATCAATGATGAGTCTTTTCAGACAGGGTCTCACTATGTCGTCCCTGGATTCCTGAAATTTACTCCGTAGACCAGACTAGCCTTGAACTCATGGAGTTTGGCCTATCTCTGCCTCCTGAGGGCTGGGATTTAAGGCTGGTGCTACCACACAAGACCTAATAATGACATTTCTTGTCTATCTGAGAGCCTTTTTTTTAAAAAAAAATTTAATCAAGGCATGTTTATGACCCACACTTACTGAGAATTCCTCCTTCATGGGAATAATTGCAATTTCCAATCCCCATCACTAATGGTGTTCAACAGGTTACCCCCACCTGCTGGTGTAGGATAGGCACATGCTGAACCAGTCAGTGTAGCATGCATGCATCCCAGGACACCTAAGGGCATCACAGACCTGTTATTGCTCAATCTCTGGTGGCTGAATGTCACTTGTCCCTCTAAGGAAATCTGAGAGCCTTTTAAGAAAAATTATTTCCATGATTTTTTTTTTCAAGACAGGGTTTCTCTGTGTAACAGCTCCTGGCTGTCCTGGAGATCCCTTTGTAGACCAGGCTGGCCTTGTACTCACAGAGATTGGCCTGCCTCTACCTCCTGAGTACTGGGATTAAAGGTATGCACCAGCCCTTCCTGGCTGTTCCCATAGATTTTAACCAGGATTTAAACAAGGATCTGTGTTGACCACAGGTTTGGAACTCTCATTTGGAGCCTGGTGGCTCACTGTTGGGTACACTACTGAAGACAATGAGATAGAACCCAATCCCCACCCCAATCCGTGATTGCCTGTTGACAGGCCTAGTCTTCTGCCCAATGCAGGCAACCCAACTATGGTGAGATGGTGTTTGTAACATTGTGTGATGGCCTGAGGAGAGCATTTCTCAGTCGCTTTCCCTGTCTTCCACAGGTCATACTCTTTCTGCTCCCTCTTTGGTGACATTCCTTGAGTCTTTTGTGGGTGGTATAAACATCCTATTTAGGTACTCAACTGTCACTTATTGTAAGTTCCTAAAGCAGCCATGAGTCTCTACATTCATTGTCCTTAACATGAGTGTGGGACAGGAACTCTGGGGGGGGGGGGGCTACAGGTGAGAGGGAGATAAGAGGGTATGTGTGGGGGTGCTAAAACTAAACGTGCTCTCTACATATATGAAATTAGTCCAAGAACAAATTTAATCAATAAAAATGGGAAATCTGATTATATAAAAAGATAAAGCACTATTCTGCTGCATCCATCATGTTATAGCATTAAGTCTTATAAGCATGCAGTAGACATTTATTGACCAACGGATAAGCATTTTTAAAGCTAACTCTTGAGGGAGATGGGAAACCCTAGTGGAGGTAAAAGAACCTGTTTGCTTGGGAGCTCACTGGATTTACGACAGGCAAATGGATGAAATGCCTTCCCCAGGGACAGTTCTGGGTAGGAGTGACACCTTGGACAGACCCCGTTGTGTGCCATATTTGCCTCACACAGACTTCAAGGCCATGCCATGCCCTGGGGAGAGCTGGAGTGGACACTTCGGAGACTTGAGGTCTCTTCTACAAAACGAAGGGTTGGGTTTGGTGGTGGCTAAGACAAGCTTGGGATTTGGCATGTGCACACTTAGCCTGGCCAACCCCAGTGTCTCCAGACTGTGTCATTCCTGATTGGCACAATAGTTAAATATTCTGACTGTCATCCTTACCCTCAGGTTTCTTCCACAGGAGGACAATGTTTTGCAGGTATTTAGAAGACCAGGGTAGTTTGGTTTGGGGGGAACAGAAGATTCACACAAATTCGCCCAAACTGTGTTTGCTTATTGCTTCTAAGTATTCTCCTGGTTACTTCGGGTGCAAGTGAGTTCTGCAAACAAAACCACCTTCCTGTCGCTGGCTCTCTGCTCCCAGTCTCCATGTGTTAACCTCCTCCGAACCTTTCCTCCCTCTACTCTAAAACAATATTTTCCTTGGCTTACAACACTTGCCCAATTTCCTCATGAGTGGGGAAAATAAGAATGGGAAGTTTGAACCCCGAGTGTCCGGGGTTCTCTCTTGGTCCCTCCCTGCTCCTCCTTGGGAGAAATCCAAACACAAAGAAAGGACCCTGAGCTGCCAGGCAGCCAGGTAGAGGTGGGCATCCTCTCACTCCTTACTTTCCCTATACTCTTTCTCTCTCACCCACTCGGCGACACCTCATCTCGTGGCTCTTCTGCTATGACATTCATGCATTTGTACACAATGAAGTTATCATCTTGTGTTACCTGTACATGTACATCTCATGGCTAGAAGATGGGCTGCTTTTTTATGTGCCCCGTTTTCCAGCACAACACAGGGTATAGAGAAGCCTGGTGTGTACTATAGCTGTCAATCATATTCTGGGTAGCACTAGCCCCCTCCAACCCACCTCAAGAAACAACTATGTGAATCAGAGCATGCACATGTGACCCTGGATCTGGGAAGGTAAGACTTCCATGAAAAGCCCCCACCTCACAGTCTTAGGGACTAGCAGTCAGAAAGTATGGCCACTGGAGAGTCACACAGAACTATGGCCACCAATCATGACCTTGAAATGATGTCAGTGCAGGAAGTTCACCTGAGAGGGGGGTGTCAGGAAGCATCCATGAGATGGGGGAAAGTGAGGAAGAGAAAAAGAGAAATGTGAATAAAAGATGCCCTGTGAGCCAGTTACTGCCCTGAGAAACTGTGGTTTGACACTCTTGAGACTCCGAGACTCCAGGGCCAGGTTCCACTGTCCCACTGGGGAACAGGAAAGACTGGCCATATCCACTTGTTTGTCATCCATTTGATGACTTCTCGCCTGCGCTGGCTTTGGCCGAGTCTGCCTCCAGCCCAAGAGAAATCTAGCAGAGAAACACAGATGAACACACGGGGCATGTGATGGCTGGTCTTGGCTGTCAACTTGACTGCATGTGGAATCAACTAAAACCCAAGCAACTGGGCATGCTCAGGAAGGGTTTGCTTGACTAGACCATTTGAGGTGAGAAGACACACCCTAAATCTGGTCCATACTTTCTGGTAGCAGTCCACATAAAAGGACGTGGGAGAAGGAAGTTCTGGCTTTTTTGTCTGCTTGCCTTTACTCTCCACAGCAAGTTCACCTATCCTGTTCCTGAGCCATTCCCTCCCCGGTATTAGAACCTACATCTTTGGAATTCCAACATAGATGGAAGACCGGCAGCTTTCTCTGGTTTCCCTGGGACTCCAGGACCAGATTAGGACTCTTGAGACACCCAGTCTTGTGGGCTGAACAACTCCCGGATCTTTTGGTCAGGAGATAGCCATTGCTGGACTACCCAGATCACAGCTTGTAAGTCTCTCTGATAAATCAGTTCTGTTCCTCTAGAGAACCTTAACTAATCCATAACAGTCCCCAAGGCAGGACAGAGGACTTAAGCAGCCCATTGACGGTGCTGTGCCTGCTGCAGCAACTTGAGGCCAAACCTAAGCCCAAGTTGTGCTGTGGCCTAACTTACAGAGCCCTGCATCAGGGGCTGATGGGTCGAGAGGAGAATGTGGTGAAGAAGCTGGAGCAACAGACTAAAGTGACAGGGACAGAGCAGAGGCCTGGCCATCACACCACTGAGTTTCTCAGCAGCCACATGAGCTTGCTGGTGTAGTTGCTGTGGAGACATGCCCCAGGATTGGCCAACCACAATGACTCATCAGTTCTCTGTCTAGTTTGTCTCAGCTCCTGTTCATACAATTGATGGTCAATCTTGAGCTGCTCTTGACGTGAATGATGCTCTCCATGACATCAAAAGACTCTTCTGTTCCCACATCTGTCTCCTGAGCTAGATCCCCTTCTTGTTCATGTAGCCTCTGGAATGTCTGATTCTAACTTTCAGCACACACACACACACACACACACACACACACACACACACACTTTTTAAAATTTTTTTGCAGTAGTTGTTATCATCACACATAGTAGTGTTGAGTCAAAACTGCCTGTCCAAACACAAACATGGTATCAGACGAGGAAGCCAGAGCAGAACAGTGTAGATCACAGGGTGTGTTCAGCACTGTGTAGAAGGAACTCTGTTCACTGGCTGGGAGCCGCTGCAGAACTGTACAGGAATGCTCACTGACCAAGACTAGCCAGTGTGTTTTCTTTTCTGTATCTGTGTATTAGTCCATTCTGCATTACTTTGGTAAAATATCTGAGGAAAGCTGACTTTAGAAAGTGAAAAGGTTTGCTTAGCTCACAGTTCTGGAGTTTCAAGAACATGACTCATTAGCTCTTCCCTGCTGAGGATACCCATGGTGGACCACATGACCATTTGACAGAGGGTGAAGTCATATCTTGAGAATGGGAAGCCAGAGCCACTAGGGTTACACAGTCCCTTTTGAAGATGCACCACTGAATAGCCTAGGGATTTCCCACTAGGTCCTACTTCTTAAAGCTCCCACTCACCTCAATGTTCACATATTATGTAGGCACATCTCCCACATGAACTTTTGGTCACCATCCACATCCAATTATAGCAAGCTACTATTAGCCAAGGATATGTGAAGGTTAAAACTATTTCCTTTAAAAGTATCCCATTGCTTAAATGAGAAATTTTTCATTTCTGTAACACCAGCGAACCATATATAAAGAGTATACCACATGTTTGCCTCTGACCGAAGGGTAGGAGAGAGAGAAATTGATTAAGGAATTGGCTCATGCACGTCTAGAGTTTAGTAAATCAAAAACCTGCATGGTAGACCTCAGGCTAGAGACACAGTTCAAGTCTAAAGGCACCTGCTGGCAGAATTCCCTGTTTCTCGGGGGAGGGAGGAGTCAGTTGTTTCCACTATCAGAACCTTCACCTGATTGGATGGGGCCCACGCACGTCATGGAAGGTGGTCCATTTCACTCAAAGTTTGCTAAGTTAAATGCTAATTTCATCTTAAATGCCTTCATGGGCATGCCTAGAATAAGGTTTGATCATATATCTGGGTTCTATGGCTTTGCCCATTTGACACATAAAAATAGCTATGGTACCACACACCTCTGATCCTCAGCAGTGGTTTCTTAGTTTGTGTTTGTTTAATGAGTGAATAAGTGAAAAATCTTCCTGACTTTGTCCTTAAATTTAGGGACAGCCTTGACCTTTTGCTCAACAGACAGGCTGAGCAAAATCTCACATGCACCTACACACATGCCCAAGAATGCTCTTCTGAGCCTCGTTAGCAACGTTCCTGAGCTGGAAATAATGAGAATGCCCATCGATGCTGTGTGACCCAAAGGCCACTGTCACAACCGACATAAACTACAGTTGCATGCAAGAGGGAGAGCCTCACACAGACGAGGTGGAGCCGAAGAGGCAGCCACAGAAGAACAGGGCATTAGTTCCGTCTATGTCAAGTTTCGAAGTGGATGTGGTTGAACCCAATTCTATTTATTAATAGATGATGTCTACTCAGGTGCTAAACAATTTAGAATCTCTCTGGGTACAAAAGAAGCACTGTCCTCTGACGCCTCCTGACATCACTACTGACTGTCACTACGGCTGAGCTTCACTTTTCTGTATGACTGTCACACTTCACAGTGAAAAGCTTCAACAGTTTTCTCCAAGGTCCCCTCATACCAACTCCTAAAAATCGGAAAGACCGACCCACGCCCCAAATGACTTATGGCTAAGGAGGTCAGCGTCTTCGCTCTGGACTTGCTGCCCAATAGCTTCTCCTTGAGACCCTTTTTCGTCTCTCCACTTCCTCCAGGACAGATGTCTCCATCTCAGCACTGTGGTTAGATTTACAATGTAACCAGTTTAACAGTTGGGAGTCCTGAAATTCAGCCCCGGCGGCGGAACTTGCCGAGCAGCTGCAGAAAAGATGAACGTCTCTCCTGGGATCAAAAGCCTGGAGGGTTTTCGGGGAAAAGTTCAGTAGTGTGTGCATGCAAAGCCTATTTTAAGCAGAAGGCCCTGTTAGGGTTGAAGCACCCGTCTATCTCATTATTAGCTGGGAGAGCCTGAGGTGACATGCTTTGAAACCACCCTACCCCCCCCCACCCCCACCCATTGCTGGCCTGAAACCTAGGGACAGCCGGTAGCAGGCTGTCTCGATGCAGAGCTTCCGGGATTCTGCGTCGGCAGTGGGCTGCAGGGCAGGTGTGGGTAGCTCCCTTAAGCATCTTTTCATACCTGTTAGTTAGTACTTGCAAATGTGCAGTTACATATACTTTCTCCCCATTCCCCACCCCGGAACACACCCCACACCCTCCCTCTCTGCCTGGAGAATAACAACTTTCACACGCCGCCCGCCCGCCCGCCGCCGCAGGGAAACCCGAAGAGAAGCATGCGAGCCTCTGGACACCTCTCCTCAGACTGGCTGTCACAGATGCCGGCTTCAGTCAGGCTGTTTAAACTCCGTCAGAGTAGCATTTATCTACAACGGGGTCATTTTATAGGTCCATTAAACCTACATTTTCTCTTGGGCTCCTTTCCCTCAGCTCCCCTCAACCCTTCTTCCAGTCACACACTCAAAAAAAAAAAAAAAATCCCCTTAAGCCCCAGAAATAAATCTCTATAAACTGCCAAGCATTCAATCAGGCTTTTACTATATCTCTTTGCAATTAGAATAAATTTACTGCTTGGAGAGATGAGGGGAAATATGTAAGGTACTCCTTGGATAAATATACTCCAGTGAGAAAAGTAGAGGCTCTGTTAAAATTATCTCTGTGAATTCAACAAGAATCAAGGTCACGGGAACAGCCACATACCAGGGAACGTTAATTAATGGGCCTGCAGCTGGTGGTACCACTTGGCCGCTCTGCTCCAGCTGCCTGCTCTATATTTCTCTCGTTTGTAGGACCGTTCTTGGCCCAAATCCCATCTCTCTCTCTCTCTCTTTTTTTTCCCCTTCCAAGTACATAAGTCTGTTCTGGAAGGATGCCAACTTTTCAGAGCACTAAGGCAAGCGCTGTTTCTTCACTGTTTTTATCTCCTTTTTAAAAGGAAGGCTACTCTATCACCTCTGGAGTGGGATTACTGGTAATCAGTGATGGGGCTGTGGTCTGAGGTCAGTGTTCTGGCGCTGTGTGCTAAGCCAGTGAGGCGAGGTCCTCTTGTGTCTTCTCCTCCAACAAACATAGAAGACAAGTGAAATCTCCCCCTATCGTCTTTGTAGGGTTTTGGGTTAGGCCAGGCTGGGGGAAAGGCAAAGTGTAGTCAGCAGGCAGTTACCACATCCGCACTGCAGAGGCAGGAGGAAGGAAGCCGGAGCTAAGGGGCCAATGGAGAAGCAAGTTTTCCCAAGGTCGGAGGAGTATATACCAGTTAAGTCTACTGGGAAGTAGTAAATGAGTAGACCTCTCAGCTGGGACCCACAAAGTGGGTTAATTACAGTGTGATTTCACAATGGAGGCCTAGCTGTTCAGTCTGGTTTTCCCCACGATGCTTTAGACTGTATTTCAGCTGTGCATCATTCTGGCTAAGCACAACTCAGAGTTAGAAAGATCTGGAAGCTAGACACTGTCACACACACACCTATAATCCCAGCATCCAAGCGGCTGAGGTGGGAGGATGTAGAGTTACAGTTAACCTAATGTATATATTACATACAGTCATACTCGTTTACCTAGTCTACACGGTAAGATCATGTCTTTTAAAAACAAAAACAGGCTGGGGAGCTGGCTTAGTGAGCAAAGCCCTTGGCACGTGAGTGTGAGGATCTGAGTTTGAATCTCTAGGACCCATGTGAAGTTGGACACAGGGGCCCACATCTGCAGTCCTGGTGACCCTACAGTAAGGTGGGGATCAGAGACAGGGGCAGCTCTGGAAACTTGTGGGCCAGACAGCCTGGTGTATGCAAGAACAAGAAAAAAAGACTCGGGCTGGAGAGATGGCTCAGTGGTTAAGAGCACTGGCTGCTCTTCCAGAGGTCCTGAGTTCAATTCCCAGCAACCACATGGTGGCTCACAACCATCTGTAATGCGATCTGGTGCCCTCTCCTGGCCTGCAGGGATACATGCAGAGAGGAAATTGTATACATAATAAATAAATAAATAAATAAATCTTTAAAAAAAAAAAAAAAAAAAAAAAAAAAAAAGAAAAAAAGACTCTCCCTTAAACAATGTGGAAGGTGAGGACTAACACCCGAGGTTGCCCTCTGACCCCTACAGGTTTGCTGTAACCCTCACACACCTGTGAACACACACACACACACACACACACACACACACACACACACACACACACCTGTATAGCACACAGATTTTTTTTTTAATCTGTGTTTGAATCTTGATCAAATACTAAGCAGCTGTGACCACAGGCGTTGTCACATGGGAAGTTAGTTAGCCCATCTACACCTTGACGTTCTCATATGTAATACAGAACTCATAACAAGGCATTTGCCTCACTGCTATCCGAAGAGATGCTGCATATGGAATCTTAGGCACAGGACTGGGTGTGCTGGGAGCTCCAAGAGTTTCTTCACTGTGACTACTTGGCTCATGAGCTGTGGCTAAGCGTTTCCATGGCAGCAAGGGATGAGGAAGGGAGTTGGCCTCTGAGCTGATGAAGGCAGAGACCAGCGCAGTGGAGTGTCATCCCATTTACGGCCTGCCTTGTTTTTCTTCTCTCTTGGAAGCTTTCTCTCCCTCAGTGTTGCGTTTTGGAGGGCCTGGGCGTTCTTCCACACAGTGACAGACATGCGAATCTCGCCCAGAAATAACAGGGAAAATGCCTGACTCTGCAGTTTGAAGGAATTCTCCAGGTAGTCATTAGGCATGAACTCAAGCAGAGCCCTAGGGGAGGCTGTCCCCACCCCCAAGCCAGAAGGGCCGTCAGTTGACTAGGGCCAGTCTCTGCAAAGGAGACTCAGCTTTACTGAGCCCTTCAAGGAAGGAAGAATGTTCAGAAAACATTTGAAAGGTTCTCTGTTACTACTTCCAAACTGTAAAATGATATTTGGGTCCTTTAAATGACTTGGAAATTTTTCTGAAATTAAGGAATATGGATTTGATGGAGGCCTTGGTGGATTAAAGTTTTCCTTCTCTTTGAAGCATTTCAAACAACTTTAATCTGCTTTCAAGAGTGCAGCTCAATTCGCCACGGCATTCTTAAAGTATTGTTGCCTTCTGCACGGAACTGATACTTTTGTGTCTTGTTTTGAATGCATTTGCAGAAATATTTGAGGTACAAGAAAAAGTTAACATTGCTCATGAAGCCCAAGACTACACAGAGTAAAGACCTGGCTTCTAAAATGCTTGAAAGACATTTAAATTTTTTTTTTGTCTGGGGTATAAGAAAATTTAACAAGTGACTGGAAAGATTGCTCAGTGGCTGTAGTGTGCATGCTCTTATGGTACAAGACACAAGGTCAGTGCCTGGCACTCACATCAGGCAGCTTGCCTGCCTGCTGTGACTCCAGCTTCAAGGGGGTCTGACAGCCTCCTCTGACCTCCAAGAGCACTGCATTCATGTATAAAAATTCACACACACACACACACACACACACACACACACACACACACACACACGAGAAGAGCCAGTTTGGACACCTTCAAATTCTGTAACAGGACTCTGAAATACCCAAAGTAGATGGGCTTTCCTGTTCTCCATCATTTGAACCCTCCAGGACAATGATCCACAGTCCTTGTGATAACGTAGAGGCGCTAGGGAAAGAAAGATTGAGCTAAGTTCATTGAACGGCTCGCATCCTCTTTTGATGTTCATCCATCCATCCAGACAACATAAGCAGCAGCAGCAGTCATTCCCCAGTCATTGGAGTCCACAGTGTTGTCCGAATCTTCATCAAGCCAGGATCCAAAACCTGTGCCCATCTTCCCTCTCCATCCCCACAGAGCATAGCAGCCCGTGATTCAGGTGTTCAGAATCAGTCTAGGGACACAATTCTCTGCAGGGAGGTAACCTGCTGGTCTTCTGACAGAGAAGAATGATCTGATTTAGGGCACTGTGGCTCAGATGGTAGAGAACTGGACTATAGTCTGGACCATCGACTATGGACCTTTATCACTACATCTCCATGCTTGGCTTTGAGGTGAGTGGAACCACACTAGATGCATTCTTCTGAGTGGCTCCCCTCACGTTGTATACCAATCTCGGCCTCATTCTTGCTGAGTCATACCTTAGCCCTTCATCTCTTTTTATCCCAGGCTGTTTTGTGGTATGGACACAAGCACATTTTGTCAGTCCATTTGTTAGTGGAGACTTGATTTTGTGAATTTTACATGATGAAAGATTCATCCATGGAGAGCGTGCGGCTGCTGCTATTTCCACATGTAGACTATTCATGATGTATACAGGCTACATGGTCTGTTTTCCTGTTGGTGAGTATGGCCTACTGAGGCCTTATTCACTTTCTACTACCAAGGATGATGGAGTAAGTTTTGTGAAAGGGGGTTTATTTTGGCTTCTGAAGAGCCATCTCATTTGGTGACAACCTTGCTGGCAGAATCCCAAGGCAGAGCAGGAGCCTGAGGCTGCTGGTCACATTGCAGTCGCACTCAGGAATCAGAGAGCGAACAGAAAGTGAAGCCGGGTTCTAGAAGCCCAAGGCCCTCTCCCAGTGACCCACTAGCAATGTTCTGCCTCCTAAAGGATTCTGCAGTCTTTCCAACCGCAGCCACAGGCTGAGTGAGGACCAAGTGTTCAGATGTATAAGGCTAGGGGGGACATTTCACAATCGGTCCACAGAGCCTTCCCATACTTAAAAAGCAGCATATAATAAGATCATGCAGATAGTCAACAGGCCCTTAGTACAGGTCAGATGGGATAGTGCTCAGAGTTACAGAAACTATCTTTGTGGGTTTTATAAACAGCCTTAAGAGGTAGCTTTTATCATTAGCCCATTTTACAGACAAGGAAACTAAACTCAAAGTGAAACAGATAACAAGGAGAGAGCCAGGATGTGGGCATAGGAAGGCTGGCTTAATCTATGTTTGGAGAACTTGACTGATAAGTCCTGTTCCTGCCAGTTGCAGTGATGGTTGTGTGACAAAACTCTTCCTGGGGAGACACGACACATATCCACTCACCCCAGAGAGCTATCCCACAACAGACCAAAGTATATATACAACAAGGTACAGTGTGGTCAACCAGTGAGCTTTATTGGGATTACTTACAGAAGTATGGGTGAGGGGTTAATTACAGGATCAGAAATGACTCACAGACAGCTCCATCACCAAAGCCCACCCCAGCATGGGTGACAGCTCACAAAGCTGGGAGCCTGGAGCACATGGCACAGCCTGCCGGCGGCTCAAAAGGTTGGAGAGTGTGCTTTCCAGGTGACTCTGGTCTAAATCTCTTCCAGGCAGCAGGTCTGGTCTGAGTGTCCTCTGCAGCTCCGTTTGTCTCAGAGGGACTCTCCCCTTTTATTGTTTACTCTGGCTGGGAGGGGCCTAGTGAATCTGGTCAGTTTCAGGAACTTCCTCAAGTTATTTTGAATGTTTTACCATCTTGTTTAAGGAGCTTTCCTATAGGAGAGGATGGTTCTCGAGGAAACTGTTACACACAGTGATGTGATCTTGGAATGGATCCTGAAACTCTCTGGGCCTGCTCTTCTGAATCTGTTTCCACTCAGGAGAATGAGAAGCATGTCTCGTGATGGAGCTGCTGTGTGGTATGAGTGGGATGCAGAGGTGACGGCTCTGGGCGGTGCCTGGCACACCGTGAAGGGTTGGCAGGTTGCAGGCAGCCAGCATGGTCCACCTGTACCAGTGGGGAGAGAGAAGCATGGTTGTCAGAAGCGGGTTTGGTTCCTGATGCTGTAATATTCTGGACTCGGGTACAAACACGGAGGGGAGGGATACACAGGGTGGAGTCCGCGTCTCAGCTGGAAAAGTAGCTGTGGGAATGACAGTTAGCACCTGTCATTTAGGGATGGGCCCGGCCTGTGAGTAAGAAGTGGCTGATTTTGCTCCGATGCTTGGTAGACATGGAGCTACTGTCCCCAAACCATTCACTCTGCCTGGTTTTGAGTCCTGGATGAGCTGTGTGGATCCAGATCCTGTGGATCCCAAGTCAGGACCCAGCGGGTGAAGCGGCTTTACTTCAGCAGCTGATGTAGAGTAGTGGAAGACCTGGACCGAAGAGGCGCAGATGCCCACATGTGCCAGCCTTGGGGTCAACGGTAAAGAGGCTATGGGGTCACAAGACTGGGCTGAAGAGAGTTAAGTAAACTAATTAGTTGTAAAAGAGACTGTAAAGGAAGATATGGGAAGACAAATGTTATGAAAAACAAAGGATGAAGCAAATCCATGTGTAGAATATTATTTATCCATAAAAAATGAATGGCGGCATACTGTTATTTGTTACAGAACTGATAAGCCTCAAAAACAGTATGCTCAGTGAAACAGACACAAATGGCCATGTGTTATATGGTTGCATCGGTTTTGAAAGCACAGGTGGAGAGATAGTATGCAGATTTGTGGTTGGCAAGGGCTAGAAGGGAGAATGAACAGAGCCTGGCAACGGGTTCAGGGTTTGCGTGAGTATGATGAAAATGTTCTGGAATAATAAATACAGTGGCAAAGGAGGCAAAACATGGGTAAAGGGGCTTGCTACCAAAGCTGAGGGTGTGAGTTCAATCCCAGGCCTTCACATAAAAGGACAGAACCCATTCCTACAAGTTGTTCTCTGACCTCCACACAAGCATGTACACACGATAAATAACCACGATACCATTATTTTAAAATAGTGGTTTAGGTTATGTGAAGTATATCTTAGGTGGAAGATTAAAACCAGAAATTAAGCAATTAACTCCCAATATCCTAGAACAAATACCAAAAGGTTCTAAATGTTAAAATTAGCAATATTATATTTTTCTTCATCTTCTATAATTCTCTATAAAAATATAATTCTATACCTCTCTATAAAAAGCATGAATTTCTTTTTCAAAAGGCTTTTTGTTTCTAAAGCATTAGCCATTCACAGGAAGTTGCAAAGACAGTAGGCCAGGTCCCAGTACCCAGTTTCCTTTCAGTGGTTGCAATCTGGCATTACTGTGTCCACATAGAATCCAGGAAGTTGACATTGATACAATCAATGTTTGCTAGTCTAACCCTGAGAGATTGGTTAGTGCTAAAATCAAGACACAGCCATTTCTTCCCCAGGAAGCTCTGTCCTGCTGGTCCTTTCATCTACACCTCCCCCCCTCCCCCACCCCAATCCTAACCAATGACGACTGCTCATCTTCTCCATCTCTGTCATGTTGCCATAACTAGGCTGTTTATAACTATGTAGATAGAATCATAAAGTATTTGACTTGAGATCAGCTGTTTCCAGTCAGTAGGATGCCTGTTTCTATGGACACTGGTGGGTAGATGTTTGTGTAGATATAAGCTTTCTTTACTCTGGGATAAAAGGCAAGAAATACGATTGCAGACTCCTATCATGGATAGGAGTATATGCTTAGTTTTTAAGAGAGTCCCAACCTAGCTACAGAGAGTCTGGACCATTTAATGCAGTGGTTCTCAGGCTTCCTAATGCTGTGACCCTTCAATACAATTCTTCACGCTATGGTGACCCTCAACCATAAAATTATTTTTGTTGCTACTTCATAACTGTAATTTTACTACTGTTAGGAATCAATCATCTTGTAAATATCTGTGTTTTCCGATGATCTTAGGGGACCCAAGTGAAACAGTTGTTCGACCCCAAGGGGTTGTGACCCACAAGTTGAGAACTACTGACTTAATACATTACCAGCAATGCAGCAGGGATCCAGCTCTCTGCGTCTTGCCGTCACTCCTTTTGGTGGGGGGGCGGGGCACACGATGGTAGAATTTTGCTGGATAGCCTAGGCTGACTTGGAAGGCTCAGTCCTCCTGCCCCAGCCTTCCTAGTGCTGGACTCCCTAAATGTTTGCATCTAATTGTGGTCATTGTGTTTCCTCACTGGGGAAAGATGCTGGCCAGCTTTGCATTGGCTTAGCTTTTGTTTTTATATTTTTTCCTCCTTCTAAGTTTGTTGCTTTCAATACTGAATTTTGAGAAATACATACACAAAATAAATAAGAGTCCTGTCAGAAGGTGTGGTTTGCAGAGGTCTTCTCTCATCCAGCACATCGTCTCTTTTGCTCCTTTTAGCAAAGACTTTCTCAGGGCATTAATTTTTTTTTTTGAAGCTTATTTTACCCGTTGTTCCTTTGGTACATATGGATTACGCATTTGGTGTTGTCTAAGAACTCCCTTCCCCAAACTTAGATCCTGTAGATTCTCTATGACCTTTTCTTTGAAAGGTTTTATAGTTATGAGTGTCTTTATCGATGGATGTGGAGGGAAGGATGTGTACCACACCAACTACACAGAAGTCAGAAGAGCCAGTTCCCTCCTTCCACCTCCAGGGATGGAGTTCCTGTTGCCAGGCTTGTGTGCTGACAATGGCTTTACCAACTGAGTCATCCCATCAGCCCCTATGAATTATTTTATAAAAGTTCCCTGCCCCCTTTTCCTGAATATAGATGAAATGCGTGCACATCGCTGACCATTTGAAACATAAAAAGAAGTTAACGGGGAAATTAAAATAGTGGGGCAACAACCCCCTGAAGCATGTTTTGATATTAGGCTTCAATTTTAATAAAAATGTGACCTCTTTTGTAACATGCAACTGGACCCCTCCTGCAGTGAACCAGAGAGAACCAGCTGGTTGCTGAGGGAGAGAGAGGTAGGTGCCTCGCTCAGTGCTGAGCTCAGCTGGGGGAGTTGGCGCTCAGACAAGACCAAGAACTACTGACCCTAACGGTAAGACGCGTGTTTGTGAACTGCAGCGGTTACTCACAGACCGTAATTACCGCACCAGATAAAGAAGCTATTTAAGACAGCCGGTTGCGATGACCAAAAATGAAACAGGAAAGTCTTTTTGAAAATCACCGGCTTGTAACCAAGGAGAACGTCAGTTTGGAGGGCAGAATGGATCGGGGTGCACTGCTCACGTGGAGACAGGGGCTGACCCAGCACAAAAACAGCCAGGCCTTGGCTCTCTTCCGTTTAATTGCACAGCAATCCCCTGAGGTTTCCTTTCTCCAGCCCTAGCCTGTGGGGCCTTTCGACAGGCAACATCCTACTCACTTCTGACTTCTGGATGTACCGAACTCTGCCTTGGTCCCACACCTTGACCTGTCTGCTTTGGTGGCCAGAGGGTAGCATCTTAGATGAGAGCCGTGGACTCCCATCAGCTCTCTATATTCACAACAGAGCAAGTTAGTTTCTCCTTTGTTTGTTTGTTTACTTGTTTTGTTTGTGATGGTACCTTGCCGCATAGCCCAGGCTAGCCTTGAATTAACAATCTTCCTGCCTTAGCCTCCTGAGTGCTGGAACCACAGGCATGGGTCACTGGAATGCCTGGTTAGTAGGTTAGTGGGTTGGGGACGGGGCTCAGTGGTAGATGACATATGCAGAAGTCCTTGGGATTCATCTCCAGTAAACAAAGAAAAATTAAAATCAATCAATCACTCAGTCGTGGGGCATTAAGAAGCCACAGACATATTTCCCCACCTCCCACACAGCCTGGAATTCCAGGTTAGTTGATAATAAGTGAAACTTGACACAAATTCTTTTATGAAGTTAAGAAACACTTCTGCATTTGATTTGGCAAATTTTTGTGTTTGTATTTCAGGTTTGCACCCCTTGGAGCATTATTTAAATTTCTTGGCCCATGTTTGCAAAGAAAATCTTACTTTTAATTACCAACTAAGAACCACTGTTATATGTTAGATATTAAAAAATTGAGCAGATCCTCTGGATCCCCTTAGAAGCATGTAAAAATTCCACAAATATCTAGATCCAAAGTTAATTATATAATGAAAAGCCACAACCAAAATAACCATCAAGAGAGCATTGGTTAACTGAAATTGTGACTACCCGTACAAAAACTAGACATAGATTGCCACGGAAAGGTGTCTACATACACTGAATTAAGAATCAGCTTACCGATTGTCATGCAGAATTTAACCTTGTTGTTGTTGTTTAAGATACTGAGAAAGAAGGCTCTTTAAGTATTTTCCATGGAGAGGAGCAAGGTGCCATACACCTGCAATCCCAGCACTCAGGAGGCTGAGGCAGGAGGATTGCTACAACTTTAAGGCCAGCCTGAGCTATAAAGTTAGACTGAAGAAAACAGTGAGTGGATGAAAGAACACAATATTATCAGTGGTAATCTAGAGAGACGGTGGCTCAGCACTTAAGTGAACTTGCTGCTCTTTTAAGGACCCGAGTTCAGTTCCTAGCACCCAAAAGGAATGTAGGTTGAAATGTGAGAATTCTCAACCTTTTTTATCCCTAGAATCTCCTCGATGTGTAACAACTTTCTGGGGGTGGGGGGTATTTTAAAATCAGAGATTTCATACTGAGAGCAGATCAAGAGGACTTTGCAAGAAGTGAATGAAATCCACTAGCCTGCTGTTGGCCAGCAGCTCCTCACCTATATCACATCCTCACCTAAAGGCATTGCCCTACAAGCAAGAGGAGTCCCCTTCTTTCCAGTCTCAGTGCGTGGGTTCCCACAGTGACCCTCAGCCAGGCACACAAATTAGTGTGCTCTCCAACCCATATGAATCAATTCAAGTTCAAGTTGTTCATTTCAACAGTGAGTGGCATGGGCAGCTGGCCTTGCTCCTGCTACTTGGAGGCTCTCTCTCTCTCTCTCTCTCTCTCTCTCTCTCTCTCTCTCTCTCTCTCTCTCTCTCTCTCTCCTGTGTCACTTGCCTCCTTGTGTTGCATTTAGTAGTTTAATAGTGACCCCCGAGGCTTATAATGTGGCACAGTCATAGATTGTATGCCTGGCCGGTAAGTCCAGAAGTTCCAGCCCCAGCACCAGAGGGAAGGCAGAAAGTTGGACCTTCTCCCTTGGTGTTTCACCTTAACTGTCCTTTCGGGGAGAGAGCAGCAGGATAAGCTGGCAGAGCCAGCCCTCTATTCTCCACCATACCCCTCATCATATCGTTGGCAGAGCTTACTGAAGTCTGTAATTTAGTGTATTGATGCCCAACCTCAGCCTTCTTTCTCTTCCCAAGTTGTAAACATCACAAGAGCGGGGATGAATGTGTTTGAACTCACCTTTGTTTAGCTGGTTTATAGGCCACAATGGACATTTCATACAGTCCATGATAAAATAGACAGTGTTAACAGTGTTTCCAAGCCTTTCTTTGGGATGAACTCTAACTTCATCAGTGTTGTAGATGATGATTAATTCAGTCATTATTTTTTTCACACACTCTTTCATTGAGGAATCAATACATTTTCACTGAGCCTGCTATTGGCTGGACTTTGCTGGGTACTGGGTATATTGGTGACTTACTGGACCCTTCGGTCTAGCAAGGAAGAGAAAAACAGACACTTATGATCCAGGGAGATGGAGGCTGTGATATGAGTCCCACACAGCTTTGAGGACACACAGACAGCTATTTCCTAATCTTTCTGAGGACTACAGCCACCTTGACATCCGTTCAGACCCAACCACTTCTCCCCTAGCCTTCACGTGACATAGCTCTAAGTTTGTGTAGAAAGGTTGTAACTTGCTTTTTTAAGCAGAGGGTAGATGATGTACAAACTGATGACATAACAAAGAAGAACCAGAGAATTAGTTTTATATTTGAAAAGTCCAAGTTTATAAACTCAACAGTTGTAGGCTGGGGATGCAGCTCTGTGGGTGGAATGCTTGTCTCTGTGGGTACAGAGCTCATCTGGCTTGTACAAATCCCTGGATCCTATCCCCAGCTCTGCATAAATCAGGTATGGCAGCTCATGCCTTGTAATCCTAGTGCTCAGGAGGTGGAGGCAGGAGGATCAGAAGTTCAAGGTCGTTCTTAGCCTAATAGCAAATTGGAGGCAAGCTTGGGATATGTGAGACAGTCACCCCGCACCCAACCCTGAAAAAAAATGGAAATTACTCTTTCTTCATCCTTCCCTCCTTCTTTCTTCCTCCCAATTTCTTCTCTTTACACGGGCAGATCAGACACAAGATGCGGACAAGCAAATGTTTTCTGGCTGGATGACTTCAGCAGATTAGCGCTCCTTTGAAAGTGATATTGTTAGGGCCATAGCGTGTTTATGTGCAACACAGACATCTTTATGTATAACACAGACATGTCTGTGGGGGAAAGGCTCAAACCCTGGCCTTGTCAATTTGTAAGGTAGGAAGTTCAGCCTAGAGCTACAGACCCCAGAGCTCTGGGGAATCTTGATATGGGATAAGGAGGGAATTGGAAAAAAGAAGAGAGATTTTTTTTTAAAGGTTATTTATCTTTTTTCTCCCTTTTCCCATCTCTCCTGGGCTTACCTCCTACTCCCTGAAAAACCATTCCCTTCTAATTCAGCTGGGATGGCTGTCAAGCAGGGGTACCTTGTTAATGATAGCAGTAATAAAAAAAATAAAATAAAAGAGGGTCTCAGGTGATTAGAAACTGCGGGTAAATCAGAGAGACACCAGGGAAGTTTTATTGTCACTTGATGGGAAAACGTTTAGTTCAGACGCTGACGACAGTATCACAGGACTGAATTGGGGGGCAGATTCTCACAGTTTCCTTCATACATCAAAATAGAGTTTGGAGGGCTCGGGGGATGGTTCGGTCAGAAAAGGGCCAGCTCTACGAGCCTGAGGACCCAAGTTCAGATCTTTGGCACTCGTGTGTAAAAAGCCAGGAACGTGGGGCACATGGGGCACACTTATACTCCCAGCACTATGCAGGCTGACACAGGAGGAGCCCTAGCATTTGTGAGGCAGCCTTCTAACTAACCAGTGAGCTCTAGGCTCAGTGAGAGCCTCTGACTGGAAAAACAAGGTTGGAGGCAATCAAGGTCCACCTACCTCTGACTTCCACACGTAGGTGCACACATGTGCATGCTCACCCTCGCACACAGGTGCATGCATGCAAACCCACACATATGCACACAATGTATACAGGCATAATCATACAAATTACCTTCTCTTGAATGACTTAAGATCCTTTGTTATCCTTTGTAAATGGTGAAAGTAACCCATGTGTACCATAACAAAATCAAACAATACAGAAGTCTATAAAGTAAAAAGAACTCCAAGCCTGGCCAGTCCCTCCTCCACTCAACTCCTATGAGCAGTGGGTGCAGTAACAATGCAAGGCCAGCCCACATGTGACCTTTAAAACAGGAAGAGGAAATAGGCGACATTAATTTTAGTTGCACATTTTGTTTAGATTGACGTATGAAAATGATCATTTCAAAGTGTCGCCAAATTATTAAGGAGACGTAAAACTGTTGTTGAGACTTGTCTGTGATTGTGTTGCCTTCTGTACTTACTGTGCAGTTTGTATTAGACATCTCTCTGATGCTTGCCGCTCTCCTTGGAGACGCTCCATCTATGTTTTGAATCACTAAAGTTCACAGTTGAAAAGCAGTTCTGGCTGAAAAGCTAGGTCTATGTACCCAAGTTACTGAAAGCTTTCCAAAAACCAAACCAAGTACCAGATTTTATG
The DNA here is from genome assembly GCF_007827085.1 of Peromyscus californicus insignis. Taxonomy (NCBI): domain Eukaryota; kingdom Metazoa; phylum Chordata; class Mammalia; order Rodentia; family Cricetidae; genus Peromyscus; species Peromyscus californicus. Next base: position 80,206,315 of record NW_026294595.1, read on the forward strand.
TAAAATTTCAAGGAATCAAACGAAGTCCATTAAACTTTTCAGTTTGTCTGTTACACCAGCCCCATGTTGGGTACTCAGGAGTCACTACTCTGCAGAGCTATGAAACTTTAACCCTCTTAAGTTTGATCGGAATTAGTCCCAGCTCTTTATGTTTATACCTATAAATAGAAATGTGTAATTAAACAAATATGATCTACTATACTCCACAATACAAATATCTAAATTTCATTTCAGGAAATTTAATAAATCATTATGTATATTTTACTCAGCAATCTAGTTTTCACATGAAGTTGTATTTTGGATGCACGTATGTAATGTGTGTGTGTGTGTGTGTGTGTGTGTGTGTGTGTGTGTGTGTGTGTGTGTGTGTGTGTGTATGTAGGCCAGGGCAGATATCTGGAAGCCTTCAGGTTTTTTTTAAGATTTATTTTCATTTTATATATATGTTTAGTTGCATGTATCTATGTGTACCACATGTGTGCCTGGTGCCCTTATAGGTCAGAAGAGGGCATCAGATCACCTGGAACTGGAGTTAAGGACAGTTGTAAGCCACTATGCAGGTGCTGGAAACAGAGAACCCAATTCCTCTGCAAGAGCACCAAGTACTCTAAACTGCTGAGCCATCTCTGTACTCCGTTTTTTGTTTGTTTGTTTTGTTTCTGTTTTTGAGACAAGTCTCTCACTAAACCTGGAGCTCACAGTTTTGGGTTAGACTGAGTGGTCGGTGAGCCTCCGGGATCCGTCTGTCTCCATCTCTTCTGTGCTGAGGTTCCAGGCACATGCCTCTGCACCCAGCTGTTACATGGGTTCTGGGAATCCAAACTGAGGCTTTTATGCTTGCAGAGCATGCATGTAAGAGGTGGTTACTGAACCGTCTCCCCAGCCCTTGGTTCCTTTTAGAGTATGTGTATCTGCAATCATTATAGTGGTTGCAGATTTCTTTATCTTACCCCCTGCTAATGGGCCTCCACATTGATCTTGATGTTTTACAGTTCCAAACATCCACACTTGAATATTTATGCTAGTATTTCCATATAACACTGCCTAAGAAAGGACATTTCAGGGCCAAAGGGTGTGCCATTAAAAAAAATTGAAAATAAACCCCACCCGTCCCCAGAAGTCATGCCATTTCTTATCAGACACTCATGGCTTGCAGTGTTCTCTAGCATCTGTAGATGCTCCAAATGCCTGAATCAAAGAATGTTGGGGGAAGGGGCCTTTGAGATCATCTGTTCCAATCTTTTATTTCAGGGGCCTGAAGCTCCAAAGCCAAATGCAGGGAAGAGGGAGCACTCCGTATTGGGGGCAAGGCTGGGATCTGAGTCGCTCTCTTGGCCTCTTCCTTGGGTGCAGCAGGGGCTGCCCCAGTCTCCACAGCATCCCCAGGAAGGTGGCTCTTCCTCCTGTTCCCAGGCACCCTTTGCCTGTGGTGCTGTATCAGTATCAGGCAGCCTGACAAAGCAAGCCTTTCAGTGGAGCATCCCACACCTCCCCAGTAAGCAAGACAGGGGAGCCAAGGCTTCCTCTTGATACTTATATCCAGAGTAGAACTGAATCAGCTCAAAGACTTGCTACAGTTTCAAAGTATGCTTTCCTGCCTCCCTGCTGCTGAGCACAGCCAAATCACAGACCCTGACAGAAGTACCTGGCAAGCCAAACATTTTGCCTTGAATAGAAGCCACTTGGGAACACAAAAGCAGAGGGTTTTCTCGGTAGGGAGCACCCCTTCCCTCCAGTAATTCACACTAGTGGGCTGGCAAGAGGTTAAAGCCATGGAACACGCCAGGTATGTGGGCAATCTGTATAATAACTGCGAAGAACTTAGTCTACTGAGTGTACGGCCACAAATGCTGGCACATCTCACCAACTCCTCACAGAGTTAATCGAACAGGGAGATTATCAGAGATTTCTATACTCGAGTCCATTGGGGGCAAAGCCAGGGCTGACAACAGTTTCCCTGCCTCTATTTCTAGAATGTTCTCCTCTTCCCCATAAGTCCTGGGTGTCCTATACCCTGGACACTCTCAATAGGCTTAGGATGAATGCTCCTCACTTTCCACAGCTCTGCCTCAATTGTGTGAGGAACATGAAAAAAAATATTTTATATTCCACAGATGTATTTTTTGTTTAAAAGAAAAAAAAGTCAATCCAGCTGGCGTGGTGATGCCCATCTTTAATCCCAGCACTTGGGAGGCAGAGGCAGGCTGATCTCTGTGAGTTCGAGGTCAGTCTGGTCTACACAGTGAGTTCCAGGTCAGCTTGAACTACATAGTAAAACCCCGTCTCAAAATAAATAAATAAATAGATAGATAGATAGAAAGATAGATAAATCCAAACATTTTAATTCTATTTATTTTCTTTTTTAATTAAAACTTTTGTTTATTTATTGGTGGGGTGTGCCACAGCTTGTGTGTGGAGTTAGGTAGGGTCTATGGGTCAAACGCAGCTTGTCAGGCCTGGTGGCTCAGTAACCTGCTGAGCGGTCTCATGGCCCCTCCATTTCTCTCTCTCATCTTACACTCCTACTTTCTGGCCTGTCAGCAGGCTTTCATGATTCCCACACCAACAAGCCGTGGTACAGGGAGAAGCTGCGTCTCCTGTTTCTCCATGCATGCCAGGAAGTCTGTCTTATCTATCTTAGCAATATAAGGAAACACTGATAGGTTTACCGTGTGGGGAGAACCATTTTATTTTTTAACCTTAATGGTCAATACGGAAATTAATGGCATATGCTGAGGTTTATGTGAAGTGGTTCTGGGTGCTGAAGGGATTTGGGGTGTACCGGTCAGCCTTTTATTGACTATCAGTGGGAAAAAGAAACAGGAAGAATCCACTTTTCCATAAAAGACAGTGGAAGGGAGGGGTGAGTTCCCCGCCTAACCACGGGCTCATGCTTCCACGGGTGACCCCTCTCCTCTCGCAAATGCCAAAGCTGTAAGACTCAGCCAGAGGTGGGCGGGGTTTCCACTTTGCCCAGGATTTAGCTCAAGAGTCTCCGGCCTTCCAGCGGGCAGAAGGTGAAACTATTACCTACTCCAGGGATGGGTTCCATGAAAAAGTGCCCCTTTGTCAAAAAATAACATTATTGGAAAACCCTGTGAGGAAATTGTCAGTTGCCAGATTCTGGCCCAATTAATCACTGAACAGTCACGGTCAGAGACCTCCCTTCCTGGGGCTGTTCTCATGCAAGGATCATTGCAAGGCAGATTTATGAAACATGGCCCGAGCTGCTTACATTCCATGTGCTACACTTTACACATTCTTGTGGGGTCAAGGTGGGGAAAGGCACGCACACTAATAGCTTTCACGCAAACCTTCTTCCCGGCTCATTTTACCGGCGCATTACAATACATTTTTTTTAAATAAATGATGCTTCCTAATTTCCATTTTTAGAGAATTACAGATCTCAAAAGGGCAGTGAGAGATTTTTAGACTATCTCAGTTTCCTGGCCACAACTCTATTTGAACCATCTCAGCAGACCTCCAAGAAGACAAAAGAACGTTTTCCCATAAGTCTCACAATCTCGATTCACCCAGGTCCTTTTTATTAAATCTCTGGGGTTTTGCAGTTATATGGGCCCAAGCATACGTATTTTACTCTGTGTTTAAAGTCCTAAAATAAGTGCCCCTTGCGGAATACTTCTATAAAAGGCATGCAAGGTGGTTCAGAGGGTAAGTGTGCTTGCTGCCAAGGCCAACGGCATGAGTTCAAGCCCTAGAACCCACATAAAGGATAGAAGTGATTCCTTCAAGTTGTCCTCTGATCTCACAGACCCACAGTGGCACACGTGTACCCACATACATACGCAGACACACTAAAATAGATGTTTAAAAACTAAAAAGAGAAAGGAAATATTCAACAAAGCTGTTGAATCCAAAGGCCACCACGAAGTGGGTCCACCATCTTGCTGGAACCCTCCCACCCACCCACCCAGGGTGTTGGCTTCTTGGCAGGAGGCAGAAGGTCCTAAGGCTTTGCCTTAATTTTTTTTCTGACCTGAATGGTCAGTCAGAGTCTGTCTTTGTTCCATTTGTCAAAACACCATTGTTCTTTCTCTTCACTGTGGTGGTTTCATTTCCATTGTTTACATTATCAGAAGTCAGAGCAGCCTTGAGTGGATGGACACAGGGCTTGTTGACGGCCTTTGTGGCCAGGAGCCAGGCTCATCTTGGGTGTTTAGCGGACCGTGGAAATCATAGCCTGCCAACCAACTTTGGCTCCGTCGCAAGGTTACCACGCACAAAAGAGTTTCTGTCACCGTTCGCTCTGTCCCAGGGCCACGGCACACTGGATGGTGAGTCCCAGAAGAGGGGCATTCCCTGCTCCCAGATCGGCTATCTTTATGTACAACAACAGGCTCATTAAGGAGGAAGCACAGCATTTTCCTGAGAGAAGTATCTGATAGCCCTGTTTTTGTTCTGGTGTTGTTGTGTTTTGTACTTTTAAAGAGATTGTGTTCTTACATTGTTGTGAAAAGACACTCACTGCTCCAAGTTAGCCTGGGACCTTACCTTCATGGGGGACAGAGTAACTGGGACATATTAGCTCCTGAGAAGAAATAATACGTTTTGAATGATCCTTCAGTTGTGAGTTGTTTTATATTGGACTTTAACATTATTTGCTCAAAAACCATATTTTAAAGCAATTTAAAATGCCGTGTACCCATGCTGGGTGTGGTGGTGCAGGCCTATAACAATCCCAATACTTGGGAGAAAGAGGCAGGAAAATTGCGAGCTTAACACCAGCCTGGGCTATATAATAAAATCTTGTCATAAATAAGTATATAAAAATAAACAAAACATTGAACAACAACACTGAATATCCTGATTCTTATGTTAAGTGTCAAATACTGTGTGAAAGGGGATTACTTAAAAAATGGTAATTGCCTTTTCTGATTCTATAAATTGTCATCTTAAAGTTTGTTGGGATCATTTATTAAATATGTGAATATTTAAAAATAATTATGGGAATTCAGTTGGGCCATTTGGGGTATTCTTTCAGAGAAGGTCTGGTCAACTTTCCTGAGGGAAAATATGGGCTCCATGCAAAGGATGGCTTTATATTTCTAGAAACCAACAATAGATGTGAAAGAAGAAAAAACAATGTCTTCAAAGCCTGAGTAAAATAATCCTTATTCTGTAACAACCAAAACGGGGAAACACTGGTGAAGAGGAGGCTAGCATCATTTTGAGATATGTAAGGTCCGAATCCATGTCGCTTTCCATGTTTTCTGGCCCTGGACACTAGTCTGCGTGGATGGTACTGATGGGACCCAGCCTTCCACTCCCAGGAGTCTGGCCATTGGTAAACACTGGCTGAGTTGAGAAGGAAGGAGAAAAATGCATCCTCAGTCTATTTGTTAGCTGTATTCCTTCCAGAAGGTCAGCCTTCCTTGCAGACAGACCTCCCCACTCCCTCTGGTCTCCTCTCTCAGGCACAGGGATGGGGATAGGCTTCCTGCTGGCCAGATCCTGGAAACTCAACACCCCTATTAGTTTTACTTAGACTTGCTTACATTTTAAGATATAGAGTATGCATTTACTATCTCTCAGTGACTCTACTGGAGTGTATTTCTGTCTCCTGCAGGATCCTAACCCACATGGTTGCCTGGAAGACCAATGGATGGTGCTGGCTTACTTAATTCTCTAACATGGCACAGTGGTTAGACTTACTTTAGACTCACCTCCTCCTGGGCTCTGCCACACCCCAGCTGTAAGAGTTTGGACAAATGACACGCTCTCTATGTCTCATATGAAAAAAAGGAGATTTAGTTGATTGACTGACTGGAGATTCTAAGAATAGAGTTTAAGACCTCAGGCATGTACTCGACCCCCTAGTCACATCTTCAGCTCGAAAATGGGGTTAGTTTTTAATGACCTAATTTTTTCATGTGTATGTGTGCTGGCATGTGTGTGGGCACACGTCTGTGGGGTGCGTATAACGTGTGCACATGTGCATGTAGAGGCCGGAGGCTGACATCAGGAGTCTTCCCCAGCTGCCCTCCATCTTGTTCATTGAGGTGGGGTCTCTTAGTTAGACACAGAACCCACCAATAGAGCTAGCCTGGCTAACCAGCTTGCTGTAGGCATCTCCTGCCTCTGCCTTCCAAGCGCTGGAATTGCAAGCAGACCTCGACTGTAAATGGATTCTGGAGAGACAAACTCAGGTCCTCAGTGCTGCGTGGCAAGGGTTTAATCACCGAGCCATCTCCCCAGCCTGGTTTTTATGACTTTTTACTTGGCATGTCTGTGAGGACCAAATGATACAATCTTAGAAAACATGTCGTACAGTGGCTGTCACTTAGTAAGAGCTCTATAAAAAGCAGTTACTGCTATTTCCTATGATTATCCCAGTGCCCTTGCTAGCCTGCACTGCAGAGGCCAAGTGAACCGAATAAAGCCCCAAAGCTGTATTTACGTTTCCTTAAAGGTTCAGAAGGAAGCTTCAATGAGGGGAAAGCTTCATCAATGTCTCTGCAATATGCCTTTGGGGTGAGAATGATGCTCTTGCTTCCTGGGTTGAACCCTGGCAGGCATGGCTGGTGGCCTCTGACAGCTGACTCTGGGTTTGCCCACAGACCTCAAAAAAGGAACAGAACCAAGACATGCATTTTAGAGGCTTCGGAATTTCCAACTACCTGACCTGCTTTCCTTTGAAGAGAGAATGATTCAGGAATGGGGTTGGGGGTGGGGGAATCACCATGGGATTCCTGAAGGAGCAGAGAAGCAGATTCCTTTTGTAATTCCCACACAGTGCATTGGCATTGTTCTTTATTGTAATTAACAACACAATAACAAAAAATCCATTTCAAGGAAGCAAAATGGGGAATGTTATGGTCTGAATAGGGAGTGAGGTGCCAGACTTCAGCGCTGTGTGGAGGAAACATTCTGTGACAAAACATTTGAATTCCACTCTGGCCTGCGGATCTTACTGTGATCTGGCTGGATCGCAGTTGCATGAATGACACCAGAGGCTGATGCGAATGCGCATGTGTCTCTGACACTCAGCCATCTCCACTTCCTTCCTTTTGGAATTCTGAGTCCTGAAGGTTCTATCCAACCCTACAGCTGCTGCTGTGCCCACACTGTATTTTGGATGGAGAAGGGTGGCCATCCCAGTCTCCCAGCTTAGACTTCCTTGTTAAGGATGCGGTATCAACAACCCCTTCTTGAAATGGCAGTTGTGAGAAGTAAAGAGAATGGAGGAGAGCCTTGAGGATGCAGTAAAGGAGAGCTAATAAGGGTGCGAACTGCTGTAAAGAGAAGATGGGAGGAGGGAAGGAGGACGGAGGAAGAGGGAAAACACATCCTGATTCCATGGAGCAGCCGCCCCACAGCAAGCCATTTGGGAAGCATAGGAGTGAGTTTATGCATACTTTGAAAAATCTGAACACTCTTTTAAAGAGGATCGTTAAATTTCCCACTAGGGTTGTTTCTGTTCATAAGCTTCAGCTTAGAAATATGTCCTGATTGTGGCAATATTTTAGTTTTTACATCAAACATCATCAGGGTTTTTTTTCCCGTTTTTCTTTTTTATCTTTTTCAGTTTCATCCACTGCTTTGGTTACTCTTGCCCAGTCATCCTGGGGTCACTCAAGTACTTTTATTCTAGAGACCTTCCAAAGTCAGCCAAGGCAGTGGTTTTGAAAACTGTCCTTGTTTGTCGACAAAAGTACATTAAAACAACCAAGGGACTGACTTTTGTCCAGGATGATTATTTTTAATGTCTTACTGGACACGTTTGAAATGCTTTTTGGGTCTTTGGGGAGTTGAATTGGGAGAAATTGCTTTTTTCTTCTTGAATTTTGTTTTAAGTCTTGGGATGTGATCTTTGGTGAATGTCTGCGATGTTTGCACATTGTGTTATACTCCCTCCAAAGGCTTCTGGGATTTCATCAGCATCAAAAGGGAACAAAGGCACAGGATGAAGAAGATGAGCCACTTCTCCAAGCTTCCTGCTCCTCTTCCTTTGACTATGCTACTCAAGGAGCTTTAGGGGATTAGTCTTTCAGGTTGGATCAGTCAGGCACTCCAACTCTTTCCACACCAGAACAACTTCTGCTTCAGGCGTCAGTGACTAAGGCTAGAAAAAGACACCATCAATATGCCAAGTATCCCAGTGAAGTGCAATGATGTTTTTCTAATTATGACAATCTCGTAATTAGCCCATTGTTTGAATACTCACCAGAGACCCTCTCTGTGAAACTTGAGTGGTCATTAGTCTCTCTAGATAACACAGTGAGGAACTGAAGAGAATCCAGACAAGTTCCTGGATCTGGTGTAAGTGAAGATTTTTCTGTAATGCTTCTGTTTAAAGTAATGATTTATTATTATTTATTATTATTATTATTATTATTATTATTTTTTTTTTTTTTTGGTTTTTCGAGACAGGGTTTCTCTGTGTAGCTTTGCGCCTTTTCCTGGAACTCACTTGGTAGCCCAGGCTGGCCTCGAACTCACAGAGATCCGCCTGGCTCTGCCTCCCGAGTGCTGGGATTAAAGGCGTGCACCACCACCGCCCGGCTTTATTTATTATTATTATTAATGTATGTTTGGAGGTCAGAGGACAACTTTGCAGAATTAGTTCTCTCTTCCACCATGGGTTCCAGGAACGAAACACAGGTGGTAAAGTTTGTGCATCACGTGCCTTTACCTACTCTGAGCCATCTCACTGGCCCCCAAGGACACTTATTATAGGAGAAAGTGGCTCAAATTATGACCAAATCCTGTAGCATAACCAGAACCCAGAGACCAGTATTTTACGCCCCCAGTTTGGTTGCTGGGCCTGTAAAAGTTAGTTGGCAAGGGAAAGTGAATGCTCTTTGTAAGAGAAAGTGGGTTCTCCCTTCACACAACCCATACGTTATCTTATCTGAGAGAGGGATGAGACATGATGCTCTCAAAAGTCTTGTGTGTTTTGTAACTTTCTGCAAACTTAAGACTCAAGTCAGTGAAAAAATGTTTTCCATATTCCATTCAACTGGGTGATACCCGAAGAAGGTGCCAGGTTGAGTTAGGAAAAGTTGAATGACATCTTAGCAATACTTAGACTCCCCGTACCCACATGAATACTAAAGACATGGGTGGTATTTCCTTTAAAACAATGATGAGCAGCTACCCCCAGGATTCATCTTTCATAAAAGCTCAGTGGATGAAGATCCGATACGCACTCCATTCTATGGCACTGTGTGCATGTAACCCTCCTGCTGCGAGCAGGCGATGTGGTCTCTTGTTTGAAAACCTAATTTCTGAGCACAGAACCAAGTGAGGGTCAGGATGGGTGTTCTACTTCCTTCTCGGATCCATTTGTGATGGACTCCGGGCTGCATTCAGAAAAAAAAAAAAAAAAAAAAAAAAAAAAAAAAACAACAACAACAAAAAAAAAAAACTTGTCTTTACAGAAACAGGGCTAGCTTGACTGAACAGATGGCCCTGCTTGTCCGATAATAATAATGATACACTGTGTTTATTTGAAAGATGACTCAATTATTCATTCTGACTCCAAGGTCCCAGTGCAAAATCCTGGATTCCAATCCTGTGGATTTATCACACCCACTGGAGGATTCTGGCTTTCCAAACCTCTGCATGGATCGTCTTCTTCCATTAGAGTGGGTTCGCCCTTTCCAAATGATAAAATCTTTCTTCCCTAGCCTGAGTTTCCCTCAACTTCTTTCAAAACACGATCTGTGTAAACAATGTGTGAGAACACAGGACAATAGGAAGCGCTGGTGGGAACGCTGCAATAAATATGTCAGGTGTGTAAACTAGCTGATGATATTTATTTGGTTCTCAAGAAGAAAGTATTGGGATATGATAAATTACGACCATTTTTCAACATCTCCGATTTCTCTAGTAATGCATATATGTTGGCAGACCTCAGTGGATCTTGCTAATTTATTTGTAGATCATCAAAGAAACACATAAAATGTAAGTCTCCAGGCAAGCGAACTGACTGGGAAGCTGAATTGGGTAACAGCAGTATTTTCCTACACCGTAAGTAAACATGTCAACAAGATGACAAGGGTTTTTGTCCCACTCCTGGCTGAACTTTGAGGGGTGAGATGGCTAATATCGAGGGACTCAGCTTTGTAGTCTCCCTCACAGAGTGTCTCATGACTCCAGAGAAGGATACTCTGCAGCTTGACACAGAGAACAGGGTCAGAATATTTCTTAACAGAGATTCCTATGGTGTCATTGAATTACTGCAGGGGTTCAGGATTTTCTGTGCCTTCATAGGCTGTATTTTAAAGTAGGCACACTTTTTTAAAGCTAATGTGCTATAAAATGGAGTCACAGTTAATCCCCAATATGAAAGTGGTGGGAAATGACATGGGGAGAGGAAGTAAAATATGTATCTGTACATACGCCACAAGCTGGTATTCCAAAGATGATCTTTGTGAACATAAAAGTTTATGCTGTCTTTGATTGGTGAGATTTCAAAACACACTAGCACAGATTCTGTTACCAGATGAGAGCCATGGACCTAGGGTTATTTCCTCCTTTTGCTTGCTGTCAGGAAACTCAGAGCCACATCTTTCTGCTTGATTATATTAACTATTTTCATCCTTTGATTTTTAATATTTTAATATGAGACAATCTTTTCATCTCACTAGCCCCACTTAACTCTGGTCTTTTATCCTTGCCAATGGCTTGCTTAAGACTTCCTTTCTTGTAAAGAAAGAAAATGTTTTTTGAGTCAGGGTTTCTCTGTGTAGCCCTGGCTGTCCTGGAACTCACTCTGTAGACCAGGCTGGCCTTAAACTCAGAGAGATCTGCCTGCTTCTGCCTCCTGATTGCTGGGATTAAAGGTGTGCTCCACCACCAACTGGCCACATTTTTGATGTATAAAGAGAAAGAGGTGCCACACGGACCGATTCTGACTTTTTAAGAGCTAATGCTGCCCTCATGCAGTTTGATGACATCTCCTTCCTTCCTTCCTTCCTTCCTTCCTTCCTTCCTTCCTTCCTTCCTCCCTCCCTCCCTCCCTCCCTCCCTCCCTTCCTTTCTTCTTCTTCTTCTTTTTTTTTTGTTTTTTGAATCAGGGTTTCTCTGTGTAGCCCTGGCTATCCTGGAACTCACTCTGTAGACCAGGCTGGCCTCCAACTCACAGAGATCTACCTGCGTCTGCCTCCCAAGTGCTGGGATTAAATGTGTGCTGTACCATCCCAGGCATAAAATAAAAATCTTAAGTATACTTATTATTTACCACCCAAACCAGGGCACTTTGGAAATACAAGGAGAGCAGTTTATAATTAACTGGGGACAGCAGCTCAGACTGAGATGGTCTTTCCCAAAAGGAATGATCCTCCAGTCCAGAGTACACCTCACAGATAATGGTTATTCCATTCCCGGGTAGGAGATAATTAAAGACAAATATGGACCTGACACAGAGAACCATGGCTAAGTTATGTGCTTATTTATCTTGCATCACGCGTGTTGATTGGAGTGTAATATTTATTATCTCTTGGGAAGTTTTGTAATTAGCCTCTGTATCAATAGAGGAAAAGCCTGCGGGGCTTTGGATGTGATTTCTACAGTGATGGGGTTGTCTCAGATCTGGAAGAGTGATCACAATACGACACCCACTATTGGACTGTGGTTTATGGAGTCTTGGATAAACACACTATAGAGTAGTGTTAGATTTCCAATGACTCTGTCCTGTTTTTCCTGAGTCGCTTCTCATAAACGTTTGTAATTCTTGAATAGCAAGCTGATACCATGCTTAAGCTTATTTACAGAACCGTTAACAAATGCTACTAGGTAGTTCCAGGAAGAGGCTCAAACTGCTTTTTCTCTGCATTTGCTGAAAACACTTTCCTGCTTCTTTGGGAAAACACGGGATTGCCAGAGTCCTGAATAGGTGCTTCAGATGTCGTAAACAGTAATAGTAATGGAGAGTCAGTACGGGGCTCGAAGTCAAAGGTCTGAAACTCAGCCAATGCCGGGACACGACCGGACAATTTTTCAGACATGAAAGAGTGAGGTTTCAACATGCGGAAAGCATAAGGAAGATAGCAATTCATTTCTGTGCATGGTTAGAATGTGTGCTTGTGATACACGGAACATGCCATTCTGTGAAGGCTGTAATTCAAGCTGAGGCTGGCTGACTTATTTTTTAGTCAAGGTTACTATGTGATTAGCCAAACTGAAAGTTTAATAACTATCAGTTATTAATGTTCTGTTGTATGCCGGGCAACACACAAACACTTTATATATGTTTTTTTTTTTTTTTATTGTACTGGGATTTTAGGATTATTGCCCGACCTTTTCATTCACTCATTTGTCCCATTATTCAATTAACATTTGTTGGTCTTTTTTCCTTTGCCAAGCATTGTGTAAAAGGTTTAAATGAATCATAACACTTTTCTGTGGCTCTATTAGTTCATTCTCAAAACAAAGCTGCGGACTGGTGCTATCGTCCAGTCCTGTTCAGAGTCAGGAAAAGGATGGCTCTGAGAATACAGCAGTCACCTTGAGTCAGAAAGTTAGAGCAAAGGAGGACTTAAACCTTAGCAGCCTGGCCTGGAGGACCTGCTCTTTCTGCCAGCGAGTACCTGCGTAGTGGAAGTCCATCAGGGGAAAACCTCTGAGCCTCAGAAAGAAGATCACTGACCCAGTCAAGGTGGCGCCCACTCTGTCCTAGGTAGAGTTCTGAAAGGTTACGGGTCTTGCGAGGAAGACGCCGCCATGCTCACTTCAGGAAATGCAACAGCAGCCCAGTCTGAGAAGATGGCTCTCTGGGTACAGTGCTTTCCGTGAAAGCATGAGGGACCTGAGTTTCGATCCCCAGCACCCAGGTAGAAGAGCCTGGCATCATGAGGCATGCCTGTAACCCCGTCCTGGGGGTGGGATAGTAGAACAGGTAAAGCCCCAGAGCCAGTCAGCTATCGTTGTTAAATCACTGAATGTCCATTCAGGAGAGACCCTGTCTCAAAAAAAAAAAAAAAAAAAAGTGGAGAGTGATTAAAGATGACACCAGTGTTGACCTCTTGCCTCCACATACATGTATGCAGTGAGCACACCTGCGCACACGCGCGTGTACACACACACACACACACACACAATGTAATATGCAGCTTTCTTTTTTTTTTTTTTTTTTCATGTCCACACATAGCAGATGCTGGTCCTCTGCACTGTCTAGCACTTTGGTTTTATTATCATTCTAATTTACAGATAACAGTACTGAAATATGAGGGCTTCTCCTTATTTCCTCAAGGTCTTGACCACTGGCAGAGGCAGGCCTAGCCAGTGTTTTTATACCTGGCTCGGAATTCTTTATTATTATGGACATGCCATTCACACTTGATGTTCGGCTGTAGAGTCAGTGCGACCCCAGGTCTTACAAGCCCGTGGGAACGTCTAGTCTTGAAAAAGAGCTCCATTTGATTTTGAAAGAAAAGCCCTCTATTTCCTGTCTTAGGACAAATTTCAGTTTCCTTTGAAATGGCAAGTTTTGTTTAAGGTTAACAAAGTTTTTTACTTCCTGCCCCTTTCTCTGCTATCACTCATACTTCTAAGCCTAGAATGTGCCAGTTAATAACAAGCAAAACAGGCCAAGTTATAGACCATCCTCACGAAGAATAACCACCCTGAAGGACTGCTTCCCAGGGGCTAAGAAATGGCCATGCCTTACCTCATCTACTTAACAGCAGTAGGCCATAATTTCTCTCTCTCTCTCTCTCCCTTGAAGACAGGAAAACTAAGTTTTTCTGGGTTTAAGTGACATCCAGAGTCACTTGGCTGGGGGCAGAGGTGATTTATTTACTCTAGCTCTGCCTCAGTAACTGTCTTAATTCTATAGGGCTGTGTGGGCTGTGTGGAGACTTCTCTAGACCTAGTGGTCCAGATCCTTCAAACCCCTTCATTCTGTGAGTAGGGTAGGGCACTCACTGAATGCATTCCAACAGGGTGACAAGAAATGCGGGCTCTAGGTCGCTCCCTTCCCAAACTCCTTTTCCCGGTTGGTTGTCCAGTCCTATAGCAAACCTGTTCCTTCACAGTATTTGATTTGTTTCCCAGAGAGCTGCCTGCATGCCTCCTGGAATGGATGGTCCCTGAGGGCAAAGGAGGGCTCTCCTGTCTCTAATGAATTCCAAGTCTCTGCTGCAATGCTGCCAGTGAGCGGTATCAATGCATAGTCACCACGAGGTGTGTGAGTGAGCAGCACCAGAAAGATGAACATGCTCATCCCTTTTCTCTCATAACAACTTCACTTAGAGACAATTTGGACATTTTTTTTCAGCTGCTCTTTGAACTGTTTGTTTTTAAAAAGAGTATTTAAGTGTGTGTGTGTGTGTGTGTGTGTGTGTGTGTGTGTGAGAGAGAGAGAGAGAGAGAGAGAGAGAGAGAGAGAGAGAGAGAGAGAGAGAGAGAGAGTTGGGTAGGATGGGGGTGCATGCCACAGCATCTGTGTGTGGAAGTCAGACAACTTTCCCGGAGTTGGCTCGCTCCTCTCATTCTGGGGACAGAACTCAGGGTGCCAAGCAGGGCACTAAGGACCTCTCCCAGCTGAACCCTCTCTCTCTCTCACACTGGCTTGGTTTGTCTGATTTCTGTCTTGGTAAGCTTCTGTTAGAAATTCCCTTCAGTCAGTCTCCCTTCCGGACCCCCCCCCTCCTTCCTCCTCCACCTCCAGGGAACACATATCCCCCTGCCGGCTAGCTGGGCACAGACAGAGACCCAGGTGGTTCTTCACTGAAGGCTAATCTGTTACCTGCAGGAAGTCAGAGCCTTTTCTAACTAGATTTTTCTGAAGCTGACTGATCTTAGGAAAACATTGATTCCTCCCCATCCCCTGCACCACAAACATATCTTGTAGACTTTTCTACATCTCCCCCCACAACAAACAGAAATGGAAAAACCAGCTCTGTGGAAGACTGAGATGCAGACTGTCCAGAGCTTCTATCCCCATCACAGACTGGAAGCCCAAACAAGGTTAACCCCTTACCATGATACCACCTTCCTTATTCCTAATTTAACATTTGCATATTCTTACAACATGCACTCAGGCTGAGTGTGAATAGGGATACTGTGTTTTATATGAACAGTTATACACCAGTACCCTGGCAAGAGGCTGACTTCATTGGAATACTTTATGGCTTAATACATCTGAATGATTTATAACTCGTTTTGTCTGGGCATTTATGCTAATAAATTTAACAGGTTCCCCAGTACTGCCTGGTCCTTCCTCTCTTCAGGGAGTCAAGGTGAGAGAAAAATAAAAGAGCATATTACTAATGGAAAGAAGAAATTGCTGTACTGAATTTAGAACCCAAATAAAATTACAACACAAATAAAAGCTCTGATTAAAGCTAAACTGAAGAAAAGGCAGGGGAGGGAGAAAAGGAGAGAGAGAGAGAGAGAGAGAGAGAGAGAGAGAGAGACAGAGACAGAGAGAGAGACAGAGAGAGAGAGAGACAGAGAGAGACAGAGAGAGCTCCTGGTTCACATGCAGTTCTGTATTTATGCTGCTTATCAAAGGGAAATCACAACGTGATGTTTAGATTTAGCAAGCTAGTATTCTGAGGAATAATTTATTTATCTATAATTTAATCCAACAATGACAGAAAAGTGACAGGCTGAGTGTGGCCAGGAGTGAAGGGGATGAGATGAAACCCTGCCGATAAAAGATATTATCTTTCATAGGTTAAAAACACAGAAACAAATACTTTGAAAACATTTTCTAAGATGAGGAGATTTTAAGTCTTTTTTAAAAAAACAGGTGTAGAATAAGTCGACTTCTTTCCTTCTTCTTCTTCTTCTTCTTCTTCTTCTTCTTCTTCTTCTTCTTCTTCTTCTCCTTCTTCCTCTTCTTCCTCCTCCTCCTCCTCCTCCTCCTCCTCCTCCTCCTCCTCCTCCTCCTCTTCTTTTCTTTTTTCTTCTTCTTTCCCTTTCTTCCCCTTGCTTGCAAAGTTGAATCTGGGGTCAGGAGTTCTAATTGTAACCTCAGACTGGAATTCCAGATGGTGTGCTCTGGACTGGAAGCTCCTCTCAGTTCATCAATTTCATGGGCTTCCAGACCTGCGCTGGCCACGGCCTGGTCTCCATCCCCACTGTGGCATTAATGCAGAACAAATTGAGACATATCCTCTATATAATTAGTTCCAGAATTTAAAAAGATTTACGGGATAATAATAGAGGCAGCGCTGCTGAATCCTTTCACTGGGGGCTCTTTGAGAGCTGGGGAACCGGTGGTATGGCGTCAAAACACCGCGGCTCCAAGCACTGTGAACCGGGGGAAAAGGGCAAATTTCGCCTCTCGCACCAGGCAGCGATAGGTGGTTCTAGCCCCTTAACCAGTCCAAGGAGGACAGTTTAAAGCCCAGATGTGAGACTGGTTTAAAGGGGGGGAAAAAAAAGGATCGAGACAATTTTCAAATGAAAGAAGTCTAAGGGTGGGCTGTGTCACAAAAGGCCCTCCGATGTTTACATTTTTGTTTTATTTTGCAAAATGAAGCTTTGGTTTTTGCCAACTACGTCAGTCTGGAAACTGCGCCCATGCGCCTTCCCGGCAGCCTTAGGCAGATGGCTGACTTAGAAACGCTGGGAGAGGGAAACAGCGCTGGCTGGTTTGCCCTGCTCTTGGGGCTCAGGACGCTCGCTGGGCCCACGGGCAGCGGCTAACCCGATGATTGGTGGCTTGGAGGTCGGGCCACTCTTCACGCCATTCCCTTGCCCTGGGCGGGGGCTGGCGGCCTCAGCCACTGACAGATCCCAGGGCTTCGGCGTGTTTATTCAATTGTCAACAGCCCCGGGGTGACCAGCGGGATCACGGCCCTGGCGTGCGCGCGCTGGTCCCTGGGGCCACGGCAGCGGCCGGGCTCTGGGCTCAGCTAGATGCAGTTGACGGCCCGAGTATGAAAGACCTTAGCTCCCCCTTCCACCAGGATGCAATGTCTGAATCTTCTAATAATTATGCGCCTTCTAAGACGAGACGAGTACACTTTGTCCTCGCACTGAAGCCACATAGACTGCCAGGGTCTCTCTTTTCTTCCGTATTCCATCAGTACTAAGAAAGCAGAGACAGTGGTTTAAACCATCCCTGAATGAACTGGACATTGAAAGTTCTGGTTTTCGGTTGAGCTTGACCAAAAATCTTTCTATACGTCTTTGAACAGTATCACTATCAAAGCCCTGTGGTTTTAGAGCAAACAGAACAAACAGAACACTACCTTCCTATCTGATTCGTCTCCAACCCTGAAAGGTGGAGCGCCAGTGTCAATATTTTCTCTGTGGACCACCAATAAGGAAACTGGGGCTCAAAAATACTATAGCACTCATCTGGGGTCATACAGCTGTTGGTTACCAGGTGAAAGTGAGATCTCATTCTCAAGCTGCCAGGCCTTGCCTTTAACCACACAGTGCTGAACTACGGCTTGCTTTTCCTACCTCGGTTGCGCATCAGTTTCCTCGGCGGGCTTGAGTTTAATCGCTGGCTTTGCCTACACGGAGAGATGGTTCAGAGTGCGATCCTTCCAAGGCCTGAGTCTTTGCGCCACCGTGGTGGGAAAAAGAAAGAGGGTAGGAAACTCTTATTTCTCTGTGACCTTCATTTTTCTGGAACCCCGGAGGGCCTCAGATGAAGGAGGTTCAGGGTGGGCAGCAGGTGCGACACCCCCTGGCCAGGCTGTAGTTCTCACAGTCTGTGTAGCTGGGGGAACCTCAGGACTCCAGTGAAGAACGTGCCCGAGAGGACAAAGGTAGAACGTGGGAGGAATGGGTTATCCTGTGACCCCAAAGGTGTGCGGGTCCTGGAGCACTGGCTTACCGGTGCTTGGGCTTCTAGACCAGGGTGGGCGAGGGTATCTCAGGAGCGTCCACTCTTACTGGAGGCCCTCTGTCTGCGCTGCGGCTTCCCATTCTCGCTCTGCTGGGAACTTCCTACCACTTTTATGCTGGGAGAAGTTGGGGCGAGAGGGCACCCCGGGGTGGAAATGAAGAATTAACCGTATGTTTCCTAGGTTCCCCCTCAAAAATTCTGGGAAAAAAAGAAAATGACAGAGAAGTTCGAAAAATTTTGGAGCGTCGCTTTCCTCTCACCCATGTTTATAAGCTACCCCTCTCCTCACCGCACCCCCCCCCCAAGACCCAAACGAAAATTTTAGACAGGGCGGCAGAGGTGTGTCCTTTCTCATTCCCGAGACACAAAACTCACAAGCGCTCACATCACAGCAGCCTCTCTACACACCGCTTCCATTCATACCCCTCCCCCCAAATCTGCAGGGGACTGAAAAAGAAATGAGCCCCACTTTCCTTTGGTAATGAAACCCTGGCTCTTCCCGAAGGGCTCCTCTACCCTCCGTGGCGGAGTTCAAGTTAAAGAAAACGACTTCGCAGTAGAGATGAGAACCAGGAGGAGGGGAAGGGGACAGGGGCGTGGGGCTTTCGGGGTCGGCCTGGCTTGGGAGGGGGGTCTTGTCCCAAAGGGTCTGTTTCCGCCAAAAAGACCAATAGCTTTGCGCCCTATGACGCGTTTAGGCATAGAGAATGGAAGAGGAGAGGACAGGGTGTAGGCAGAAGCTTGTCTTGAGGGCCCTGCATTTCTTTAAAACAAAACAAAACAAAAAAAGAAGGGAGGAAGGAAAAGAAGAAGGGAAAAAAGAAAGCTTCTGGTTCACTACAAATCAGTCAAAATTGCAAAGCAGCACGCGCGGGGTCCACCGCGGTGACAGTGGAGGGGCAGTCCTTTAACCTTCCTTAGGATCTTCTTTACCTGTATAGATTGTGCAACCCCGAGAGTGGGTAATTGCTTAAGGCAATGACTTTCTGAGCCCACAGGCGCTTCGGGTCCCCAATCAGAACTCACGGCGATGCTGGATTCATGAGTCTATGTGCGTTAGAACCAACGTGTAGCAACTGCAGAATGCACTAAGACCACTGAAACGTTAGTTTTCTTCGCATTCATGGTCGGCATCCTTGAGTGTTGCTTAACGTAGGTTTAGTGGGAAAGCCTCTAGCCTCATCCCGGTTCTGAAAGCCGGACTACAACGGGCGCTTCCCGCCCGGCGCCGGGCAGTCCCAGACGGCGCCTCCGCCGCCTCCAGGACTCCCCGGGCTCTGCCTGGTGCCCAGAAACCCACTTCACTCCGCTACGCGCAGGCTTCTTCTTGCTCACAGATTGTCCCCCACCGCATAGATCCCACTACTTTAGAAGACCTAAATCCATCCACACCACCCCAAACACCTGTTCTAAGGAAAGGGAGTCCCAAACAGCTCCCAGGCGGAGGGAGGAGTTGTTTTTGGGGAAGCCATTCTCTGGGAACTCTCCCAGCGGTGCGAACACACCTCTCGCCACCGGCCAATAAAGCCGCTCCCTGACCCATTTCTTGGTGAATCTAACTGGTTTTCATCCCCTGATCAGTCACCGCAGGTCCATAACGGGTCCCTCATCACTAGAGGAAGCCTTGTTTGGCAAAGTAGCTTTCTAGGCCACACTCTTCCTGCTGGTTTCTTGGCCACAGCTTCTCCATTCCCATTCTTTCTCAACATGGCGTCAGAGCGTTCCCACAAGAATCAAAGCAGGTTTCTGGGCATTTCTGCTAAGAGCACCCCCCCCAGAAAAACAAAACAAAACACAACATGAACAAAAAACAGCTGCAATTTCCCCCAGTTAATATAAGGTCTACTAGATACTCCTTGCTGGGCCAGTAAGTGTCGTTTTCACTGATTTTAGGTAGGCGATTTTCGGTAGGCAGCAACCACCTTCTGGGTTCCAACCTCACCACAGAACCAGCTACCAGACAACTGAAGCGGCTCCCGCTTGTCACAACTGACGTCACACTTCACAGTTACTATCCCGAACAGTTTCACCTTGTATCTCAACCTTTGAACCCATAGGAAGCGACCTCCTAAAGTGACCCCCAGGTTAGGCTCTAGGGTGCTGGACGGGAGAAGGCATAAGACTTAAAGTCAGGCTCTCCTGCTCAGAACCCAGGAGAGTTCTCTCTGGGCTCTCTGGTTCCCGCCCTCTTGGAGCCCACCCGCCCCTCCCTCCACCCCACCCTCTCTGATTAACCACCCCGACTCTACGCCCACCTCGATCCGACGCGCCGAGGAGGGTGGGAGTGCGGGGGGGGGGGACACACACACGACTTACCTAGAGGGCCTTGCCTTAAAGCGCTCACACTCGGGAAGGCCGGCTGGGAAGGCGAGGGGAGGTTTGCTCCACAGGCCAGCGGAGAGCACGTGGTGGGCCAGAGAGGAGGGTGTCTCTGGGATGACCGCTCCCTCGGGCCCGCCCCACACCCCCGCTACGAGCGCCCGGGGCGAGCGGCGCGCGCTGCCGCCGGGGCAGGCAGGGGCTGGTGTGTGAATGGAGCGGCCGAGCGTCCTGGCTCCTCCTCCTTCCCCCGCTGCCGGCCCCTCTTATTTGAGCTTTGGGAAGCTGGGGGCAGCCAGGCAGCTGGGGTAAGGAGTTCAAGGCAGCGCCCACACCCGGGGGGCTCTCCGCCGCCACCGGATAGCCAGCCTGCTCCCCCTTTCCCGCCCTCCCTCCCACCCACTCACTCACCCACCCACCCACCCAGAGCGAGGACCGCAGCCCAGGAGCCCGGGCCCGCCGCCTCCTCGCCCGCGATCCTGGACTTCCTCCTGTCGCAGGAGCCGGCTTCCACGTGTGTCCCGGAGCCGGCGTCTCAGCACACGCTCCGCCGTGAGCCCGGGCGTCTGCAGCCGCAGGAGCAGCCGGGGGATCGAGGCCCCCGCAGCACCTGGGCCAAGCCCAGTGCCGACGGTCCGCAGGATCGCAGGAGCGGAGGGCCGTCCGGGTCCGAGGCGCCGCTGATGGGTTCCGACGTGCGGGACCTGAACGCGCTCCTGCCCGCCGTGTCCTCGCTGGGCAGCGGCGGCGGCTGCGGGCTCCCGGTGAGCGGCGCGGCGCAGTGGGCACCGGTGCTGGACTTCGCGCCTCCCGGCGCCTCGGCTTACGGGTCGCTGGGCGGTCCCGCGCCTCCGCCCGCTCCGCCGCCGCCGCCGCCGCCGCCACCCCACTCCTTCATCAAACAGGAGCCCAGCTGGGGCGGCGCCGAGCCGCACGAGGAGCAATGTCTGAGCGCCTTCACCTTGCACTTCTCCGGCCAGTTCACCGGGACAGCCGGGGCCTGTCGCTACGGACCCTTCGGTCCTCCCCCGCCCAGCCAGGCGTCCTCGGGCCAGGCCAGGATGTTCCCCAATGCGCCCTACCTGCCCAGCTGCCTGGAGAGCCAGCCCACCATCCGCAACCAAGGTATGGAGTCCGGACAGCCCGCCCTCCACGCGCGACCGTGGCTGGGCGTCCTCGCCCCACGCGGCCTCTCCCCTCCCCTGTTTCTTCCTGATCCTAACTCTTACCTAGCTGCCTTCCAAGGATTCTGAAAGTAGCGGGTGCCTGGACAGGGAAGAATGGACTCTGTGAAGTGCTAACACACACACACACACACACACACACACACACACACACACACACACACACTGCTGAGCATGACCCCAGAGTCCGATAGTTCGCAGGACCCGGGAGGACATCTCGGGTCCCAGGGTGCCTGAGAGATTCCGGGACTCCACGGGAAGAGAAAGAGGGGATTGGTTGTAGGGTTGGTTGTAGCATGTGGCTCTGCCTTGGGGAAAGGTCTGATGCCTCACCAAATTACCACCAGGCGTCGACCCTTTCAGACGTCTAGGATAGACGGACTTAGAGGACTCAGGAGTCCGATCAGCGTTTAGGGAGCCCCGTGATGCCTCTGACAGGCTCAAACCTGAAGAACCCCTGGCTCTCCATAGGCGCCGCCGGCTCACTTCAGGCCCACCAGAAGCAAGAAGGGAGCTTTGGAATGGGGGGATTAACACTTTGGGGACCGTGTCGGGTTCGCACTCAGCTTGTGGGAAAGGTAGTACTGTAGGGATCTCTCCAGGCGACGCAAAGTCTCGGGCCACGCAGGCGGCGGGAATGGAAGACAGCCTGGCTGGGCCAACTCCAAACGATAACCAAATCCTTGCGGGGAATCTGGGAAAAGGTGGCTTTCTTCCTTTCAGCGCTCCTCGGATGCTTTCCAGTCACACACGCAGAGGTTAGGTTGGGGAAATGTTCCTCAGGAGTGGGACATTGCAACAAGAACAAGTGTATTGGCGATCTTCCGTCAATGTCCAAGGGACCTTGTATGCCATAAGTATGTGTTCTAACTCTGGCAGGCTCCCCCACACCTCTCCTTCGTTAGCGCCCTGGCGGAACCATGGTTGCTAAACCACTGTAGTTATCTTCGTTTGCTCTCATTTGATTCCTTTGCTGTTGAGAATCTAATTTGGTTTCATTCGATGTTTGGGGGAAATATTTACTAACACAGAGGCGGGTGCTTTTCTTGAACCAAAAATTCTGCTGTCCTTGGTCTGGGTGTTTCTGAAATATGTGGGAAGGGCGGGTACTGTTTGCGGGAGGTGTGGAAGGGTTCTCTGGGGGGCCTTCTGAACCCATCCGGCAGCACCGCGACCACCCGAAGCTCTAGCGAAACCGAAACCACTGAAGAATGCCAGCTCCTGGTCTCAGGGAGCAACCTGGAGCGGACTCATGGGGCCCCTCCGTTCCGGGTCTTCCTTAAATGAAACTAGCGTTTTGATCAGGAGATGTTGGAAGAACTCGGTGCCTCTGCATCACTTTCTAGTAGGCAGGTGCTGCCGTTGGCAAACCTCCAGGTCAGTTCGCTGATCCCCTAAGAGAAGAGCTGAGATGGCTTAGGCCGGGAAGTTACAGGCCAAACGCGAGGAAGCCCCACCGGGCTCTAAATACAGAACACACAGCCCACCTAAACCTCCCTGCGTCAGAAACAGGGCCACTGTCAGGCATGTGTGTGACTTGGGTGAGCATGCCTGTTATATGGAGAGACTCGCTGACCTATAACTCTCCGGGGAGCAAATACTAACATGCCACCATCTTTTTGAGTCCTTCTAGGCTCATGGGGGCCTTGCAGCTTTGCGTGTGTGTGTGTGTGTGTGTGTGTGTGTGTGTGTGTGTGTGTGATGTTTAGCATTCTGCATTGCAAGTCTAGTAGAAGCCCATAGTAGAAGGTGAGTGGGACTGAGAATTTAAAGCCCGTGGGCATTGCCATTACGTGGGTGGTGGTGGTCCAGATTCTTCTGGAGTAGACAGGCCGGGTTGCTACTGGAGAAAGAGCTTGGGAGCGGAGGACCAGGACCAGCAGGTGAAGCCTCCCCGCCACCCTCTCTGCTCTTCTCATACCGCACAGGAAAAGGCCGGTGGGGAGATGTCTCCAGGGTAGAGTCATACCCTGGAAGCAGGTTCCTGTCAGGGAACTTACCTTTTTCTCTCCTAGTTAAAACAAGTGGGTTGTACAGGTACAGTCTGTGGGCTCCCTTGGCCGCTGGGAGCTGAAGTGGGGCATTATGGGGCTGCCATTCCTCCCTCCCCTCTGGCTCCAACTCCAGGTGACAACTAGGGCAGACCCTGGAGGTCCCAGATTCTTTGAATATTCATTCTTCCTACTATTGGAGTTCCTACGGATCGTTTCCATAATGTAGGATTTAGTTTGGGGTTTTGATTAGAAGGTGCCAGCTGTCGCTGGAAAATGTGAGAATGGCCATCGCCGCGCCTTGCTCAGACTCCACTGCAGAGAAGAGTCCAGGCTGTCTCGAGTTACCTGTATGCAAACCATGGAGCCTAACTATGGTGCTCATTCATCCCTTCTTCAGTTTCTTAGGGACACCCACCCCCCATTTCTTATATCGCTGTCGTCCCAATTGTCTAAACATTAATTTAGCAAACACTAAAACCTTACTCGGCCCGGTGAGGGTGTAGATTGACTACAGATAGCTAATGGCTATAGGAACCTTTACAAGAAGCACATAGCCTCTTAATACTGGACGCTGAACTCCAGGCACTGGGAAGTTAGACTTCCAGAGACCTCTTAGGTCTTGGCAGAGCTAGGGATTTGAACCCACATTTTCCTCCTGTTTTCTTCGTGGTTGAAATGGATGTTCTCTGCCCTGTTGAATAGGCCCTGACAACTTAAGAGTATGAGATGGTTGTAAAGTCTGTCAAGACCCAGAAGTGAGGGTGAGGGTTTTCCTAGTCTGGACCCAATGTGGGCTTGCGGTCGGCTTCTGACGCCCCCACCCCCAAGCCCTGCTAGGGCTCACACCAACGTGAACCTAGGCCCTGGAGATCACTGCCCTTCCGAAGCTGGTCACACGGGGAGACCAGCTGTGATGGAGCCTAAAGCGCCCCCCTCCGGTCACATCAAAGACGGTAGTTGGGTGGGTGGGAGTGAGGACTCCACCTATCCCATGGCGGTGGGTTTTCTGGAACACCTTCCAGGCTTAGCCCGCCTTAGGATCTCCCTCTCAGCTCCTCAGGGCCAAGCTGGGGCAGTCTGTTCCGGGCTCCTCCGCAGTGGAGGCAGGGGAGGAGAGCTCAGAGCGATACTCTCCTTCCCGCAAAGTCAAGGTTGCTTTCCCCTCCCTGGTCCAGACCAACCGTGGGAAAGTGGCTACCTTGGCTTCGAGGGCCTCTCCCTCCACGGCCTGGACAAGAAGCCTTTGAATACTCCTGATACTTCGCCGAGTCAGCAGTCTCTTCCCCGGCCCCCACTCCCGCCCTCTTCGAACTGGGCTCAGCTCAGTGCGGGTACAGTGGGTTCCTAATCAGCCCCCGGTTCCGATAAGCTTCTAATTAAAAGAGCTCTCCCTCCGATCCCTTTCACTGTTGTCCCTCCCAGGAGCCCCGAGGGAGGGGCTCAAGGTTGCCGCTGCCCGCCACGGTCCGCGGGTCTCATCTACGACTAGGCGGATAAGGAGCTTTGCTGGACGCCCGCATCCTCACGCCGGAGTTCCGGAGCGCGGAGCGGACGTCCCCAGCGTGGGAGCAGCAGCCTGGCACCAGCAGCTCTCGCTACCAGCGGTTGAGCAGCGGGTCTCTGACTGTGCGTGCCTTAGGTCGTTGGCAGCTCGGCTCAGAAATGGAGAAGGGTTCGTTTAGAGAAACTTTATTGCTTCTACCGCCCTGCCTTCCCCCCGTTTTTTTTGTTTAAATGCTCTTTCACAAACTCCTAAATTCTTCTGGGAAAATTCGGGTGGGTGCCTAGACCCATATTTCGTTTGTAAGCTGTAGGCCTCAAGTAGGGCGAGGCCTTTTCTCACAAAAGGAAGTCTCCGGAAGGCCACACGTACTTATTGATCCACGCCCAAGAGCTATTAGGGTTGGGGATTATCTTTCTCCACTTCACAGGAAGAAAAATGAGGCACTCTGGGCTCTCCCAGGTTGAAAAGCTTGTTGATTCCTCAGTCACTAACCGGAGCTCCCGGGGCACTCAGGCCTTCCCAGGGCAGAACTCGGTAATTCCCATGGTGTCTCATTCCATTCCTTCACTGTGAAACACCTCAATCCGGACAGTGTGCGTTTACTGCTCCGGAGTGACCCCGATAGAAGCTCGGGATTTTGTTTGGGCAGTGGGTGTCCCCTTTATATTTTGGAGATAACCGGCTTCCTGTCTCTGTACTGAATGAATGGTCTGAGCGAGCCCTTATTGAAGAACCTTGATCCCTAGAGCTTTTGGGGTTTTAGAGACCGGGCAGTAGGAAGCCACGGGGGCTGCTGCGAGGCCCCGGAAGGGAAGGCGAGTAGCCACTCTCAGGGTCTGAAAGGGCTCTCATTTGCATTCTATCCTGGGAGTCCAGGCTTCTTCTACCAAGCTTCACCACAGGAGGGGGAGGCCCCACCCCCATCCAGTCCCTGGGAGGATTCTTAGGATGCTCCCTCTTGCACCAGCTTGAGCTTTGGCAAAGCTGGTGGGTTGTGTGTTTATAGAAATTTAGAAACAATATCATACACGAGTAAGATTTCCGAGACTCCACATTTCATCCATTCGAGTGATAGGAAAGAGCACGGGCCTCTGTTTCTCAGCAGGGAAACTGAGGCAAGAATTTGGGACACTGCTACCCAGGGACAGGTAAGGACAGTGTGCTGCACACTTTAAAAGAAGTCGGTTTTCCGGCCTGTAGGGCAAGAAGGGTAGTCACTACAGCAGTGGTCGGAGTTGGGCCCTCTGGGCCCCAGATGGGCGTGGAGGAGGGGGCGAAGGACTCGACCCAACTGGAAGGGTCCTTTCTTTCCACCCCTACAAGCTTTCCTAAAGGCTTTGGGTGTCTTGGTGTCAGGCTGTGCAGCCCAGAGACATAACGTGCCCTGGTTAATCACTCTCTGCGTTTAAAGCGCAGACCGTTGAACTGGCTCCGAGTAATTAATGGAAGTTGGTGCACGGGCCCCTGATTTACAACCCCGAGTCAAAGCGGGGTCAGCGGAGGAAATTCAGTCCCCTGGGCCGAGCCGCCCTTGCGCGAGAGCCACGGTGTTGTTTGTTTTTTAAGAAAGACAACTTCTCCGCCAGGCGGGCGACGGTTTTTACACCTAACTGGCTGGAGCTATTCAGCAATGGAAGAATTGGGGAACCGAAGGGAGCTTGGAATTTTAGTTGGGAGAAGGGGTGGGGTGAGGTCACATCACAGAGCTTGGTCCCTGCCCCAAGCCTGAAGTCCTAAAGGTCGGAGGGGCGGGGAACGCCTTACGGCTGATGCGAATTCTGGAATCAGGTACCCGAGGCCAGTGTCGCGCCCTCGCCTATTCAGGAGCCTAATTGACTCTGTGCTTCTTTTTGGCGGTTCCTCAGGATACAGCACGGTCACTTTCGACGGGGCGCCCAGCTACGGTCACACGCCCTCGCACCACGCGGCGCAGTTTCCCAACCACTCCTTCAAACACGAGGACCCTATGAGCCAGCAGGGCTCTCTGGGTAAGTGGATGGGAAAGATGCGGGTCTTTACCCGCTGCCTCCGTCTCTTTCCCCGTTTCCTACCTGGATTTCCAGGCCTTAGCAAATTGGGGAAGGAAGTAGAGGCCGTCTAAAGGCATCCTAGAAATAATAGCTGGCTTTACTCTCTTTGAAAGAGCGAAGCTCCTTCTATTCCAAGTAAGTTACGGAGAAGTGCCACTCAGACAAGGCAACCAAGGCTAGAGTGCCTGACAGGCAACCCTAAGTGAAGAGGTTTTCGTTCCCCGAGTTGAGAGCGGCCTCGCTGTCACACGGCTGGCGCCAGGCCCCGCTGTCCGAAGCTCAGCACGCTCTCCCCGGCACAAGAACCCTCTTCAGTCCCACTTACCGCTGCCCTTGGCTCTCTGGCAGGCGAGCAGCAGTATTCGGTGCCGCCCCCGGTGTACGGCTGTCACACCCCTTCGGACAGCTGCACAGGCAGCCAGGCCCTGCTGCTGAGGACGCCCTACAGCAGGTAAGCGTGGTGCGGAGCACCACGACTGTGTCCTGGTGACCCTGGAGGTGCAGGTGAGCGGGCCGCGAGGGAACGCCAGACCCTGGCCATCGCGGACAGCAGGAGGGTCTTGGAGGCAAAGAAAGTCTGTACCCGGCCCAGACGCTCAAATTAAAGCAGGTGCCCGCCTTGGATATCAATTTGCTTTGCATATAAATGGAGGCCGTTAGGTTTGGAGATTAAAAAAAAAAAAGAGGCTGCGGCCTTCACGGGTTATTTCTTTTATTTGATATTTCGAGACAGAGTTTTTCTGTGTATCCCTGGTTGTCCTGATACTTGCTCTGTAGACCAGGGTGGCTTCGAACTTAGGGGTCCGCCTCTCTCTCTCTCCATAGTACTGAGATTAAAGGAGTGTGCCATCATGCCCGGTCACGATTTATTTCCTAATGGTCTTTGCTGGAAGCTCTTTAACTTCCCCAGGACCAAAAACTAAGGACCAAGTCCACTCCCACTCCATCCTTTAGTTTAAAGCCTTCTGCCAACTGGCCACAGGGGCCAAACTACTTAAATTGCATCTAGAGTGGGCCACATCCTTCCTCTCCCCCTTACCCTCCAGCGTTTTGACCTGTGGCAGTGTTCTGTGGACGTGGTTTGTGGCAGCCTTGTGTGCGCTCTGGGGCGAGACCCTTTACTAGAGACGGTTGATCAGGGAGACGTCTGCACACAAGCGCGCGCCCTTCTTGCTCCCGGAGAAGGAAGGTCAGCTTTTTTCCTCACCGAAGCTCTGCTCCTCCCCCTTCTCTAGTCTCTAGTTCCACTCTCCACCCTTTCTCCCCCAAATTTATTCTTCAACTTTGGGTGAACTTGGCCGGCATCCCGCGTCTCAGATAGGGTTGCTTAGTAACTGCGATGCACACACACCGGTCCCGCTGGAAGGTGGCCGCGCTGCCGGTCTTGGCTGCAGAGGATTGGGTGCGCATTACCTCACCGCTCCCTCCTCCCCCGGGTACTGCGGGGATCCTGACACCGACAGCCCCAACCCATCCCCATCCTCCCGCCCCTCGGCTCCGGGAGGCTGACGTCAAGGGAAGGAGGTAGTGAGGTAATGAAGGAAGGAAAAGCTTCTGTCTTGGGAGATTGGGTGGGGGAATGGCCGCGCCTGGGGACCTCCAGTCCCTCAGGTGGAGGAGGGGCACGTCCTTGCTCGCGACTCCAGAGCTTGCAGTGCAGCGGTGCATCCTAGGGTCGCAGGTGCATTTACGAAATTGACTCTGGGGCTGGTCTGACTCTCCCATCCGGGTATCAATGCACAATGCCTGGGCTCTTCTATTTTTGCCCTCTGGAGGGCTCAGACTTTGGAAACTTTTCTGTTTGGTGTGGGGAAAAAAAAATCACATCTAACCGGATCTTGGATTCCGCATCGCTTTTCTTCAAATGGGAGGCATGCCCAAGGTGCGGAGGGGGGGACACAAGCTTTTTCTCCCTCCCTAGCTAGAAAGTACTCAAGATTTGCATACACTCCCTGCTGGAAGCCTCTTCCCTTAGGGGGAGTGGTGGTAACAAGCCACAGACATCCTTCCTGTCTAATGCCAAGAGTGTCATCGATGTTATTCTAGTAGCTATAAGGGAGGTCCCTGGAACAGTTCCCGGTGTGAAGACCTTGGTCCCCTCAGTCAGGAAAAAGAGCTTGGTGTAGGTGTAGGAGTGGACATTGTTGAGATGGGGCTTGTACCTTCTTGGGGCCTAGGGGCTGGCAAGATGTAGTTTGTGAGTGTGTGTGTGTGTGTGTGTGTGTGTGTGTGTGTGTGTGTGTGTGTATGTGTTACTTACAGACACATCGTTCATTCCTCTTTCTGCCAAAGCCTGGCCCACGCTGAGGAACTCTAGGAAGGGAGTCCATCAGAAAGTGATCACAACCTACAATTTAGTATCATTTTCCCAAACGGAGTTTGGATTTTTCTTACGGATTTTTGACTTGGGGAGGATCTGAGATGGATTCTGACCTGGGGATGAATCTGTGGTTACCATCCGGAAGGGAAAGTCATTCTGATGGTTACAGTTTTGTCGCTGGGGCTTCTTGCAGGCCAAGCATCTACTCTATCACGGAACTGTATTACCTTACCCCAAGATCATATTTTATTACAAAACATATTTTCTAGCCCAGCTTCTGACTGGCCACTACTGAAAGTAATTTTGTCAGATTCACCTTGCAAAAATTTTTGCTTGTCCCTTTATTCTTTCTATGACATTGTACAACATTTTTTGGTCTTGTTTTTGCACTGATCTCATAAAAACATCATTTTCTCCCACTACAGAAATTTCCTTAGTAGAAACGTAGCCAAAACAGTTAGGACCCTTGTAGGAAAAGAGCTTGCTCCCTTGAAGCATTCATGTGGGCCTCTGGTGCTCCTTTCAACCTCAATTCGCAGCGTTGAGAACCCCTTTTCCAAAATCACATAACTGTCCCACAGGAGCGATGATCAGGCAAATATACCAAAGTTGCATACTTCTTTTCTATTTCTGAAACCATTTGGAGGGTGTTCAAACACTTGCGTGAATGTAACGGTTCAGTAGCACGGAGAATGGAAGCAAACTTTAATGGTTAAATGGCTTCAGTTCTGAATTTTTGATGGTTAGTGATTGGCTACTTACTGGTCCTCGGCTTGGTACCTTTTTCCTTCTAAGGCTGGGAACAACTGGGAAAGAAAGGCTTGCTCCTCCTTTGTCTGCCTTGCTGCCTTTGGTACCCTGGGGCAGACCGCTCTGCCTCCTCTTCTCCTGCTCCCCCCCACCACAGCCATCTCTCCCCATATAAACTGTTGTCTCCCCAGGCTTGGGATCTAGTTTCCTTCTCTTGTTTGAGATACAAAAAATGGTACACCTGTGGCATTAAATAAGCCAAGGACTGATGTGAGGCTGCTTTGAGGAACGTCTCAAAACGTTAGCTCTTTTGTCCCCTACACCACTCTCTCTCTCCAGCAGCACACTCAGCCCACCCACTAATCTTACTACCTATGAAGGAGATACTATAATTTCCACCTTACTGATGAGGAGGTAAGTTGAGAGACCTGAGGCATCTTGATGAAGATCACACAGTGAGTGGAGTCCAAAGCCCATTTGTACTCTGAAAGTGAGTGATTCTGGACCTCTTGCGTGGATTATGCCCCTTCTATGCCAGGATCTTTTATTGATAAACAGGAAGCACAAATACTTGCCTGCGTAGACCTGTTGTGTGTCAAGTGCCATTGTAAAGCACCTCGTGGGTGCTGACTTCTTTAATCCACACCACTGGTTTGGGAGGTGAGCACTGGGTTATCACCTGCATTTTACAAAGGAAGACGCTAAGACCCTGGGAGGTTAATTTTTTTTTCCCCAGTGGGACATAGTAAGAAATGTAATTTGGATTTGAATTGAGACAGCGAGGATGCAATCTTTTCTTCCTCTCCCTCTCACATGGCTAAGTACCATTCTCTAAGGATGTTATGTGTCATCATTCTTGCTGGAGGATGGACTTTATCTCCCATAGTAGTGGAAGTCCATTTTACTCATAGCCACCATAGAAAGTGTTATGCGCCGTGTTTGCCCTGGTGGGTATTGTCAAAAGCAGCGTTCTCGACTCCGTCAGCTTCATCCTTACCGTTGGGCATATCGCACCGGGATGAAACTCAGAACAGTAGAAGCCTCCTAAAGACTTCTAGAGTATAAACCTCTCTTTTCACCTGTCTGCTTTAGGAGGATTGCTTCTGGGCCCTCCTGGTGTGTGCTTGCCCAGAAGCAAGGTCTCAGGGAAGAGTGGACTGCATGATCTCCCAGAGTGAGGAGGAATGAAGTCCAGCCTCATGCAGTAGAACCCATTGCAGTTTCTAGCCAGACAAGGCAGCTAGCTGGTCACTGTTTCCAAGCCTTGCTGTTAGGCTCTTCTGCTGGCTAACTGCCTCAGAGTTACTGCTCCCTGAAGCCCTCACAGCTACTTTGAACAGTGCTGGGTACTGTGTATGAAACATACTCCTATTTGTACTGATTTTTTTCATATTCTAGTTTTTTTAACCCATCCTTTTGCTTTTCTATTAATTTTATATGTCTCTCTTTTTTAAAATTGTGTTTGTTTTCTGTATACGGCGTTTTGTCTGCATGTATGTCTCTGTATCATACACATTCAGTGACCAAAGGAGAGTGTTTGATCCCCTGGGACTAGAATTATAGGTGGTTGTGAGCCTCCATGTGGGTGCTGGGACTTGAGCGCTGGTCCTCTGGAAGAGCAGTCAGTGTTCTTAACTGCTGAGCCATCTCTCCAGCCCATAACTTTACTTGGATTTCTTTTTCCATGCTGTGGGTTTAAATGAGAAGATTTCCTTGGGTTCTATGTTTGCTCTTTAGCAGATAGCACTACTCCAATTCTAAAAAACTTATGCTTCAGATATTGTAATGGAATATTGATGATTCCTGAACACTGATGTGGTCAGTAGACCTGTTAATTTCACAGACGATCAACCACCTTAGCACAGCCACAGAGCTTCTGTGGAATTTTGGAAACTGTAGGTCAAAGGGATATCCATGACTTGCCACGTGGACTTCGCCTCAATTAAGTCATAAATCAGGCGACAGCTGTACTCAAAATAAAATTACCATTAATTTTGCCTGTCTTCACTTGTGAAACCATGAACATCGTACAGTATATTTTTATATTTGTTTCCCACAGAAGCTAAAATGGAAGGACTGGAGTGGTTTCCAGCGTGGTGGGCCATGTTATCAAAGCCACAGGCTTGAATTGAACCCGTCTCCAGGGAGGGGGAAAAATCTAGTTCCAAATATTCCTGTAACTTGTGTGCTGACCAAGTGTTTATTATTAGAAATTGAATCCCTAGTGGGTTTTCCTTTGGTTAGCTGGTGAGCTTGAGAGCAAATACAATACCAAGAGAGTGACTATGAAATAATTATTCACTGTAGCCTGCTGGGCAGAAAGTTCAGGGCAGTCAGCCTCCACGGCGCCGCCGCAGTGGAGGGAGGGTCGCAGGAAAAAAGGCTCCGTGGAAGTCTGCATGTAGTCTCCCCATGTGCACCTTGCTTAGGGGGTAGAGGCAAGGCCACAGAGACCTCTCCTTTGGTACAGGGCTGGGCCATCATAGCAGAAACCCTTATCTCAAAGTCTTACCACTGACTTTAGTGGTGAAGTCTTTTTCAACAATTGTCTGTCTTTTAATCCTATGGGGAAGCTTCACCTGTGCTGAGATTCTCTTTTCCCAGCCACAGCCACAGTGGCTGAAGAATTGTGATCTCAAACAGACCAGTTAGAGGATTCTGACAGGATCCTTTCATCCGTCTTCTGTCAAATATAGTAAACACACTTAAAGATGGAAACGTGCTCGAGTCCACTGTATTTGAAGGTGGGGGAGTTCTGGTCTAGATAATAGCGGAGGTTTTTTTCCCCTTCCTTTCTTTTGTGTAGAGGTCAAGAACACAGTAATTCTGCAATCCAGGCCAAAACAAACTATACGATCTACTACTGATTTCCTTTTAAGTTCCCCTTTTTGCTAGGACTGACTTCCTTTCATTTTACTCCAACTCGCATTAATCCCAGCTATACAAGTTTCTTTCCTTTCTCCCTTGCCTCTGACTTCAAACATTTTTTTTTAAACATAGGAAACAAGTGACTTAAAAAAATCTACTTAAACTATATAAAGGATATCATGACATTGGGAATATATTTTGGCAGTCTGTAGCTTCAGGTCCACTTCCGACCAGGCAGAGCTTAATGGTTGGAGCTGAAATGTCTACGTGACCACTGGGGCTGCTTTGAGCCAAACCACATGTTTATCTGATTCCTTCTGGGGATGAGGTGGTGGATACTGACCACGGCCATTTAATAAGTAAATACTCCATTTGCCAGAGGTCAATATTCCCTGAATGATGCTGCCTCTTTCCCCAGGCTTCCATGATGAGAGCCAGGTGTTAGCTAATTGCCTAAAGAGATCGGAATTGTCGTGACTATGGTGTGTCCCAGTATTTGTAGCTCAAGTTGACACTCTGCCCTCTGCAGCAGTGGGTCACTGTCATTGTTTCCACGGGCTTTAGAGGAAAGCTGTGCCATGCGGCCAGTCCACTGAGCCAGCAGAAGGCAGGGTATGGTTAAGGAAACCTACTAGTAGCTTGGAGATTTTCTGCAATCCCTTCTCCTCTATTCCATCTCCCCAGCCTCCCTCTTCTGAAGCTTTATGGCTCAGCTATTAGAACAACTGGAGCACAGAGTGTTGGGAGGTCAGTCACCAGGCAGGGGGGATGCACTATCCTTAGTGAGTAGAAGAGTCTACAACAGGCGTCTTGCATCCCCACAGCTTCCATGAGTTGCTGGCCCTGATGTTCCTTTGGATAAACACCTCCTTTGGTCTTTCACCTCCAGATTCTTTGCTGTACTGTTATATAAATGATAGTATAGGTTCATTTGTTGAATCATGCCTAGGAGCCTCTAAAGGAGCATGGAAGAGGGTCATCAGACATCCTAGCAGCAGGTATCCTTGTCTGACAAATGGGGATGATAGTTTCATGAAGTTGTTGGGAACTAAGCCGAGGATGCACAAATGTGGCAGATAAAATTTGACAGGTTAGAAAACTGTACATTCTTCATACCATCTTCAGAGCGCCAGTATGAACATCAATCTCTTTGAGCCTTACAATATCCCTATAAAATGAGACTAAGATTAATTTTCTCATTTGATAGATGTGAAGCCTGAGGTACAGAGAGCTGTATGGTAATTTCCTCAGATTTTCTCACAGACTCAAAACAATCCCATTGATTCCTAAGGGTCTTTATGCAGAAAGGTTACAAAGAGAAAATATATTTTTAAAATTAGTGGTATTATTTAAAATTTTTGTTATGATTATTATTGTGAGAGTATGATTACTGTGTAAATGACAGTGAACTAGCCTCAGATGCCAAATGCTTCCAAAGGAGCAGAACATACCAAGTGCCACTCAAAAGTACCACTTTTTCTAGTAGAAACATAGTATAAGCCATGGATGTATTTGAAATGTGCTAGTAACCACATTAAAATAAGAAGAAGAAAAAAAGAAGCTCGTTATATAAAACATTGTACTTGCCCAGTATAGCCTGAATTTATCTCAATGAGGCTCTGTTTCTGATGTTCAATAGCCACACATGGCTAATGGTTGCCGTATTGGACAATGAAGTACAGAGTTTTTTTTAAAAATTAAATATCCCATAGGAAGACACACATGTGTATGTTCTGCATTTGAGAAAATTCTTCTGGGGACCAAGGAAATGCATTTAAAGTTATATGTCTTTGATATTTTTTTGTATTGAGGCAATCAGGAATCAACAGGACTGTGCATTGAGTCTTAGAAAATCTCTAAATATGAATTTAGAGATTTAGGATTCATTCATCCAACCTTAGGCATCAACTTCTGTCACTCACCTTATTTCCCAACTTCCTTGAAAATGACCATAGCCAGGTGGTGGTGGCACACGCCTTTAATCCCAGCACTTGAGAGGCAGAGGCAGGTGGATCTCTGTGAGTTTGAGGCCAGCCTGGTCTGCAAAGTGAGTTCCAGGACAGTCAAGACTGTTACATAGAGAAACCTTTTCTCAAAAAACTAATAATAATAATAATAATAATAATAATAATAATAGGAGAAAAGAAAATGATAATATTCTGAGTCTTATGTAAGGGTTAAGTCATTCCAGAGAGACCCCACATCCCAACGGGGCCAAGGAAAATTGTCAACTGCAGCTGAGTGATTTTAGTTGGTGAATAATTTTTTAAAAATCAGTGACAAAAATATAGAGCTACCTGGGGAATACAATGCCCCTTGGCTGAGATTAATGGCAAGATTAATAAATGGATTGCTTGATGAGAAGGCACAGGAGAACAAAAACCAGCAGAGAGATTGTGGAGGAGGCCGCTTATTAATGAACTGTCAGCCCAAAGAAAGTTCAAGAAATTCTGCTGTGGTAAATGCAGCAGGCTGGCACTTCTAATAAAAGTTGGGGTCTTTCAGGAATTAATTACATCAGCCTTACAGAAAGAATTCGTGGAATTGCGAAACGCAGTGGCACAGACCAGCACGGGCTGCCGCCGTAAAGGAGGAAGCTCCAGAAGAAACTAATCTTCTTTTCCCCCTTCCCATTGATATGTAGGATATTGTGGTAGCATAATAGGCAGTCAGACGCGGGGATGAGTGATGGGGCCCAGATACCCACTGACTAATGAAGCTGCACATACTTGGAGTTTGAAGTCACTCTACTTTTCATATGCAGAAACCTCCTCCCGGAAGCTGATTTCCTCCTCAGCCCGGGTACTGGCCTTAAGGAGTTCTAAATAATGTGCAGTGAGATTATAGGAGAGTCAGCTGGATGCCTACCATTATTTACGGAGCAAGGTTGAGAGTGAGCGAGTGAGCACACGACAGTGCCCAGTGATTCAGAGTGGTGGGATTTCTGTCACCCCTCCACAAGTTCTCAGTTCAGTTGGCCCAGAAAACCCTTTCTGAATTAGAAACTCCTATGGCCTCTGTCTGATAAAGCAACAGAAAGGAATGTTGGGACAAGACAGGAGATTGTCCGGGATTTGTGATCTGGTAACATGCATTAGGCATTGAATGCTTATCTCTGTTCATTCTGCAGCGCAGGTAGGGTGAAAACTTTCTTCTGCAATACGTTTAGACTGAAGGTTTCCAGGCAAACCATTAAACTCTTGGGCTTCAGATTTCACAATTAACCCTTTCGATTCCGCCCTAAATGTCTTCCTGATAGGGCTTGGTCATTGCAGATTTCTTGATTTAAGTGTTAGTAATGAGATACACAATGGAGAGAGAACAGCTCTTGGTTGGTTTACCTGGAGGTACATTTTGCCCTTTGAGGTCTTAATGTAAATCATAGGCTGTTTAAAATTTTTTTTTCCTTAAAACTTCACTTGACTTTCACTAGGATTGTAAAATACATGCAGAATAATTCCTTAGCTGTGTGCTGAGACCACTGCCCTGTTTCTTTTGCTCGTCACATCCTTGGGTGTTAGTCAATTCATCACCCATCACCCTGACCTTTCGGACCCTCGTAATCCACATGATACTTATCCTTTTGATTAAACAAACGTAATGGCCTTTTCACGAATAATTAATCCGCTGTCACTTTACTCTCAGCTTCAGGCTTTTAACTTTAATGTTGAGCATCCAGCCTGTGTTACCTTTCAAAGCCATACTCCCTCTAGCCTCTTCCCTCCAAGGTTGAATATCTCTTTAGAAACTCCCAAATTCACTGTGCTAAGGCTTTTTTCTCTGAACAACTGAATTACTCTCATCCTTTCTGCTGTGTGTGTGTGTGTGTGTGTGTGTGTGTGTGTAAGTGTAGAGATCAATGAGATGAAATGAAAACCATTTTAGATTTACATATTCATCGTTTTAGAAAATGTGGAGGCATATGCTGTAAGGTGAGAACTTGGCTGTGTTTAAAGAAATAGTTCTGTCCTAGTGTATGTGGCCGTGTTTCTAACTATGGATGTTTTCCACAGTGACAATTTATACCAAATGACCTCCCAGCTTGAATGCATGACCTGGAATCAGATGAACCTAGGAGCCACTTTAAAGGGGTAAGGAACTTATAGCTGTCTAAATCATTTCCAGGCATTTATAGCTTATAAAGGGAGCACAGGCGTGGGCCTAGAAAAGAAGGCGTGGCTCACAGTGGCACTCAGAGACTTTCCTCCCTCTCCAGTTGGAGGGGTGTGTTCAACACTGAATTTTCAAAACTGGAAATGGGATGTTTTTGTCTGGAGCAAGGGAACAAGGAATCTTGGGAACCTTAGTGTGTCCTTTCTTTGTTGAATGTTTTAGAATTCTTCAAAGACACTGTGCCCATGAAACTTCACTGAATGTTTATGTTTTGCTGGCGCTATCACTGATGTTAACCACTGTATTATCTTATCAAGAAATGCTTTGCATGTACAAAGTCTATGAACTGTACTGGTGTGTGTTGATTTGAACAGTCCGAAGTTAGATGTGCCCACTCCTGGTTGCACTGACAGGTTTTGCTCACACAAGATGTACAGGCACTGCAGGGGCGTGTTGCAGCCACACATGTGCAAAGCTTCTCTTTGCTCCTAAAGCAAAAGCAAGGAGGGCAGGTGGGGCTGGGTTTCAACAGTCGAAGAACTCACATGTAGTTTCTAATGAGTCTGAGGAGATGACAGTGTGGTGTGCCTGAGATACCAGGTGCTCTTCTAGCCTCTTAACAGGCTTCTGGACTCCAGGCACTGTTACCTGTGTTACAGACGAACTAATGAATTCTAGAGAGCCAAATCACTTCCCAGGGTCCCATCTGGTTAGCGGGACAGCCTATATTCCATGCCCAGATCTGATTCCGTCTAGCCTTCCTGGGGTGTCTTGGACCCCACCAGTGGTACTGAGAACATATTTCAGCACTCTTGACAAGACCCTTAGCCTCGAAGTTTCTCATCGGATTCTGGGAGCCAGGGGCTTGCCAGACCATGCATCCTCCATTCCCCATTCCCTACCTCTTCTTCTCTTCTAGAATGGCTGCTGGGAGCTCCAGCTCAGTGAAATGGACAGAAGGGCAGAGCAAGTGAGTGGACAATGG
The DNA here is from genome assembly GCF_007827085.1 of Peromyscus californicus insignis. Classification (NCBI taxonomy): domain Eukaryota; kingdom Metazoa; phylum Chordata; class Mammalia; order Rodentia; family Cricetidae; genus Peromyscus; species Peromyscus californicus. Next base: position 80,244,161 of record NW_026294595.1, read on the forward strand.
CTTTGTTGACTGACATCTGGGGCAATTCAGGAGTCAGAGCTAACGTGGGGGAGTCAGGGTAGTTGCTGGGGATAGGGAAGACCTGTCCCTGCCTCAGCCCCCCTCCTGGTTTATTGTAGGCTTATCACAGACTGCATGGCATTGGTGATATTTTTCTCCTTGACATCCGTGCAAAACAATTAAAAAATCCACGCAGCAGGAACCCTGCTCACTTCCTTGTCTCACAGAGCACTCTATTTGTGGCATCAAATATGTTCCTTGTAGGTCATCAGTCAGGTCTTTCAGCCTTAGTTTATTTAACCTTGCTATTCTCCACAGCTTTACGTTTTCCAGGGAGAAGTGACTTTTGACTCTGATTCCGTGGGCAGGTTTTGCAAAGAATTCCCCACTCATTCTATTCGTAAACTTCTGTAATTCCCCAGCCCTATAGCCCACAATATGGGACATTTCTGGAATTCTTTCTTTTGATTTTGTTTTCTCTGCTTAAACATCAGGACTGGCCTTCGTCTTCTTCTGTTGATTCTGTCCTTACTGGATCTCCTTCAGCCACAGAGGAGTCACTTTTTTGTAAAGTCCCTGTCCTTTGATTTTTCTGCTATTTTATCCAAGTTTCTACGCCCTCTCCATGGATCTGAAAAAACAAAACAAAAACCTCTACAGCTTTGAAATGTTTCTCTCTCCATTTCCATTACCTTCTCTTTTCTGGGTCCCACCCTTCACCATTCAGAATTTAGTAATTCTCGCCAGATGAAATGCCAGAGTGTGATTGTAAAGTAAGCAGTATGTTTTAATTATAAAATATTCATGTCAGGAGGTGGTGGCACACGCCTTTAATCCCAGCACTGGGAGGCAGAGGCAGGTAGATCTGTGAGTTCGAGGCCAGCCTGGTCTACAGAGCAAGTTCCTGGACAGCCAGGGCTACATACACAGAGAAATTCTGTCTCCAAAAATAAAAAACAAAGCAAAACAAAACAAAAGTTCTTCATGTCAAAATACAGGTTTTGTGGTCTTTTTGATTCAAAAAGTTATGAAAAAGGAACCTTGGTGTGCCTTTGATTCTGAGTCTTTCAACAATTGAGACAGTTTTGGTATCTTTTTATTTAGGCACTAAGCAACCTAGGCTAACCTGGAACTCACTATGCAGACCAGGCTGGCTAGGAACTTACAGCGATCTACCCGATTTGGCTCCCAAGTATGTCACCATGCCTGGACTACTTTGGATATTGTCAGGGTTTTCTCTGTGTAAAGTGTATCACTTGGCAGGGGTTGGGAAGTGTGTCATCAGGATAAAGCTAAGTATGAAAAAAAAAGAGAAGATTTTTCACTGATTATTACTTTCATCTTGGAAAAAAGAGTTCTGATGTAAAAAAGGGTTTCTTGAATACTGACTTTACTCAGAGCACTGTGCGAAGAGAATTGGTTTTTCCTCAATGATGAGAAACACTGACAATTGGACTCACAATTTCAAGAAAAAAGTAACTATTCACATATCACATAAAATGTCAGTTTTTAATTAAAATCTCATGTACCTCAAACTGGATCCTACTGCAGCTTGTTTTTGTTTTCCACCCTGGAAGAAATTCCATCCATCCATCCATCCTTCCTTCCATCCACCCACCCACCCACCCACCCACCCATCCACCCACCCACCCACCCACCCACCCACCCACCCATCCATCCATCCATCCATCCATCCATCCATCCATCCATCCATCCATCCATCCATCCATCCATCCATCTATCTATCTATTTATCTATCTATCTGTCTATCTATCAAGATTTCTTTTATTGGCCTGCTATTAAAGGTAGCACACACCTTTAATCCCAGTACTCGGGAGTCAGAGGCAGGCAGATCTCTGTGAGTCTGCTAGCCTGGTCTACAAAGTGAGTTCCAGGACAGCAAGGTCTTTGTAGAGAGATTCTGTCTTGTCACTCCCCACCGAAATATTTTATTGAATGCATGTTTTGCTATAGCATCTATGTCTATGCACAACATGCTTGCAGTGCCCACACTGGCCAGAAGAGGGCATTAGATCTCCTGGAACTGGTGTTACAGATGGTTGTGAGCTGCCACATGGGTGGTGGGAATTGAATCTGTGCCCTCTGGAGGAACAGGTAGTGCTCTTAACTGCTGAACCATCTTTGCAACTCCTCTTTGCCTATTTTTTAACCCCCTCATGTCCCTTGGGTGCCTTCTTCTATCATTCTCCACATTATTGCCTTGTGGTAGGTTCTCCATGGTCCGGGAAAGCTACCTTTGTGATTGGCTGGCCGGCCAGCAAGCTCTCAGCTTCCGCCTGTCTTTAGCCCCCAATGCTGGGGTTATAGGCACATGCTGCTGTGCCTAGGTTTTTGTGCGGAGTACCGGGGATTTGAACTCGGGTCTTTATGCTTGCAAAGCAAGTACTCTTACCTACAGTGTCATCTCCTGAGGCAAGAAATTCATTTTTTAAAGTGGGTTCCTAGGACAAGACACATCTGGGGAATCCTTGCTGAGCATAAGCTCTCCATTTTGAAAACTTCTATTTCTGACATCTTGTTCTGTCTACTTTGTGTTTGTTTGAAAACATTTTCTTTGTGTATTCTTAACGGCTGCTGACTTCCTAAGGCTGCTGACAAACCTCAGCTACCCTGCTGGCCTCTGTTTTGTCTCTTCTGAAGAAAATAGCCTGCAAAATGGAGAAACACATCAACCTTGACTGTGGTCCAAGTTATTAGAACAAGGAGGAAGTTACTCTCTGGGGACTGGGTAGGGGGAGTGGGAAATCCAACACAATAGAAACTCAAAAGGAGTGCTGAGCAAAATCAATGTCCCTTTGCTAGTCCAAGAAGTTCACAGACTGTTGGGAACACACAGTGTTTGACCTGTGGATGCTGGAAAGGAAAAACCCAGAAGTCTCCCAAGGAGTGATGTATGGGGAAACAAAGCTGTGTGTTTTGGTGGGGCCAAGGCTGTCAAAGCTGGAGAAAATCCCCACTAGACATGGTCTCATCCCTGAGAACCTCTGCCAAAAGAGATAGCTGAGGCTCTGGCTGGGAGCTCCAGCACAGCCCCGCACCTTCCCTCCGCGCCTGCGCATATAATACCTGTCGCAGCGATCTACTTCTTGAAAACAGATAACCCGCTCTTAAGTAGCTCCTGGCACTTCAGATGCCAAAGCAAAGGTGGGAAGCCATGATTCCAGGAACACCAGCAGCTTCATGAACAGAACATTCCCTAGCTTGCTCTGTCACCCCTGCCCAAATAACTCCCCTTCCAAATAACCCTTCTGGGCTGCGGCAGCCGTCCCCTCCCTCGCTTCTGTATTGTTGGGACCGAACTCCTATCTCACGCATGCTAAGCAAGTTCTCTGCCACTGAGTCGCACAGCTCCAACCCCACTTCTTTGTTTTTGCCTTGCTTGGGACCTGGCCGAGGTTTGATGGATCTGTTATCTGAAGAATGGGTTCCTGGACTCCGAGACTGGAGACAGAGATTCAAGATTGAGTGTATGTTCTCGTCCCTCTGCCTACAGAAGGACAGGAGGACTTGGTCTGCTTTCTCGTTCTTACCCGCCACCCCACTCTCCGCCCTGCTTCTCTTTGAGCATTCACCTGTTGGTGCAATTAATTTTTAAGTTCTTTGAGTAGTTGTGAAAACCAGAGCATTCAGAAAATGCCATAATATGGGAAGGCAACACCTGCTCCTCCCAAATCCAGTAGCCCAGAGGCCTATTATTAATATTGTGTTGAACACTCCTTTATACTTTCTATGCATATATTTACCCCTGTGCCATTTTCCTTCTTAAGAAATAGTTGAGTCCAGCTATTGAGTCCAGTAAATGCATATTGACAAGCTGTCCCAAAACTGGAGTTTAAAACCTCATGGGGGTGTTGATTATTGGAAAATATTCCCTTCAAATTGTCTCTAATTTAAACATATTTGGGGGGCACTGTAGGCTGCTTGCCTACCGTGTTTCTTGCTGTTCAGTTTTAAGGTGAGAATTATGTTCATCTCATAAACATGAGGGGAAACGACAGATTTGTTTAGATCGAGGTAAGAAAGGAAGGATGGGAAAGGAAAGTGGTACCAAGGGGCCGAGTTGGAAAAAATGAGGATCACGGCAGGTTCCACACTTGGGGATGAACTGAGGTTAGTCAGTACTCTGATGGGCGGGGTGGGGAGAATGAACCGTGTGTTATAGGAAGAGAGGTTCACCAGATGAGGGAAGGCTATGTCATGACCAAGGCATATTTCAGATCTGGTTCCTCCTGGCCTTTCTGAGATTCCCCTCGCCCCCACCCACCATTTATCCTTCTCACTGTCATCTGCCCAAGACAAGATAAAAATCTCCAGCTAGGAAAATAAAATACTGATTTAGAATGTACACTATTAAAAAGTCATCCAAATAGTTCTCAGAAATGAGGGGCTACTGCATATTTTAGTAGGTGTTTTTCTACTGAAAACAAACGCGTTTACTTGCCTTAGCTTTCTTCCCAATTCTTCACTTTTGAAACAAAGCCACAGATAGAGTGCTCCATAAAGCAAAGATGCTTTCTTTATCAAAAATGAAATCAGTTTTCCCCCTTGATTAGGAAACAACACATTTCTCATTAAAAATAATTCATACGGCACTAAAACATTGTAAAAAATGGCCTATCATCTCACCACCTAGGTAATTTTTAAAAAGTAACCATTTGTTGTGTGTGTATCTGCAGAAAGAAAATGCTGGGATCATTTCTCTGTTAACAAACAGCACTTACCCCTGGATGGATTGGAGAGAGCCAGGGAAAGCCTGATGGGTGGGTTTAAGAGATTCTGAAGGACTGCGCTGTAGCGCACGGGTAGTGTGCTTGCCTAGCATGACCAAGGGCTAAGGGGAGGAGATAATGCACTGGACAGATCCCATAAAGACGGCTTCTTCAGGCAGGTCTACACAAAAAGGAGCAAAGACCCAAAGACAAGGCTCTTGTTGATTGGGGAAGTTAGGAGAGGGTGGTTCCTTCCGTCCTTTTTAAAAAATTGTTTTAATTTATAGGTAAAAGTAAGCATAGCGTATTTGTATGCTGATGGGAATGATCAAAAAGATCAAATGGATGCTGGAAGGGGATGATGGAGCCATGTAGGTAAAAGGGAGGAGACTGGATTCCTTAGGCTCCGCAGAGTGGCTGTGGTAGAAGCTGGGGTAGTTCATCTAGTGATGGAACTACTTCGCAAGTGTTCTTTGTTTAGACAAAGTCTTTCCCTTGTCATACATACTGCAGATATTTTCTCTCCTGTGTTTTGACTCTTGTCAATGGCTGTTTTCCTCCTGTTAAAAGAGTTTTTTTTTGTTATAGTACAAATCATAATCCCTTTGAAAGTCTGAGTCACTTGAATTATTGCATAGGGTTTCCTCTGAGGCTTTTGTTGGTTCATTTTTCTGTCCTGGAGATGGAACCCAGGGCTTCCTGCATGCCAGGTGAGCATGTCACTTCTGGAACACCCTCACCAGCATGGTGCTATACAAGGTCATTTTGAAGGGTAGGTCAGAACAGATTTTTTTTTTTAATTTTCATCCCCCCCCTCACACCTCCATTGGAATTGGAAATGCAAGAGTTTAGTCTCCAGAAGCCTGTGCTGATCCAGAACCTGAGTTTTGAGGACCATTGTTTCTTTCTGGAAGTTTTCATATAGTTGGAATAGCTTTTCTCAGACACAAGAGTGCATGAGCAAGCTGGATGTATTTCTCTGAGAATCAAGGTGAAAGATTCCACTTCATCTTTCCTATTACACAAGATGAAGGATTTACCTATGATTTAGGTTTAGGGTACTGCTATTCAGATAGAGCCAGTAGAAACATCTGGCCATCGAGCCAATCCATTGGGAATACAGAATAACCCAGCAAGATAGATGAAGTAGGAATTCTAACAAATTGGCCCCCATTGCCAGCGATGTATAATGGAAGTCCAAATATTTCTTGTGTGGTCCAATGATGTGGTCTGTGAGACGATGAGTCCCTGTGTTTGTGTGTTTTTGTAGGAAGGAAAGTTCCATCCAAAAATACTCTGCTGAGCATCCAAGGCCAGTGGAACTGGATAATAGAGTATCTTTTAGCTCTATTTTGAGTGTGAAATGTGATGAGATCAGCTGGGAGAAGTCTGGGTACCATTGCATGTGCTGAGGATTTTGATGGTTTTTAAGGACTGATTTATACAGCAGGAGGCTGGTTATTGACCACTGAGTCTGTGTCCTTTATTAAACAGTGGCTGAGGACTAGGCTGCATGGCAAAGGAAGACAAATGAACCATATTTATATTTATAGAGAAACTTTTTTTTTTTTTTTTTTTTTTTTCGAGACAGGGTTTCTCTGTGTAGCTTTGCGCCTTTCCTGGAACTCACTTGGTAGTCCAGGCTGGCCTCGAACTCACAGAGATCCGCCTGGCTCTGCCTCCCGAGTGCTGGGATTAAAGGCGTGCGCCACCACCGCCCGGCCTATAGAGAAACTTTCAAAAGGGGAATATAGTCGAGGTTTACCAATAACAGCATGGATGGAATAAGGAGTCATCTTCTAAATGGTAAAAAAATGTAAAGAATCCATATTCTAATTACCTTTAGGTGACTGTTAGATCATGTCCTTTTATATAGATATAATCCCAGGTGTGATTGATGTAAGTCAAAGAGGGAATTCAGTAGGTTTTTTTTTTTTTTTTTTTTTTTTTTTTTTTGAGACAGGGTTTCTCTGTGTAGCTCTGGCTGTCCTGGAATTCACTCTGTAGTTTAGGCTGGCCTCAAACTCACAGAGATCCACCTGCCTCTTCCTCCCTGAGTGCTGGGATTAAAGGTGTGTGCCTTTAAGCCACCACTGCCTGGTTTACTGTGTTTTTTAAATGTTGATTTTTTAAGTATGTGTACATGTGCCTGTGAGTTCAGGTGCCTGCAGAGTCCAGAAGAGGGCATTGGATCCCCACAGCTGGAGTTATAGGCAGTTATGAGCTGCCTTACATGAGTGTAGGGAACTGAGCTCTGGTTCTCTTAACCACTGAGCCATTTGTCCAGCCCCAGATTTATTGTGTTTTAAAAGCCTTGTCTGGATTCAGGGTTTGGGCAGCCATTAGAACACTGTTCTGCTGTCACCTGCCTCTCCCCAGTCTGTATCAGTTTCCTTCTCAGATAGACTTTCTCCACTGTGGCAAAAACAGCTTTGGATTCTGGCACCCATGCCTTCTCAAGGAGAATGGGTTTCTATTGGTGCTTTAGCAGAAAGACTCAGGAAAGGGCCTTGGCTTGCCATGGATTGGTCATGTGACTGGGCATGCAGTGGTCTGGTGGGTGAGGTCTTGGCCACGTGTTCTCTCTCCAAGGCTGAGAATGTGATTAGAAGAGAGGGCTCCTGGGATGCACCAGAAGACTCTGTTGTCCAAGGGTGCAGGGATGTCTGTGGACAGCAAAACAAGAGATATTCAATGAAGACGTTTTAAAAGCCAGGGTTGGTAATGGTCGAGTGTGTGTGCTTGCTCCTCAGAAGTCAAGCTGGATGCCACGGGATGTGTAAGTCAGGATGGAGTAGGAGTGAAGGATGGTGGCAAGGTAGGCTGTATTAAAAGTACCCAAGGCCAGGCATGGGGGTGCATGTATTTAATCTCAGTTCTCTGGAGACAGAGGCTGGTGGATCTCCGAGTTCAAGTCCACCCTAGTCTACAGAGCAAGTTCCAGGTCAGCCAAGGCTATACAGAAAAATCCTGTCCAAAAAAAGTGTCCAACTCTACACAAAGAGGCAACCGAGGAATGCTGAGAGCAAGAGAAAATCTTCTCCAGAGAGGAGCACACCAAACGTTTATCCAATACCAAATGGTCGGCCCTGAAAACATACATACAAGTAATATGATACAGACGGAGCAGAGTGTATTTATGTATTTAGGAATATATACCTATATACTTAAACATATATGTATATAACAAAAGTTAATGAAAAAAGAGGCTATGAATTTGAAAGAGAGCAAGGAGGGGTCTGTGGGAGGGTTTGGCAGGAGGAAAGGGAAGGAGAGAATGATGTGATTATATTATAATTCAAAAAGAAATAATGAAGAAATATTAAATGAGGGGCTAGAGATGGCTCAACAGCTGGGGCCTGCTGCTCTTGCAGAGGACCTGGGTTTGATTTCCAGTGCCTACATGGTGGGTCACAACCATCTATACTGCCAGTTCCATGGCATCTAGCCCCCTCTTCTGAGCCAGGTACACACGTGGTACATAGTCACATATGTAGGTGAAACATTCAATAAATCAACCTAATTTTTGAAAGTAGTAAATGTCTCTGAGCCCTCTTCTGTCATACAGGCATACATGCAAGTAGAACACCCATGCACACAAAATACATACATAAATAAACCTTTATTAGAAGTTTTTAACATAGTATTAAATTGTCTGGCAAGATGGCTCAGTAGGTAAAGGTGCTTGCTGCCAAGCCCAAGGACCCAAGTTCAATCCCCAGGACTCAAGTGGTGGAAAGAGAGACCCGACTTTCATCAGTTTTCTTCTGACCTCCATACTTGGGTCTTGTCATTCCCATGTGCATGCATATACATAAACAAGCAAACAAACAAATTGATTAACACATTATTTTCTTGAAAAGCAAAAAAACAAAAACTATCATCTCTCTTTAATCTCTAAATTGAAATGAATCAACACTTTCCAAGTTAAAACAATAGCCGATTCTTTCCTAAGGCTATTTTTTATTAAGAAATTTTTTATTCAATTTACGTGCCAATCACAGATTCCCCTCTCTTCTCTCCTCCTGCCCCACCCCCAGTTTTCCCCTTCAAACCCCCTCCAGTTTCCTCCTCTGCAAAGGTAAGGCCTCCCACGGGGAGTCAGCAGAGCCTGGTACATTCAGTTGAGGCAGGTCCAAGCCCCTCCCCATGCATCAAGGCTGTGCAAGGTGTCCCACCATAGAAAATGGGCTCCATAAAGCCAGCTCATGCACCAGGGATGGATCCTGATCCTACTGCCAGGGGACTCCTTAAGCAGATCAAGCTACACAACTGTCTCACTTATGTAGAGGGCCTAGTCCAGTCCTATGCAGGCTCCACAGCTGTTGGTCTAAATTTCATGAGTTTGGTTTGGTTGTCTCTGTAGGTTTCCACATCATGATCTTGATGCCCCTTTCTCATAGAATCCCTTTTCCCTTTCTTTAACTGGATTCCTGGGACTCAGCCTGGTGTTTGGCAGTGGATCTCTGCATCTGCTTCCATTAGTTACTGGAGAAAGGCTCTATGATGACAGGATATTCACCAATCTGATTACTGAGGTAAACCAATTCAGGAACCCTCTCCACTATTGCTAGTAGTCTAAGCTGGGATCATCCTTGTGGATTCCTGGGAACTTCCCTCGCACCAGGTTTCTACCTATCCCCATGATGTCTCCCTTTATCATGGTATCTCTTTCATTGCTTTCCCACTCCATGCCTGTCCCAGCTCAACCATCCAGTTCCCTTATGTTCTCATCCCCCACCCCCTACCCTTTATTGCCCCCGCCTTGCCTCCAGTCTACTCATGGAGATCTCATCTATTTCCCCTTCCCAGGGCAATCCAAACATCCTTCTTAGGGTCCTCCTTGTTAGCTAGCTTCTCTGGAGCTGTGGGTTGTAGTCTGGTTATCCTTTGTTTTACATCTAGTATTTACTTATGAGTGAGTACATACCATGTTTGTCCTTCTGAGTCTGGGTTACTTCACTTAGGATGGTATTTTCTAGTTGCATTCATTTGTCCTAAGGCTATTTTTGAAGAAAATTTGTGCTTATCAGATGATAGGTAGGGGGTGTGTGTGTGTGTGTGTGTGTGTGTGTGTGTGTGTGTGTGTGTATGTGTGTGTGCAAATTCAGTTGGACTAGCTTGGTTGTTTTATTTTAGATTTTTATGTTCTGTGCTGTCTAGTAAAAGCAGGCCCATCTCTCCAGCCTACCTTTTATATGCACAGCACAGAACAATCCTTTTTTTAGAAAAAAATTTCTACATGTGTACTGTATTTACATACTTCCCCTACCCTTTCCTCCATCCAAATTCACCCATGTCCTTTCATACACTCTTATTCAAATTCATGGCCTCTTAGTCTTTATTTTTTTCTTATATATACATATATACATGCAAACTGCTGAGTTCACTTAATGTTGCTCATGTGTTCATAGGTATATGTATTTACAGCTGACTGCTTGGGATCGAATCATCTATCGGGGGCTTGTTCCTGGAGAAGACTGATTCTCCCTCTCAGCAGTCACTAATAACCTGCAGCTTTTCATCCCGGGGTGAGGCCTTGTGAATTTTCCCCCATCCACTTTGATGAGTCAATTGGTGTTCTTGTCTACGAGATCATATCACTGAGAGTTCATGCATACAGCTTCCTTACCATAATAAAAGACACTGTCTCACAACAGACATCTTGGTCCTCTGGCTCTTACAATCTTTCTGCCCCTTCTTCTGAGCTGTTCCTTGAGCTTTGGGCATAGGGGTTGTGTTACAGATGTATCAGCCGGGGTAGGGTGTATACTACCGTTGGTGTTCTCTGTGTTCTGACCAGTGTGTCCAGCATATTAATCAAGGTGTCATAACCACTAGAAAAACTGAATTAAATTTTACAGGGAGATGAGAGTGATTAGGTGCCTTTGCTGTAACACCTGTGCAGTACTGTGGATTCTACTTACCTCGCATTCAGGTGACCACAGTCAGGCAGAATGAAGTAGTACTCACATTGATCTAGAAGCTTCTGTGCCAGGTTGTCACCAGCTCTGAAAGTGGATAATCAGGCAGCTCCTCATTTCCCCCGTAAGATCTTGTCTGCATTCATGAAAGTGGGTTTTGAAGTTCCTCTGGCTACAAGGAAGCTGGCTTTTCATTCAGTGTTGCTCTAGCCTTAATCGTTCAGTGGTGACTACCAGGACTTCCCAGGGTTGGTTCCTGGGTCCTCTGGCCTGAAGTGTTCTAGGGCTGATCAGTTTGGGCTGCCTGTGGTTCATCCTGCTCTGTGGTGAGCACCCCTTAGGAGGCTTGTGTTGTTTTATTTTGACTGTCCTCTCTTGAAGTCTTTGTCCCTGCTGATGTGGGAGATAGAAGGCCAGGTGCCTGGTGGCTGTTCTGCTGGCTTCTGCCTCCATCAGACTTGCAACTTCAGACCTTGAAGCCCTGTATTTCCATAATCAGATAATGAGATCTAGAGGCTTGGCTAGCTGTGGGCCCCTTTGTCTTCAGGCAAGGATAATTTGGTAAGTGATGCAGAACTCTGACTCAGCTCTCTGTTTAAGCTTCAAGGCAGTCCAGTTTCTTAATGTGGCTCCTTCACTGTTTTGTTTTTTTTCCTGAGAAATTGCCCACTAGACATGGAGGCAAGGTTTGCAGCCAAGTTAATTGTCAACACCAAAAAGAGACAGGCACTTATTTGCACATCTCATGGTTAAGCTCTGGGTGTTGAGGATGGGAGTGCAGAGAACCTTCTGGGTAAATTCCATGTTCTGATACATAAGAGCTACAGGTTGTCTGCACACTTCCCTGATGAGCTCTGTAGAGGTGAGAAGGCAAAGGTGATGATGGCGTGTAAGTGTAGGGTCTTGCACACCTGGTCAATAACTAGAGGTGGGGGAGAAAAATCACAGGCCAAAATGCTTTTTTTTTTTTTAATATTCCGATTAAATGCTAATGTCTTAAAAAAGCTCCTCTTTTTTTTTCTTTCTCTATTTTTTTTAAACTTCTTCTGTTGATAAGGGATTTCAGGGAAGCTCTGGTTTTCTTCGTCTGTAAAACCTCAGTTCCTTCTTATTAATCTTCCTGTGCCTGTAGAATATCAGAATTAATCATTTCTAAAGAAGCTTCTCTTCAAATGTTCTGTCTCTTTCCTGAGCCAGAGCTCAGTGCACACATTTTTAGAAGGAAGAGGGTTTATAATTTGTGTTCTGTGAAGGACACTTTCCTCTTTCTGCCTGCTTTCTAAGGAAGCCAGCTGATGCACTCCAAAGCTGGGTAGGAAAAGCAGACTGTCTCAGAGCACATTTGATGCCTGTGAAAGCTGCTGTGGGGGATGAAGGCACGAGACATGTGCTCTGCTGCTAACTGCTTCTGTGTGGTTAGATGGAGGGAATGGAGGGGGAAAGGTTGTTTTTGGTAAGAATTGTGCAGTTTAGACTGCTCAGTCACCTGTAAGCAGGACATTTTCATCAATTAGCATTTCTCTCTCTCTCTCTCTCTCTCTCTCTCTCTCTCTCTCTCTCTCTCTCTCTCTCTCTGTAGGTCAGAATCCAACATCATGCTTCTTCCTCATTCACTACCCTTTTACCTTTTGAGACAGGCTTTCTCACTGAACCTGGAGCTCCCTGATTTAGCTAGGCTGGCTGGCCAGTGAGTCCCAGGAATCCTCCTGTCTCTGCCTCCCTAAAGGCTGGGATTACAGGTACACTTTGTCATGCTGACTTTACACTTTTATTTATTTATTTTTTTGAATTGGTGCTGGTGATCTAATTCAGATCCTCATGCTTCTGCAGCAAGCATTTCACTGGCCGATCTACCTTTCTATCGCTATTGGGCTTATTTTTATACCCAGCTAAATACAGGCTCACAGTAGAAGCTGCAGTGTGCTCAACTACTTGTCACACCCATTCCCTTTTTCCTTCCCTTTACCCTGGTTACACTGTAAAACACCAACAAGCCTGATTTGATTCAAACCATGGAGGAAAGAGCTGGAGGTCATTCAAGGGTCATGATGATAGAAGATGGAGTTGTACCACAAACATTGTCCTGCTAGCTGTACAGGGAGAAGAGAGACACTGGGCTGACTCAGACCTCAGCTCTGCCTTTTCCCCTCCTCTGACTTTGGACATACAACTCAACTTCTCCTTAAACCTCAGAATATTTTGTAGTGAAATGATAATGGTAACTATGAAAGCAACAGTGAACATTTATTTAATGTTTGTCCTGTTCCAAGTATTGCATAATGCTTACCTGACCTGATTTGGGTTTTCAGCAGTCATATAGGGCTAGCGTTGTTATTTTCACTTTACAAGGAGCAGGGGCCAGGGAGACTAAGTCATTGGACTAAGGTGATGGGCGCATCTTTAATGGTTTCTAGGATTGTACTCAAGATCAAAAATATAAATTTTATCAATATACATCACCAGATGCATATGAAACATGGAGTAAATTTTTTTATGGATGTGGGTCACTGAGTGTTGACAAACAGACCTCCTGAATATTGCTGGGATATAGTTACTCGGTGATATTTAACTTTTGCTCTCTGAATAGTTCACATCTTTAATCTTCAAATGAAACTGAAAAATAGGTTATTAGCTTCATACTGCAAATGAGGAATCTTGGATGCAGAAACAATGAGATGATTCACTAGCCAAAGGGGGAAAAATGTGTTATAAGTGGGCCTGGGACTTTCAGATTCAAGAACAATGTGTTCTCAGAGGAATCTGGAGATGTAGAATCCAGATTAATTTAGCTTTTTCAGCTGGATCTCCAAGAGCTGGAACACACTAGTTCCCTCTGTGTGATAGACGAAATACCTAGAGATACCCAGATTCTAATTTCTGAAGCTGTTCATGTCAATTTATGTGGCAACAGGCATAGCGATTCAGCTAAGGGGTTGAGGTGGCAATGGTGGATTGATCCTGGATTGTCTGGGTGGGTTCGGTTGTCTACATGTAGGCACAAGTGTCCTTGTAAGAGGGAGGCAGTGGGAAACTTGACTCAAGAAGACTAGTAGGAGGCAGAGATATGGTACAGTGTGAAAAAATGGACAGACACATATGAGCAAGTACCAGAAACAGAAAAAGACAAGGGAAGAAACTGTCCTTTCAGAGTCATTGGAAGAAAGAGGCCCACCCAGTATCTTGGGGCTTAGGTTGATTTTGAACCTCCTTTTTTTGAGACAAGGTTTCACTCTCTATCCCAGCTGGCCTTGTACTCACTGTGTAGCACAGTCTGGCTTGGAAGTTGCAGCAATCCTCCTGCTTCACCCTCATGTTGTGCAGGACTGTGAGAGGATAAATTTGCTTTGATTTAAGCTACTCCCATTTATTTTACTTTATTACAGCAGACATGAGAAGCTAATGTTCTTGAACTGGTGGTATGGCAGGAAAGGTTTCCTGCCTTTAATTTCAGTGTTTACACCTACTTTTTAATGGGCTAGTAAAGCTAAGAGCTGACACCTACCCATAAAAACTAGATTCTTCCAGAACAGCAATGGTCATTCCTACTGTGGAAGTACAGCATCCTTGGAGGCTGGAGAGATGCCTTGGTAATTAAGAGCATTTGTTGTTCTCGAAGAGGACTTGAGTTTGGTTCTCAGCACCCACACATTCCTTGAAGACATCTGTAACTCCAGTTCCATGGGATCTGTCCCATGCTCTTTTTACCTTCATAGGCACCAGTCATGTATATGGTGCATATACATTAATTCATACACACACACACACACACACACACACACACACACACACACACAGGCACAGAGAGACAGAGAGAGAGAGAGAGAGAGAGAGAGAGAGAGAGAGAGAGAGAGAGAGAGAGAGAGAGAGAGAGAGAGAGAGAGAGAGAGAGAGAGAGAGAGAGAGAGAGAGAGAGAGAGAGAGAGAGAGAGAGAGAGGAGAGAGAGAGGGGAGAGAGAATGAGCATTCTTTCAAGTTTTCAGGGATTGGAAGAGACTGGAACCCAGTTTCCAAAGCATCAAGCATGTCTCCACTCCTATTTAATTGACATGCGGGAGAATGCAACAGACTCAAGATGGAAATTTTTTGGTTGATAGTTCATGCTTCACTGCTCAGCCTTGGGAACAGGGGATGCAAATTGGTAGCTCTTAGGTCAGATATAGGTTTTTAAAGTGAAGTTATTTGTAAGAAGGCAAAATTCATGAAATCTTGGAGAAGTCCTTCAAGAATGGGAAGAGATGCCAGCATTAGGTTCATGGGGACAGTGGTGGGCCACAGAGATGTGACATATAGGTAACATGGCTGGGGTTGCTCTCTGTTGGGGTGCCATTGGTTCCTCAGGGTTTTCATAATTTACTTCTACTAATTTACTTGGACCCATCAGGGGTATTTGAGTTTGTGGTTCTGCTTTAAGCAAAAAAGAACCAAGCTTACATTTTGTCATCAAACAATTGTCCACTTGTCCAATACTCCCTGTAAATTCAGAGCATAAGAGAGGTGATGGAAGAGTTGAGATAGGTAAGTACCTTGAATTTCCAGTAGGAAAAAAGCCATTGCATTCTGAAAACGCTGGAGCAGGAGGGAGAGTTATTAAGCTGGATCTTTCAGAGAATTTGAGGAAGAAAAACAGACCAGTAAGAATCAAAGTTGCTCAGTCATGTACAAGACACAAGCCCAAGTCCATTCCTTATTGTGGTAGGATTGTTATTCTGAGAGTTGAAGGTAGTCGATATGGTGAATCTGTATTACAAAGAGATACTTTGATAGTTCTTTTAGAACTTCTGTGGGCATGATAGAGAGGGGCTAAATGCTTCATAGATGATTTATTGTTGGTTGGACAAGAATACCAAAGATGGTCTAAAGTGTCTTTGTCAACCTAGTGAGTGACTTCTAGAATAGCGTAAACTCTTTCGGGTTGGGAAAAGTAATGACATTACCCAAGTTTCCCCTTTCCCACCTTCACCTGCCTGTACCAAGCCCACCTGCTTCTTTCCACCAGGCCTAAAGATGCCTATCACACCTTACTGGAATCCTCATGGCCTCCCTGGTGATATTAGCCGTAAAGTCATCAGACTCCCCGCCCCCTCATCACTCGGTTGAGTCAAGTATCTTATTTTTAAAGAGGTAGATTAAGAGGTAGCAAAAACAGGAACACTGTTTTCTAAAGCAACAGGTTCTTAACTTAAGGAAGGCCAGGCTTACTCATGCTTGGTTCATCTCTTTTGCTGTGCATACATCTCACTTTCCCTATTCCCCCTGGTTATCTGGACTGGATGGTAGGGAAGCTATTGCATTCTTTTCTTCCCTGAAGAAGGAGCCCTTGGTTATTTGTCATGCTGGGGTCCATCCTCTGCTCTAGAACCCACTTTCTAGCCTCTGCTCTGCAGACGACACCTTCTGTCTCTGGGTTGTTTTGGATGTGCATCCTTCCTCCAGGGAAATCTTCATCGCGGCCGCGGCACTCCTTGTCATTCTTGGCAGGCGTTGTAGCTCTGGGCCTCTGTGAGTTCTACTCTCACTCTGATTTCGTTTGGTTCATCCACAGCAGAGTCATGGGCTGTGGCAAGGAGACTTGTCCTGGTATAAAGCCTGGCCTCATCTAAGCCAGCAGGTGGGTTTTGGCACTCTTTGGCTACACGGGCCACCATCAACTTTATGAGCCTTTCTGTCTCAGGGTAACTTCTGCCCTGACAGACTGGACCCCATCTACATGTGTATTATTTTTCTATTATAGCTTCTTTCAAATTGTACCACAGAGAGATCTTCTAGAATCCCATCACCTCAGCATCCCTGAGAAATATTTTTCATATATTATATAACATATAATATGCATCAGCATCTAGTAAGGGCACCTCTTGCATGCCTATGTGTCTATGAATATGCATTTGGAGTGCATGTGTGTGCTCATGGAGACCAGAGGACATCAGGGCTGTTCCTGGAGAATCATCTACTTTGCTTTTTGAGGCAGGGTCTCTTCATGGGCTTGGAGTTTGCTGATTAGGCTGGACTGACTGGCCAGTGAGCTCCAGTGGTCCATCTGTCTTTACCTCCCAGGCTGGTCTTACAAGCACACATCACCGTGCCTAGATTTTTACATGGCTTCTGGGAATTGAACTCGGTTTCTCATGCTTGCGTGGCACATGCTTAGCTGACTGAGCTCTTACCTCAGCCCTGGGAAGGTGCTTTTCAGATGTAGAGATGATATGAGATGGGGATGGAAAACAAATGTTCTGGAAGCCAAATCCAGAGTCTGAAGGATTTCAGCAGTTGGGAATGACTCATTGAGACAAGTCAGATAGAATCTAAAACATAGATTCCTACCTAAAACAATGATATCTTTAAGTTCAGCCGTGGATATCTTCCTCAGTTCATGGGTGTTAGGGATGGAATTTGGGAGAGTTGGAGATTTTATTAGACTGAGAAAGAGCACTGTGGTTGGAGTGCAATGGAACTATTTATTCTTAGTCATGCCAGAAGCAGTCTCATGTTCACACTAAGCTGAGCAACCCAAGCCCAAGGCCTGAGCACTGGCAGACTGTGGACCACAGCCACAGTGATAGATGCTTGACTAAAGAACTGATTTTGAGTGATTTGGATGGAATCCCTTCGGATGAGGCCTGCATCTTTAGCCTCTTGCATTCATGTTATAGTCCGGATTCTAAAGTCTTTAGACTCCATTTCACCTCGTTATGGTTGACACAACTCTGTAGCTTGGAAGCTATCTTCCAAGAACTGAAAAATTAGCATGTGGAAGAGGGTTTAGACTCAGACCATACTGGGAATGTTTATGGGCTCTGTAATTATTATTATTATTAAGGGTACTATATTTATTGAGGGTACAATAATTATATATTTATACTATAATTTTTAAGGGTACAACATGCAAAAAGGAGAGTAGACTCTATACTCAAGGTCAAGTTTAGTATTGAACAGAGGAGATACACAGAAATGGCTGTGACATAATAACACATACTCTATGGTTCACCAGAAGGCAGCAAAAAGGGAGGTTTCAGCCAACTGACCCCAAATGAAATGGTCATCATGAAATGGTCACCAGTCACGGGCATGAACTAGAAGAGATTCCTCCGTTGAGTGGGAAGAAGCAGATGACCTTCCTAGGTGCTTTCTACCTCTTTTGATCTATGGTTCAAGACAGCCAGCTGGTTTTCCTTTCCTTGTTGAGAGAGAAAGGAGAGGGAGATAGAGAAGGAGAGGGAGAGGAAGGTGGAGGGAGAGGGAGAGGGAGAGGAAGATGGAGGGAGAGAGAATGCACACACAAACACTCTAGCTAAATGCCCATGTATTGAACCTGATGTTCTAGGAAAACCACACTGGAAAGCAAGCTGACTTAACAGGATTTCTACCATGTGGGATGGTATGAGTGTTCATCCATAAGTAGGCAGGGACCAAGTGTTTTTCTTAGTTACAGACTTGGTAGAAGAACTGAGCAGTAGGGGCAGGTGTGGTCTTGTTTCTAGTGACTTCTTTTGTTCACTGGCTTGCATGAGGTGCTGAGGACCAGTGCTCAAAGTTGTTCCCTTGAGTGACTGACACTTTCTGTCACTGGACAAGTATCCTCATGAAAATCTGTTCTTCATGCTCCCGGTTTCTACCTTTGATGAAATCAGCTAATACCCAGAGAAGAGCTGTTGGTGCGGATTGTTAATTCTCCTCACCCTGTAACAGAGCTCAAGAGTAATTCAGATTCCTACATATATGTCTCTCAGCTCAAGAAAATGTCCAAGTAGGGGCTGGAGAGATGGCTCAGTTGTTAAGAGCGCTGGCTGCTCTTCCAGAGGACTTGGGTTCAATTCCCAGCACCTATCTGGCAGCTCAAAACTGTCTGTAACTCTAGTTCCAGGGGATCTGACACCTTCACACCAATGCGCATAAAATAAAGTTAAATGAATTATGAAAGAAAATGTGCAAGTCACAATTTGGCTCCCCGTCCATGGTGGAGCTGAGTAAAACAAGCATCTCCAGACTGTTGAGGCAGTGTCCTGTTGCCCATTCTGGCCCTCTCCTCTTGTGCTACTGTAGACTATGTCACCCCCCCCCCCCCCCCCCCCCCCCCCCCCCCCCGCTTCTCTCCTAGTGTTTGGAACAGTTCCCACTTCCCTACTGAGCACATTCTGAGGGTCAGAAAGGCAGATTCTGTTTGAGAAAAAAAGTTGAGATGCCCCAATTTTTGCATGTTTGACCCTGGTTTAGCTCTCTGAGGCTCCCTGTCCACTTGACTCGGGATATACAGACATGGTGTAGTGGGCTAGGGGAACAGAATAGTCACCTCCCTCCCCAAACTGTCCAAAGAAGACAGACCCTTCTTTCTAAAATGCCTGAGCCAGAACTCAGTGTGAAACCCCACAGCTGCTGTGGCCCTGGGCTCTGTGGACACTACAGCTTTCCTGGCAAACACTTCTCTCTTCCAGGAATTCTTTCCCCTGGGGAGTTAGGGGTGAGTCAGCCCTAGGCCTTCCCCAAGTCCATCAGACGGAGTGGGCTGATGGACTAGGCCACCTGTCTATACCCTGGGATCCAAGACGCTGGAGTAGTGGAGGCAGAGGGGCAGGGTCTCAGCCTGACAGTCAGTTAATTTTACTTGGAGACCTTTAACGATGCTACTACAGAATTTATTATGGTTATCACTTTGTGTATTTGTTTGTTTGAGAGAAGGTCTCGTGTAGCCTAGGCTAGCCTAAAACCCTGATCCTTCTGTCTCCATCTCCCAAGTGCTGGGATTATAGGTGTGCACTGCCATGCTCAGCTTGCTATGAAACATTTCCAAATAGCTTTATTGATTTTACGTGCCATATAGTTCCCACACTTAGAGCATACAATGCAACAGTTCTAATAAAGTTCCAGACTTCTGTGCCCATTCCTTTGTAGGTAGGACACTTTCAGTAATCACTCCCATGTTTTCCCCAACTCAGTTTATCCCAGGCAACCAAGCACTAAGCTACGTTCTAGTGATTGGCTTACTCTGAGCATGCTGTGTATGTAGAATTCTGCAGCATATGGTCTTTGTGCCTTTGTTCTTAAACTCACTATAGCATGTCAATACTTCACTCCTATGTTGCCAAATAGCATTCCACTGTGTGAACATACTTCATTATTTATTCTGTCAGTTGATAGGTGAGTTGATTCTAATTTCTGGCTTTTGATAATAAAGAACACTTCTGGTATATAAAACGTCTTTTTTTTGGACATCTGCTTTTATTTCTCTTAGGAATACACCTAGGATTTCTGAGTAATATGGCCACCTTTTAGCTATTTGTGTGTGTGTGTGTGTGTGTGTGTGTGTGTGTGTGTGTGTGTGTGTGTGTGTGACTTCTAGGTATTTTTGAAGTAACTGCCTCCTTTCACAGAGATGTGCATGAAAGCTGATTCATCGCCATCCCCACAATGACTCTCAATATAATTCTGATATGTTGCAGTGTGGGCTAGAATTTTTGTGCTAGCTGGATTGGAAATAAAATCACTGTAGAAAAGATTCCAGGCCTGTAACTGAAGGAGAGAGTCTTTGCAGAGCAGAACATTCTGGCTTTTCAGGTTGTTCTTTTTGAGGCTCCACGTCCCCCAGGCCTTCTTACCCCAGAGCAATGCATTTCCTAGGAGGTGAATCAGTCTGGAATGAAGGACAATTGTCCAGCACTCATTGATGACCACACAGAGTTAATCTGGGGGAGGGGAGATGTCTCAGGCAGTATGCAAACATGAGGACCTCAGGTCAACCCCCGAGAACCCATGTAAAAATCCAAGTGTGCTTGTAATCTCAGCACTGGGCAAGTGGAGACAGGGGTCCCTGGGGATCTCTGTGTGGCCAGCCTAGCTGAACTGGTGAGCTCTAGGTTCAGTGAGAGACCCTGTCACAAAAGAAATAAGGTGGAGAGAGACCAAGGAAGACACAGGATATCTATTCAGGTCCTACAAATACATGTTCACATATAATGCACACACTGGAACACACACACACACACATACACACACACACACACACACACACACACACACACACACACACACACAGTTAACTTGATCTGGAAAACTGATCAGTGGACTGAGTGGAGCCACAGACGTGCACCCCCCACCCCCTTCTGAGGACGTGACATCTCTTCTTGTAAATGTCATCACTTTCTTGGTGCTATCTGGTAAGAACTGAGTCATGAGGTGCTGACAAAACCCCAGTGTACTTCACATGAAGCCTGAGGCATTCTGCTCATTCCTGAGATACTCACACTGTCAGCTTGCTGCTCAGATGGTAAACAACTTGCCTGGGATGAGCTCCTGCCTCTGTGGCTTTTCTTGGCTTGTCTGAATAAAGCACAGACCCAGACAATTTGCCTCTGGGGGCGAGTTTTGGTTGGAACGGGAGTGGTGGCTGAAAGGTGGTTAACACATCGATGGACTGGCTTCTGCTTTCACAGAGCTCTGTTCCAGAGTGACCCCACAGAAGAAGGTAAGACACAGTATTTCCAAAAGGTGGCCCTGAACCAACTTCAACTTTTTGTTTGCAGCCACAGCACAGGGTATGAGAGTGAGACCCACACAACACCCATCCTCTGTGGTGCCCAGTACAGAATACACACCCATGGCGTCTTCCGAGGCATTCAGGTGAGTGCTAGCATGTCCAGCCAAAGGCCGCCTTCCCTGCCTCTTCCTCTGCTCACGTGCCCTGCAGCCTCTGCTGATGACCACCTGGTCCTGGCAAGTGTTTGCTATCAGAGATGCTCCTCTTCCATGGGGAGGAGGTAGCAAGGCACTCCCTCCCTCCACCCCTGCAGAGATGTTGTCTTGGCTGACCAAGCTACTGCCTGCAGAATCCCATCCTTTCCTCCTTTATTATTAGTTTTGCTTCTCCACGGTGGGTGGTACAATGCTTGCAGGTGGGTCATCTGTGCTTGAATTGGTGACCTGGACCCTTGACTTCTAAGATTTGATCTGTATTGTCAAGTGCTCAAAGGTGAACTGTCTTGCCTAGTGTTGATAACAGCATGAACATGTCCACTTATGGCTCGACATGTTCTATGAAGTGAGATTTAGACACAGCCTTTAAAAACACGGACTTTATCTAGCTTCTAGGTTTACACAAAACATGCACAGAAATTATAGTGTTCCTATGTGCTCCTGCTATCACATTCCCGTAATGTCCTCTGGTGTGCTATAGTTGTTACAATGGATGTTGGTGTATCGTTGCTAACTGAATTGCTTTGTTGTGTAGTCCTATGGGATTTGATACACATATAATGTCATTTATTATTATTATTATTATTAATTATTATTATTATATGGAATAGTTCACTGTCTCAAAAATGCTCATACTCTACCACCTGTATATCATGGCTCTTTCCAGTCCCTCTCTCTCTCTCCAACAACCACTGCCCCTTTCTCAGAATGTTGGATACTCCGTTGCATTTTCAGGCTAACTTCTTTGACTTAGCAATGTGCGTTTATGATTCCTTTACATGGCCATTGTTCTCTGATGTGGTCCCGCTGCGCACTTAAGAGGTAGACATTTTGTAGTTGGGGAAACCGAAGAGAGAAGACAAGAGGCTTGTCTAAACCACACAGCTAGTAAGTGGGAGCTGAGATGTGTGATATACATTTTATTGGACTCCACAATCTTTAGTTTGATTATTAATATTGTTTATTAGAAGAAACAGGAGGGAGAGGTCTCCAGGGTGAGCAGAGAGTCTCAGAGAATGTGGGTTATTCAGGGGAGACCCCACCCCCATCCCAAGCCTCTTTTGGGTGGTCCGAAACACAATTACTGAGGACTCCCATCTGTGACTTCCAAACCCAACTCAATGACTGCCACAAGAGAAATAACTAGTGTATCCTTTCAAGGGAAGTTAAGACCCTGGAAATAAGTTGCATGAGGGCCGGGCCCTGTGTAATATGGACGAGGAGCCCCACTTCATGGAAATCAATGTGCTCTGTCATCCCAAGCCTTTCTATGGTGATAAATAAACGAGCCACAGAAATGTGGAGATGGGACAGAGTTTCGTCCGAGAGTTTCATCCGAGTGTCTCGCAACAGACATCATCAGCATCCTTTGCCAGACTGCAGACTGACAGTGGCAGCTGCTGTTCAGTCTTAGTCCTACATACTCTTCATATAGGATGAGGAAAGCTAAAAGAGGCTAAATTCACCTTCCTTCCCACCAGACTCGGTTTATCAGATCCACTATCAGGCCCTTTTTAGACTTCACTCCCTGTAGATGTTATTTCCCTGCTTACTCTTTTTCTTCTAGAATATGCCAAACAAACCACTGGCCTACCATTTACTTGTATACTACCATTAACCCTGGGAGAAAGGCAAATGGTTGGCGTACTATGACATGCCAATAGTGTTTATGGTATGACATTACAGAGCTTTTTCTTACAAGAAAGAAAGTGCCCTCTCAGGGCAAGGCAGGTGAACTAGGAACAAGAATGTGAGTGTGGGTAGATCAGAAGACACACGGGATAGGAAGTTGTTGAGCTAAGAGCAGTGGTTCTCAATCTGTGGGTCGTGACCCCTCGAGTTAACATATCGGATTATGAATCATAACAGTAACAAAATTATAGTTTTGAAGTAGCAATGAAATATTTTTATGGTTGGGGGTCACCACAGCATGAGAAACTGTGTTAAAGGGCTGTAGCATTAGGAAGGTTGAGAACCTCTGGCTTAGAGGTTGTTCCAGGTCTTTATACCCTCACAGATGTGTTCCTGGGTCAGTCAGCAGTCTATCTCTTTGGCCCTGATGGAACATTTGTAACTGAACAAGGAGGAACCATCCTGCTATCCAGGAACCACTGAGCCTGAGGGCAAGAAAGGAGCTTTGCCTTCCCTGCTAGGTGACAGGAACCAGTAAGTGTTGTGGGAAGGACATGGGAAGAACACAGAAGGCCGATAGCTTCCAGTGTTTTCCTGTGTCACTGCTGAAGAATACACAGATTATACTATAGCATTCTGGTGGATTCAGAGGCCCCAAATCCAGAGACTTCTTTATCATCTATTTAAATGTGAAGCTCAGGTCAGTCTGGGCCTCACTCAGTGTCTCATGTCTTTCTCTACTAAGAACTTTCCCATCCATTTTCTTATTGAGTCCATAATCACATGGTCAAGTCTCCAATTGGGAGGGCATACATACTGTCTGGGACTCTGGATTCTAGACCTTACTGTCACAAGTGAGAGATGGACTAGGAACTTTTCCAGACACTGATGCTTCCTCTCTAGAGGTTCGTGTCAGGGACCCCAAAGAGGCTTCATTTCAAATCCAAGTTCTGGTGATCAGCAGTAACGACATAAGAACACCGCATCATAGAATTTCCTAATCTATCATCCATTAGTGATGTCTGCCACAGGCATCCAGGGTATGGAGGCAAACATTCTTTTGGTTTCATACCATACCTGCCTTTTTTTCTTTTGATATATTTCAGTACTCAGTTTCCCATGGGACTGACATGAATGTTCACGTGTGGCACAAGGCCTCCATTCCTCTTCTATTTTGCCTGCAGGATGTGCGGCGTGTGTCTGGAGTGGCCCCAACTCTTGTCCGGTCAGCATCTGAGACCAGTGAGAAACGTCCTTTCATGTGTGCTTACCCGGGCTGCAATAAGAGATATTTTAAGCTGTCCCACTTACAGATGCACAGCCGGAAGCACACTGGTAAGTGTGTCCCCTGTCCAGACTTGAGCGATGGTGGTTCGTGGGCTCCCATTCTGGACTTGTAGGATGGAAGGCAGGCACTTTCAAAGGTCAGGCCGGGGTGCTTGGCCAAAGTGCAGGGCTATTTGCATGCTGGTTTCCCATCCTTTATTAAAGAGCTCAGTAAGCCATCTTCCGGAAAGCAGAGCAGGGTGGTGGAAAGCAGATGCCATAGAAGAAAGGTGATGCATGCTTGAAAGTTGCATTCACCGCCAACTGGTGAGACCTTGAGCCAATTGCTCAACATCCCTTTGAGCTCCAAGTACTTTGTATGGACAATGAAGATGATCATGCCCACACTGTACAATTCTTAAGCCAAGAGAAAATGGAATCAAATTGTACTATAGGAGCTGTAGCCTAGGACCCTGTGTCTCGAGGCCTGAATAAGTGGTAGTGTTACTTCTGAGGGACCATCAGCATCTTTAGCAGGGAAGACAGACCTGGAATAGATAGTACAATCAGATGGCTCCGAGACTGATGGACAGAGTCATCATAGACTTTGAAGGGTGGGTCCAAACACACACTTAGATGCTCTAGAATTAATTCTGTGATAAAGAAGGCCATTAGATTTCCAAGCAGGCTGTACTAGGTCTTTCTCTCACCACTGTCGCTGAACACCTGACACATGGTCATTTGGCTCACTGTTTGAGGGCACAGTTTATCACAGCAGGGAAGGTATGGTGGTGGGAGCATCGCTAGCCCTTTGGGGACAGAAGCGTGAGGCTGCTTGTTCACATCTCCGGACCAAGAAGCAGAGGCAGACAGGACATAGGAGCCAGAAGTGTAGCAGGCTAGAAGCCTCAAGGGCCACGCCCACTTTTTCCTGTTAGGTTTCACTTCCTAAAGGTTCTACCACCTCTCAAAACGGCACTGTGAGCTTGAGACCAAGAGGTCAAGTGCATGAACCCGTGGGGGACATTTCCTATTTAAACCGTAAGGTAGCATGGCAAAGCAAGTGGCATTTGTGGGGGGCGTGTGGTTAACACTTTGATGGGTAGGAACGGAGACATAAAGATGAAGGGCATTGAGCGAGGAGGGCTCAGGAGTGGTGAGGTCAGCTACAGGAGACACGTAGAAAAACCAGGGAAGTATCAGAGGTTCTGAGCAGGAAAGGCAACTCGGAGCTGTCCGTCAAAGGACAGACTCTGCTGACCTCCGAGAAGCTTGCTCTCTATCCCAGAATTCAGTGACTCAGAATTCCAGGAGGTGGGGACACTTGCAGAAGCGCGATGCACTCCAGGGGCCTCTTTTCTCGGTGTCTGGCTGAACTTTTCCTTTGGCTACAGGGGTGTGGCCCTTCTTTCTGAGTCCAGGGTTGCACAATCCTGCTGCTGACCCTGCTCAGACTAAAAGACAACAATCTCGCTAGATGCTTCGGCTTCTGGTTTAATTGAGGTGTCTCACCACCAAGGAGTCATTTATGTTGGACCCAAGAACAAGCAGTCAGCAGCAGAGAACACCAGCTATTCAGGCTGTAAAACATGGAACACTTAATTCACAAGGCCAGCCTCAAGGCGCGTCTATCCAAAATTCTATCTCAGATTCAACCAAGGACTCATAACTTTTTTCTTTTTTCACTTCTTTAAGTAGTCTCTGCTAATACATGTATTTTTTGAGCATGGCCTCAGCGCTAGGCACCAGTCTTCCCCTTCAACATGGATGGTCTGGTCTAATCTGCTCATGAACCCTTTGAAGTTATCAGATTATTGACTCTATTTCACAGCGAGTGAACTGTGCCACATCCAACATTCTAAGTGCCAGAGCATCCCATCCACTCCCCCCTGTGTCCATAGGCATGTGTGTAAGTGGGATTTTTATCTTCCTGGAAGTCTACAGCACTACCCTAACAAGCTCCCCGAAAGTGCTTTGAGTATTTGGGGATCCATTCATCTGCATTTAGGAGGGGTTTGCCTGTGATGGGGTCATGTTTCCAACATTGTACTCAGAAACAACGTGTGTCTTCCCTAAGGTGAGAAACCATACCAGTGTGACTTCAAGGACTGTGAGAGAAGGTTTTCTCGCTCAGACCAGCTCAAAAGACACCAAAGGAGACACACAGGTTTGTAGGTTAACTTCTCATCGCTAGCGGTCACAGCCCCTTGGGTTAGGGCTGACTTGGTGACTGTCTTCTCTGTTGAACACGGACGAGAGGGTGATCGATCTATCTGTCCATTTAATTTTCCAACTCTCTTCCCTTCACCTGGAGACTTGCCTTTTAAAAAGGAGAGGGGCTGTGGAGACTATGGCTCGGCAGTTAAGAGCACTTTTTCTTCAAGAGGTCTCGGGTTTGGTTCCCAGCATCCACATTTGGCAATGTCTGTAACCACAGCTCCAGGGGATCTGACACTCTCTTCTGGCCTCGAAGGGCACTGAACACACATCACACACACACACACACACACACACACACACACACACACACACACACACACCCCATAAATAAAAAAGTCTTTCTTTACAAAAGAGAAAGAGAAAAGAGAGGAAACAGCTCCTGTTTCTCACGAGAACCACAGCACACGGGGGATCCCACAGCAGCAGGCTGGGGATCCGCTGCTGTTCAGTTAGGAAGCAGGGCAATGGAGAGGAGCCAGTTTGCAGAGATCCACCTCCTCAGTCTCTAATCCTTGTCTGCTGGTGAGAACTGGATGTTTGAGGTTAGGAAATGGTTTTTCCCAAGTCAGGAGCAGCACCTGGAGGTTGCTGGACAGAATCAGGTGACTTCTGCTGGGCCTGGGGACCAAGGAAATGTGAGGTCCAGGTAGACACAGATCTGGCTGATGTGATGGATACACCAGGCTTCTCCAGCTGCCAGAATGCCGGCCTTATGTGTCTCATGGTGCCCCGCATTGTTAGGGCCGAGGCTAGACCTTCTCTGTCCGTTTAGGTGTGAAACCATTCCAGTGTAAAACTTGTCAGCGAAAGTTTTCCCGGTCCGACCACCTGAAGACCCACACCAGGACTCATACAGGTAAAACAAGTGCGTAAACTTTTCTTCACATTTATTTTTCATTATTTTTTAAAGCTACTGTTGAATGAAACTGTAATGAGATTCATGTAGGAATTCTAGAGTTGAGAATCCATTTAGAGAAAGGCAATGTCTAGCTACCTGTACATGATAAATGATAATGCTTTTCAGAGAAAGGGTCGGAGAACACTGGGTAGGAAAGAGATGGGAAGAGAATTTCCAGGGGGTTCAGAACAAAGGTGGGAAGATAAGTTGATCCCCATTGTCCCCAGTTTGCTGTATTACTGAAAGAACAATCAATCTTACAGCATGATCAGAAATTCAAGACATTCTATTCTTCTGAGAGCTCTTGTTTTACAGCCCTGACTGGAGAGTAAGTGCCTAGAGCCTCGCGAGGAGTCTGGGTTTCTGCCAGATTAGTACAAACTCACGGCTAGATTTCCTTTACAGTAGCACAGAGAGGAGAATGGGCATTGGTGTAGCCACAGGCTGCCGAAGCACTGTGCTTGTCCACAAAGCTGATGAGATTCTTAGTGAAAATGGCACCACCCTTGTGGTACGCGTGCTTCCTTAGGAAGCAGAGATGTGGCAAAAGATGAAGGGTAGCTCTTCATCTTTCCAGCATCCTTGGAAGAAGGAGTAGGGTAGCTGTTTTTAATCCTCATTTAACAGACGAGTCTGTGATGGGGAGTGATTAATTGATTTGCCCAGAGCTACAGAGCAACTGGATAGCAATCTCAGTGGTGACTGTGCCTGCCCCACCTCATCCCGAGAGGGATGTGTTTAGATAGCCAGCCCGAGAAGCCAGAGAATTGAGGAGAAGGAGCCAGAACAGTCAAGCTGAGTGCCACTGAGGGGACCAATATGAGAAAGAGTTGAAAAGTGCCCATGAGGAGGTAAGAGTGGCAGGCAGGAACCAGATCAGGAAAAGCAGATGGACAGTGAGAAGGCCATGGCGTTGTAAGTTTCTGGGGAAGTTCCCAGTCCTCAGCAGACAGGTTATACCTTAAGATATCATCAAAGCACCTGTGCCCCAGTGTTGGAGAGATACCAGTCTTATTCTCCTTCTTCAGGCATTTTTGATATATTGTCTTTTAGTCCCAAGCCCATAGTCTGGAGATTGTCCCCTACACACCTCATTGCCTGCAAACCTGTGCCACCAACAAACTACTTGATGCCATAGTTGATCAGCCACCCAGTCTGGCCTCAAAACACCCCATCTCCTGAGGAATTTCTCAGTGGGACTATCAATACCCTGGGAAGACCCTCCAGGCGGCACAGGGCTTAGCCCCTGTGCCATTTTCCTCAGCAAGCCCTGGGGGTGGGGGTGTGATATAGGAATGAGTGCAGGCTTCAGGATTAGACATGCCTGGGTTTGAATCCTGCCTGGATATATCTGCAACAGCCATGCAACCTCATCTGTAGAGTGAAGGTAACATTTCTTTATGAGGCTGTTTTAAGAAACATACAAGGCAATGAATATACATGTATGAGTGATGCCTGTATGTTAAGCATTACATACAAGCTATGTATTGTCTTTCGTGAGAATGAGAGCTCCTGAGATGGAACAGTCTTAATCACATGGCAGAACCAGTGCTGCAGCTAGAATCTCCCCTCCCACACAGCTCGGTTCTGAGTCATCCTTTGCACTAAAAAGAATCAAATAGGATACAAACTTGTACCCACGATTTATTTTAAATCATCTGTGTAGAGATGGTAAAGCTTCAGTCCCAGATCAATTGCTGACCAGCCATTAAATCAATAGTATCTAGGGCAGTGGTCCAGAGCAGCCATCAACCAACAGTATCCAGGGTAGTGGTTCAGACCCTTGCAGCTCAGGTCCCACCTAGACAGCAACAGGGAAACATTTGCATCGGTCACAGAGTGTTTTTAGAGATGGAACAGAGGTTTCCTAAACCCTCTTAATTTATGAGTTGCTTAGATTTCCACAAACTCGACTTCTCTTTCATTTCCCAAATTTTCCATTTTGTTATGTTTACAGTGCTTCCGGTTTGCAAGCCCTCAAAAGGCGTTGCTAATCTCGGGCTGCCAGTGGAGAGCCAGCCAGTTGGTTAGCTTAGGGAATGACCCAAGGGAGTCCAGGGCAGGTGTCTTGTGGTGATTTAACTCGGGCCTTTGATAGCTGAACCTGCGCCCCGTCACTCTGCTGCACGAGTCTCTAACTGGCAACTGTGTCCACAGGTGAAAAGCCCTTCAGCTGTCGGTGGCACAGCTGTCAGAAAAAGTTTGCGCGGTCAGACGAATTAGTCCGCCACCACAACATGCACCAGAGAAACATGACCAAACTCCAGCTGGCGCTTTGAGGGCTCCGACCGGGGGACAGTTCAGCATCCCAGGCAGGACAGTGTGCAAACCGATTCCAAATCTGATTTGAAGTTCCTCCCCACTCACCTACAAAACGACTCAATAGTGGATCATCATCCAGCTCCCCAGACAGCACACGTGTTTGACCACATCCTGTCAGGTTTGCCGGAAGTAGCCTGTGCTCCACCTACTCTTGGCTAACTCACAGGCCTGAAAAAAATGGCTCAAGATGACTTGTTAGTTGAAAGCGCATTGCCATTGGGTCTGAGTTTTCCACCGTTAGAAGAGCCATTGTTCATAATGTCCCCCTACCTTCCTCTTCTCCATTCTGCACATTTTCACCAGGATTGGAGCGATTGTTCCATTTTCCATCATGGGATATTTATAGGCCAGGGCATGTGTATGTGTCTGCTAATGTAAACTTTGTCGTGGTTAACCTTCACTAACAGCCCTAGAAAGAAATAAATCAGAGAGCAAGGCACCAGGGGGCAAATATCGCCGAGAATTCCAGAGGTCAGGCTGCAAACCTGGAATCCTGGAAGGCAGAAATTCTACCAGGCGGCTTTCAGAGCTCATAGGTTTCAAGTAACTGAATAGTGGATTAGAATTAACCAGAACCTCTGTGTAGAAACCTGAGGAGCCTTCCTGTTCAGTTATTCATTGTTAACATTAGCACTGTGCTCTTAAGAGATAATGTTTAAAGAACAGAGATTTTTTTTTGAAAAATGTTTTTGATTTATTTTTTAGTTGTAATTAGGAACATCTTCAGAGAAGTACTTTCCTTTTTATGCAAAGGGAGTGGAAGAACTCATTTTCATCATCTGGGGTGTCTTTAGAGTGTAAAGACCACACTGGCTCTGTGGTTGCAAGTTGTAAAAATTAAAATGACTTTAAAGGAAACTAGGGGCTGGTCCAGGATCTTCACTGGGAAGACTGTTCTTAAGTAACTTAAGTATCTGTGACTCTGCAAGTATGTGGGAAAAAAAGATATATTATTGTGAGGAAATCCATTGTTTAAAGGAGTGTGTGTTGTTGTTGTTGTTGTTGTTTTTTAAAGGGAGGGAGTTTATTATTTACTGTTGCTTGAAATACTGTGTAAATATATATGTATATATGATGTGCTCTTTGTCAACTAAAATTAGGAGGTGTATGGATATTAGATACATCACTGTGTGGATGTCAATCTTACAGTGTATTAATGGTAATACTAAAAATGTAACCTGCATTTTTTCCCACTTGGCTGTCAATTAAAGTCTATTCAAAAAGAAAATGCAGGAGTCTATTATTATTGTATTATGTTTGAATCTCAAGGTCAGCTGAACTTCCTTTAAACAGGTAATCATGCCATCAACACTGATAGCTACCAGTAATGGCCCACCCAGATCCCTGACCAAAGTTGACTTCTTTCTGTTGGGCTTTGGGAATGATCTATTTTCAGCGTAACAGGGTGCCATCTTTCCCTTGCACCATGAAGAGATTGCTCTTGTGGGATGGTTGGGTGGCTTGCTCACAGTGTGGTGGGCATTGTGGTTCAAGGCTTATTTTAATCAAATAGTCACTGTATCATGTGCAGACCAACTGAAGACATCTACTGAGGTCTAGCCATTTTTGAAAAGTTCACTGATGCCTTCCCAGGATCAGGAGGGCAGAAGCTGAACATCTAGTACAACTGAGTTTACAGCTGAAGCTGCTGTGATTCATCTTAGCAGGTGGGAAACTGCTTAGACTCCCAGGGCAGCTGAGTTTGAAAGCAAAGAGCTATACTCTCTGTGATCTGTAAACCCTCTTTCTGGTTCTGGTGTACGGTTTTAGATCATTAGGACGTGAATTTGTTCGGCCTCTCTCAGCTCCATTATCTTAGAGCTTGCGTGCATCCCAGATTTCATTTCTTCATTTAGAAGGATCTCGAGCACAAAGGAACTTAGCTGCAGAGACTCTGCAGCTCAAAGTCAGGACAGCCTAAAAGCTAGGTCTGGAGGCCCCTCTTCTGCATCTGGCTCTTGCATCATCGTTAATCAGAGCAAGTGGTGACTCATGTGTATCAGTCGTTTTTATCTTTTCCTGCCAAAAGACAGCATTTCTCTGGAGAAGCTCAGGGCAAGCATGGCAGCCATCAGCAAGTTGGAGAGCAGGTTTCACAACAAAAGTCCAACTACGCGTTGTTCCTACTGCTCAGGGCAGGCCAGAGATTCATTGACTGCAGAACAATCTGGGTTCAAATCCCACGTCTGCAAGTTTTGTTGTTTTTTTTTTCTCATTTATGAGAAAGCAATAACCCCTTCCTGACATAAGCATGGGACAAATGAAAGACAAAATCTACTGTATAAAAAGGCTTACGAGAGTTTTCCAGAACCATGGCCCATGAACTCACCCCTTGATTTCCTACCTCTCCCATTCTTTGCTTGAAGTGTCTGGGCATGCTCACAGGTCAGCCCTGCAAAACGACAAAATGTCCTCTCCCCTGTACCTTGAACCACAGCGATGATTTACAATAACTGGGCTTCTTGCCAGCTTCGCCACAAAGACCACATCTGCTGGTTTTGTGTCCTTTGCAAAGCACCCATTGACACTGTGTGTCTGAGACCTGTGGTGCTGACATTCTCCAGGCTGTCAGAAGGCAGCTGGTGGGTGGTGGTCAGTGGGTGCTCCCTGTGGTCAGGTCTAGGGGCCGGTCAGAGTGCACATTTTTTCCATCTTGTTTTCCTCTAGTGCCTGGCTCCACACTTCCAGTCTCCCCTGCCCTCTTGGCTGGATTTTTTCAACACTATTCCAAGTGTCCTGAGCTCTCTCATCTCTGAATTTTTCTAGCATCCAGACTATGTATCATAAAAAAGTGCCTTGTGGCATTGTGGCACTTTCCCGTCTTCTGTTTTAAGTTAGACAGGAAACATGTCCCCATTTTATAGATGGAGACATTGAGTCTCAGTGACCGTGCATAGCTGAGGAATGACTTAGTTACCGGAACGTGCTTGGTGATGATCACTTGCATTCTGCCCCATTGTTTCACGTCTGTCAGCCCTATCTTCCCAATTAGGATGTGAACTTCTAAGTGGGTGCTCTCTCCCCTTCTCTGTGTTACTCATGTGATGGACTCCCAGCTTTAACATTCATAGAAACCACCTGGTTTGCTGAGGTACAGGCTGTGTTGTAGAAGCTCCAGCAGAAAGCCTGAGCATCTGCATTCTGACTACTTCCCGGATGACCCCTGCCGTGGAGGACTGTAGACAGCATACATGTAACAAGGACCTATAAGGCAGGCTCAACAAATATTCATTGAAAGGGACCCAAACTTGACTAGTGAGACTCACACTTGACAATACTAAGATGCACTGAACCATACTAACCCTTGAGAATGGTCATGGTGGTGGCTCACAGTTCTGTTTGAGTAGTCCATGGGGCTGAGAGTCAGAAGGATCATGCAGAAGGCACCAGATGAACTGTGCACACTAGCCCAGGAAATACCTTCCACGAGGAGGTTACTTTTCAGACCCAGTCACTCCATCTAATCTGGTCGACAATCCCAACATCTTCCACGTTCACTCAAAACTGACATGTCAGGGCCATCACAGCAATAGTCAACTCTTTGGTACAATCATCTGTATTAGTCACTTTTCTATTGCTGTGATAAAATATTTTGACCAAGGCAACTTGTAAAAGAAAGTGTTGGGTAGACTGCCCCTGGCTCCAAGGAGGAAGCATAGTCCTGCCCAGCACCATGACAGATTGAGCAGGACAAGGAGACCCATACGAAGATTGCCCCTGGCTCTGAGGAGAAAACATGGCCGGCCCGGTGCCTTGTGGCACTGAGCAGATGGACACTATTATGTTGAGCAAATGTATGGGGTGGTATGAGAGAGAAAGACAGAATGGCTGGTGTCCTGTGGACAGAGGCATATCTGAAGATGTGAAACCAGTGAGGAGCGTGCTAAGGTGGGTAGCTTGATTGCCACCCAGGGCCATGGTGATGTCTTGGCCAAGGCTGCTGCTGGGGTCCATGTCTGGGGTTCATGGTCTGTGTTGGTGGCAGTGGCTCCCGATACCACTGAAGGCTGAGAGAATAGGGCTGCACAGAGTTGTAAGCCGCTTGCTGGCTGCAACACGAGGGAGAACTGGTCCTGCCCCTCGCAGGCTGAAGCACTCAGGAGAGAGGGTCCTGCACCTCTCTGGGCAGCACAATAGAGCTGAACCAGTTCTCAGGGGCCATGGGTGAGCTGGCTCTGAGGGCATGAGAATGGGCGAGCAGGTCATACCACTCTTGTCTGCCATGTGGTGGCATGGGTGAGGGAAAGATGCCCTTCTCCCTGTCCTCTTACCACCTGCAGTAGGTGGGGGACCTGACCAAACCCTCCCCAGCTTCATCACTAGGGAGAACAGGCCCTGCCCCTGGCCTGAGTGACACAGTAGAGTTGACCCTATAGACCGGCACAGGTGAGCCAGCCCTGAGGTCATGAGAGGGGCATAACTGGTACCACCTCCCTCATCTGTGGTGTGGTGGTGGGAGCAAGTGAAAGATGCCCTCCCCCTTGCCCCTACTGTCTCCAGCTGGTAAGGGAGCTGACCCTCCCCTTTACCAGCTACAACACTCAGGAAAGCGATCCCTGTACCTGTCTGAACAGCACAGCAGGGCTGATCCTGTTGATGGGGGATGGGCGGGGGTTGGGAGGGGGAGGCGGAATGGGGGAGAATGAGGGTGGTTGTGTGTGTGTGTGTGTGTGTGTGTGTGTGTGTGTGTGTGTGTGTGTGTATACAGGTGAGCGGGTCGAGAACATGAGCATGGGAGATCTGGCCACGCCCCTCATCTGCCATATGGTGGTGTGGGCGGGGGAGAGATGCCCTCCCCTCCCCTCGTCCCTCGCAGCCTGTGGCAGGTGGGAGAGCTGGCCCTGAGGTCCTAAGAGCAGGGGAGCTATCACTGCCCTACCAGCTGCAGCACTAGGGAGAGTGGCCCCTATGCCACACCTGGGCAACACAGTAGAGCTGCCCTGATGGTGTAGGTGTGGGAGAGCTGACCCCGAGGGAGGGTGTGAAAGCAGGAGAACCGCCCGGAACTTTGCTCATTGATACAAGGGGTGAACTAGCCAGGGTACTGCTGGAGAGCTCACCCTGGTGGTGAGGATGGGAGAGAACTGGCTGCCGACCAACCCTGCAACTACCCAGGTCTAGAACCAGGGTTATGAGTTGACCTACCCCAATATCCACCCCATCTGGGATCTGTGGGAGCGCATGAAGTGGCCACAGCCTCAGAGTTGCCACGACACAGGGCAACAACAGGATATCCAGAAAGGAGTGCCAGTGAGGGAAAACCAGAGGCCATGAGCCAGACCAATGACTCTTTACAGTGAACACTGCAAGTAAAGGTGTGTGGACAAAAGACGGGGAGAAAGGGAAAGTGTTTAACTGGGCTTACAGTTCTGGAGGGTTAGAGTCCGCGATGGCAAAGAACGGGCGTGGTGGCGGGAACAGCTAAAAGCTCACATCTCAAAGCTTCGAGGCAAAGAGCGCACTGGGGGGTGGCAGGAGGCTCTTGAAGCCTCACCGTGTTCCCCCATGACACACCTTCTTCAGTAAGGCCCCATCTCCAAATCCTTCCCCAACAGTTCAACCGACTGGAGACTAACTCTTCACGGTAAGAGTCTATTGGGGGGCGCATTCTCATTAAAATGAGCACAGCACCTTCATCAGCAGGCTCCCCAGTGTGTCCTTGAGGGTGTATGCTCGCGCACACACCCTCAAGTGGAACCCGGGCTGTCTTAGTTAGGGTTCCTATGGCTGCAACGAAACACGATGACCAAAAAACAAGTTGGGGAAGAAAGGGTTAATTTGGCTTAACCCACCTCACTGTTCATCACTGAAGGAAGTCAGGACAGGAACTCAAACAGGGCAGGAACCTGGAGGCGGGAGCTGATGCAGAGGCCAGAGAGGAGCACTGCTTATTGGCTTGCTCAGCCTGCTTTTTTTTGTTTGGTTTTTTGTTTATGTTTTTGTTTTTGAGACAAGGTTTCTCAAAAAACGGAGAGGAGAATGGGTACAGTGCTTTAGAACTGATATCTGCATCCACCTTCCTGAATCAGCTGTTCTCAGGAGGCCTTTCTCTTTGAAGTGTCTGAGTAGGCAGCGGGGCTTGTAGGAATCTGAGATGAATGCCAACAAACCACGGGGAAAACATACCTGAAGACAAAACAAAAGTCTCGACTCTGTTCGCTGATGCCTTTCCTTCTAGTGGTCACTTGCCACGTGATTGGAGTCTGTATACATATTTATGTGATGGAATCTTGCAGAAGTTAACAAACAAAAACAAATGTAAGAGGAGATGACTGGGTCAGTAACATCCTGTTGTGTACACACACACGGGGATCTGGATTCGGATCCACAGAGCCCACATAGAAAGCCGGGAGCGGCCGCATACCTCTACACTCTCAGCACCGGGGACAGAGACAGGTGGATTCTCAGAGCTCTCTGGCTAGTTAGGCTATCCAGTTGAGGAGCACTGGGTTCATCCATGAGAGACCATGCCTCTCAGAAAGGTAGGTGGAGAACCACAGGGTCAGACATTCCACACTGACCTCTGACCTCCTCATACGTCTATACTCGCACGCACAGGGCACATCCAGAAATACATACACTAAAAACGCATTTTTGTGATGATGGTCTCAAACCTGGTAGGATGTCTACCGTCGCTGAAGCTGTGCTGAGAAAAGTAGCTACTTCTGTGGAAGGTTCTGGGTTTTTCTGTTTTTCGATCAGAAT
The DNA here is from genome assembly GCF_007827085.1 of Peromyscus californicus insignis. Classification (NCBI taxonomy): domain Eukaryota; kingdom Metazoa; phylum Chordata; class Mammalia; order Rodentia; family Cricetidae; genus Peromyscus; species Peromyscus californicus. The sequence goes on from NW_026294595.1 coordinate 80,280,538, forward strand.
CCTGATTCTGTTAGTTCTTAAATGGGTTTCAAGGAGAGTGGGACAAAAAACAGAGGGAGGGTGGGGTCTCAGAAGGCTGGATACCCCACAAAATAGCTCACAGGAGCCCTCACATAGCAGTTCTGGTGCGTGGACTTTCCATAGATGGGGTGGGTCTCAGGGGTTAGGGAGTGGGAGACAAGGGCACCCTTGGAGTTAAGGCTCTGCAAGGCAGGGCTGGTAAGCACAGGCTGAAAACCAGGCTGTTAACAGTTAGCCTTGGGCAGAGCCTGGAGACAGTCATAAGCAGTGAAAGCAGATCAGACTCCGAATGTGTGTTGAAGAGACACTGAGTGATTTTCACGGAGCAGGGGAGGGTTGAAGGGTGGCCCAGGGGATGGGGCTGAGATAAATGTCAGGGGGTGATGGTTGGAACAAGTGGATTTCCTTTCTTGCACCATCCCCGGAGCATTGGTGAGGCTGACAGTAGGGGAGAAGGATGGCCTGACGTGAGGGACTCTGAGGTCCATTGAGAGGACAGGCAGACTCCTGGGAGAAAGATGGAGGGGTAGAAAGAGGAAGACAAGACCAGGAGGAAAGATGAGACAGATGAGGAATGAAGTGTGGATGTCAGGGAGGTCTGACAAGACCTGAACCCTCTGTGAACCTGGACCTGACGGCTAGCACCACCCCCAGGACTCGCATAGGGATGCTTAAGGGACTCAAGGGGAACAGTTGTGCACATCCACAGCCGAACCTCTGCACATCAGCAACCATGGCACATGCGTGCTCTCTCTAAGAGTGATCTCCAGTTTACAGACAAAGAAACTGAGGTTCTAAGTACTTCGGCCAGGGTCATTTAGCTTTGCCTATGGCACAGTGGAGACTTTAGTCTAACTGACCTGTGGCTGGCTCTTAACCGTTACCCTGCTCTGTACCTTTCCCTTGACCTCAGGACTTGCTGGACCCCCTGCAGTAGGAGTAGGACTGTGAAGAGTGTCAAAGCTGCCCTGCTCACCTACACTGGAGACACCTATGTGGTGATATATTGTGTACCCTCATAAAATTGTCTGAAGATCAGAGAAGCAGAGCAAGCCCCATCCACCACCTCTTACCTCACCAACTCTTCAGCCTGAAGGAACCATTAATTCCTGTCTCCTCATGCCTTATATACCTTTCTTCGCCCAGCCATCACTTCCTGGGATTAAAGGCGTGTGTGTGCTTCCCAAGCAAAGGCATGAGATCTCAAGTGCTGGGATTAAAGGCATGTGCCACCACTGCCTGGCTCTGTTTCTCTCCTAGACTGAGTCAATCTCATGTAGTTCAGGGTGGCTTTGAACTCACAGAGATCCAGATGGATCTCTGCCTCCTGGGTGCTAGGATTAAAGGCCACCACTGCCTGACCTCTATGTTTAATCTAGTGGCTTGTTCTGTCCTCTGATCTTCAAGAAAATTTTATTAGGGTACATAATGTATCACCACACATCTATTACATTCCCAGAGACAACAGGCACGGTTGGAAAAACGTTCCCCCTCTTATATTCATAGAGCCTGTTTGCTTAATATGTTCATTCGGTATTTTATATCACATACCAGAACTCACGAACTAATAAGAGTATGATGTTAACCAGGCCTCGAGAAAGGGAGAAAACTGAGAAACACAATGGAAAATTTCAGGGTCAATGATCTCTTCTGGAGAGCAGCGTCTTGTTTTTCCAGCGAGCTTTACATCAGATGACTGGGAGGAAGCTGTTGGTATCTAGTGATGCTGGGGCTGGTAGACTCTCACCTGGATGTGTCACCAAGGATACAATTGCCCCACTTCTTATCAGGCAGCCTCCATTTTTGTAAGACGCATCTGAATCATTACATTCCACACTAGGAAGGCTGGGTTTGTGGAATTAATAATGAATTGCCTCTGACCTCCACTCACAACTGCACACACATGCACCCCACATGCACACATGTGTACATGCATGAACAAGAGCACATCCATGTGAACAATGAAGGTCCGAAGCCTTCAGAGACATCTCTTCCCTGACTGCTGAACGCTGTCGATGTAACAGCCTACAGTGCTCTTTGTCTTTCAACGAGGCCACGCCTCCCTTCTATCTGGGACCCCAACAAGCCTCTGCCAGAGCGAGGGAAAGAAGAGGAGAATCATCTGGTAAATGGTCATGGCAATGTTGTGGCAGGGGAGAGGACAGCAGGCAGATCCAGAACAATCAGCGTTTGCCTCTACCCCAGAGCCCCTGAGGAGGAGTTTATGTCTTCCTGTGGATGCCCTCCTCATAAACATGCCCGAGATCACTGCGTGGTGAGTGGGCTGTGGTGGTCTTACCAGGGAAGGCCAGGTTTGGTCATTGACAAGCTTGCCCTGCTAAAAGGTAGTCTCTGCCTTTCTCACTTGATTCGTAGCTGTCAGTATTTTCTAGTGACTGGGGTGACCAGGCATTATGTGACTTTCCATGGAGAAGTGTTAACTGACATGTATTTGCTGTGGGTAAGGCACTGGTAACATCAAAGAAATGATCCTATCCAGTCTGGCTAGAGAACCAGTGGATTTAAGTTGGTGACAAGAGTGTGAGTGGGATTATTTACAGAAGCATGGGCAGGTTCTGGGTAACCACATCACTGATATCCCCCCTCCAGCAGTTGTTAGCCACTCGTCTATCCTCAAGGAGGAGCCTCATCTGCCTCACAAGCCACCTCATGGTCTGCCTCGTGGGCCTTGTGAGCCCTCTCCACTTCCACGGAGAAATACTACTGGGCCCGGTTTTGTGAAGTTTTGGTGTGAACACTCCTAACTTCTTTGTTTCTAAGACAGCAATAGCTCGGCCACGCTTCCAGGGCAGAGTTACCCAGCACTCAAAACCTCCCTCTGGTTCTTACATCCTGCCCCCTCCATTCAAGATGTTTCCTGAGCCTCGGAGGGGTACTAAGATTTATAATTATACTTATTTTCTCTCATTATTTTTATCACTGGACTGCTATGCCATAGCAACAGTACTTTGATTAGCCATGAGTCTGCAGTAACAATCACCCAGTGCGAAAAGCTTCTCTAACCAAGGCCAACATCAGCAATAACCTATAGGCACAACCATAAGAATTTAGAAGGCACTTTGACAGGCGTCTTATATCTAATTAACTAAACAAAAGCAGTAGTTTCTCCACTATTGCCTATGACCTTCCCAACCACAAGTTTTTGTTTGTCTTACAATACCAAATGTGACATGTGCCTTAAACCCAATTGGAAAGCAGTTGTACCCACAACAGTCATACCACTATTACACCAGTGGACACATCTTGTTTGGTATGCTGTTGACATTAACAGGTTATCATCATAGCTTAACAATAAATCCACTGGTAGCCTTAGATGTAATAGCCTATGCTAGTGGCCTTTATCATTCAATGAGTAGCCTTTAGCAGTGTGCCTAGACCCTTGGGCGGGAAGGGAGAATCCTGTTTCCAATTTCTTTATGTACTCCAACCAGAGTATGCGGTGACTTTGGCGACAGGAGTCAGTAACAGGATCTGAGCATTTAGTTTTGGCATGAGACCAGCAGCAGCGGCATGAACTACTGTTGTGTCAGGGGCTTTAGAGGCATTCCTGGACCAACCTAGAGGGAGGTAACATACCCTTGACATGGAGTTCTTAGTCAGTAACCTTATGACTTCTGGGAGTATCTTTTCCTTCCAATGCTACCTTCATTTAAACTTTTTTAAGTATTGTTGCAACAGTTAAGGTATAGGCTGCTGTAAGTTGCTTTTTTTTTTTTTCTCAATGACTTCGTTAAACATCATAATGTGCCTCACCCAACCATAAAACTCCCAAGCGATTTCACAATTGTGCCTGGCTCTTCACCCTGTGAACACTGACTTCCCGTCTTTGCTCCTTTAGTTACACTCACATATCTTTTGTATGTGTTTCTGCATCTATAAGACACTCAAAAGTTAGCACTATCTAAAGAAACCTCTTGTAGGTAGGTAGGATCCCTGGAAGCATATTCCAGTTGGTTTGAGGGTTCAGCAGACGAAAAGATATTTTTAAAAAGTTAACAAGGACTCAGTTTAGGGGTACTGGAGCTAAAAAGATATTTTAAAAAGTTAGCAAGGTCTAATACAGCATGAAAAGATCCCACCACTTATACCAATTATTTCCTCAAAGAGTAATGTCAGCTAGAGCCATGGCTAGAAGGTATGACCTTATTTAACTCTATGGTCCACAATCATTGCTCATGAACCATCCAACTTCCTCATCCTGGGATGCTACTTTGGCCTATCACGTATCTCCCCACCCTAGGGCTGGGGGCGGGGGCAGCGTGCATTGTTTTGCCCAGACTGGGGCCAATGAAATATGGCCATGCTTTCTCCTGCACCTGATGCTTGGCTCAAGTTGAATCTCTGGCTCCGAGAGGCTCTCAAGCTCTACTGTAGCCACTACCCTCAGTCAGGCACATCTGGCTGCTGAAAATGCCCTGGGCTGGGTGAACCACCTCTACACTCAGTCAGTGGACTTCTTCCAGGGAGAAATATACACAGGGTACTATCTGGGAGGATTGCTGCCTATCCTGGGGCAAGCCAAGTTCCTTTCACTTTTCACCATTCTACCTCTATCTCCACTGATGGAGAGGTCTCTAAAGCTCCTAGGGGCTGCCTGGACCCAACATACACTAGAGGGGTCGATAGATTGGTGGGGCTTCTGGTCACCCTGCACAGCCCTCACATGCAGGCAGCCTCCACTACCCACTCAGGAAGAAAGTGGCTTGGGTGGGTCTCACTGATGAGCAGCAGACACAAGAGGCAGCACCTGTACCTCTTGCGCCCTTCTGGGGAACTGCTGTTCAGGTTTTCAGCGTCTCCCAAGCGCTGACTTTGGCTTCTTGTCATTCATTTTTCCTCAGAGCTCTAGCTACACCCGAATACTGCTACATTTGCTTTTTCATAGCCCAGGCAGGCCCCCTCGGGTGACTCATTTCTTCTTGATTGCATTAGCGTTTTATGGACCTGATTGACATTCTGGTCCAGGTCGTTCTAGAGCCTCTCCTACCTCATAAAGATCATGAACCTCTGTGGAGCTTGGCAAAGCCACCAAAGGCCCTATCAGTTCCAAGGTCCCTGCTGAATTAACTTCCTTTTTTTTAAAAAAAGTGTTCAGTGAACATAGTTCTATCCAGCCTGGTTAGTTGAGTATCAGACACTGTCTCCCTCATGCCCAGTTCCCTCACTGTATCAGTTACCCTTTCTCATCGATTTGATAAAATACACGTCAGAAGCAGCTTAAGAGAGGGTGGACTGATGCTGGCTCACAGTTTGAGAGGATACAGGCCAGCCAGGGGGGAAGGGCATCGTGCTCAGAGCGAGAGGTTAAATGAGACAAAGTGCCTCTCACAGTGTTTGACACGGGAGGGAAAGTTAGCCATACAACAGCACTTTCACTTGTTACTACCCCAAATATATGGGTCATCCAGTATGCTGTGCCGTGGGCGCCTCTTGACCTTTCCTGTGCGCCCTCCACCATAGCTGGAAGGTAAAAGGACCAGGGCAGGATGGCTCTGGGAGGGACAGGTACTTAGCCCTGGTGGGGCTCATGTTCCTTTCCTGCTGTCTGCATTCTTTGCTGACCCCATGGGGGCACAACACAGCCTCCCCCCCCCCCCCCCCGCCCCCTGCCCCCGTGCGTGTTCGGTACCATGCCCCAGAGCCCCGGATGCTCTCCCAGAAGCAGATATGTGTCGGCTCCAACCACTTGGAAGAATCATTAGGACATTCTGCGATACGGTGCTGAAACCAGGGGCTTGCTCTGTCGGGCCAGGGGTGGGCAAGTCTCATCCCTGTTGAACTTCTGCAGCTGATAAAGGCAGGGTCTGCTGGCAGAAGTCATTTTTCACTGGGCCATCTGCATCCAGTCAAGCAGAACTTGTCTTTCCGAGAAAGCTACTCGGCAGCCTGGACCCGGTACAACCCCCTCCTGATGCGTCGGGCATGGCTCCTGGTGCCGGGTCAGGAGGGCTGGACGGTGTCAACAAACTAGGGTCATCATAATATACATGGAAGCACTGAAGGGGGTGGGTGTTTATGTGGCTGATGCCCTGTTGCTTTTTATCAGCTCGAGTTATTGCCCACGGAGCTCCGTGTTAGCTCGTCTATAAATCTTGTGAGCAGTGTTTTTGTTTTCTGAATTTTGCCATTGCGGTTATCAGTTTTTATCACCTGTTTATGTAGAGCCCATTACCACTCTTTCCAGCTGCCTCGTTCCCCTCCTTTCTCATCCACTGACCTCTTTCCCCTTGTCTCTTACTTCTTTTCTCTCTTGCAGGTTAGAACCCCCCAGCTGAGGCGATTGGTCTGAAGCCTTATATTGCCATCTACAAAATTCTTGCTTGAGAACCATACAATCTAGTTGCAAAACAGAAACAAAAACAAACAAACCCCCCAAACCTTGCAACCTGTCTCCCCATAACGTTTTAAGTAAGTGTATGAGTTTGTCTTGGGCCACATTCACGGCTGTTCTTGGGGTGTATGAGGTCCATGGGCTACAGGTTGGAGCTCTCAGAGTCTGTTCTCAAAGTCTTTTCCCAGAGCTCTGTGCACGCTGAGCAAGAACTCCGCCTTTAACCCGCACCCTCAGCCCCGCATCCCGTCCTTTTGATGCTCAAGATCTCTGGGCAGATCCTGAGAGGACATCCTGCAAGACACTCTTTTTGCCTGCAGTCCTACATACAGAGGGCTACAGGATTCAGAGGCTTAAGGGGGACACAGAAGACGGACCAAGTATTGGCCATAAAGTCCGTCTCTCCCACGTGGTTGGACTGTCATAAAGTCAACACCTAGAGCAGTGTTTCAGGTGCTCAGTGGACACGCTTTCAGAGCTGAGAGTGGCTGAGAGAACTCTGTCCCTTGATGTGATCAGCTGCTGTTCATAACTGGAGAAGAGACATCCCCCAGTAGCTGGTGCTGCCATAGTCTATCATTGTGGACAGTTTCTACTGACATTCTGGAGACACAGCTGTTTAAACAGGGCCAAGGAGCGATATCATTCCCTCTGTAACTTGCAATGAGAGGGCTCTAATCTCATCCATTTAGCAGACATGGTTGCAGGCTTCCTGAGTGTCCAACACCTAGTTTAGTGCTGAATCAGGTGTCGCCCTCCTCCTCAGGGGCCCAGTCTTAAAGAGAAGCAGAAACACAAACAGGCGATGTACACAGTTACCAAGGATCAACACTGAGCTTGCCTGAAGAGGCCAGGGAAGCTTTAGCAGGGCAGTTTTGGAGTCTTAAAGATGCAGAAGAAGTCCTTTGAAAGGGAAAAAAGGGAAGACACTTCCAGGCAGAGAGAACTATGAAAATGAAAAGGACAGGTAAATTCTTGATTTGCTCAGAGTCAGGGTAGGAAACCACAGGGCCAGTGTCAAAGAAGACACTGTTTTGCTTTGTTTCTTCCGGGCTGGCACCCGAAGGGTCTTCAGAGCTGGCTTCCACAGGCTCGTTAATAGGAGCCAAGCTACCTATTCTGACAACTGGCTCAGGAAATTAATCAGTAGGAACAACTGGCCCAAGAGAGGCCATTCAATCAACTCCAATTGGAAGTGTTTACACAACAAGAATTGGTAAGTGCTTCAAAATGGGATTGCTTGCTTGGCACTCACCCACGCTCTCAGAACTACAGCAGCCTGATCCCAGGATTGCTCTCTGTGTGGTGGGCACTTCCAGAGCATCTTGGCAACAAGCCTATTTCATTAGTCAATGATTCCCTCTGTCAGGAAGGTAGTTCCTTTTAAGCACGTAGTCTTCACAGGTAGAGCCAAAGAGACAGGGGAAAAAAAGAGGTCAATTCCTTCTTTTTTTGAAGATGCTGTGTTCAGCATAGTCTGTGCTCCTGATTAACAATGTGTGTCCTTATGCTTCCTCTTCTGTACCATTCTGACACCTTCTTGGTGTTCCACCCATGAGATGGCTTCCTTTGAAAGCCTGGTTTCTTGGCTGGTGGGCAGCCCTTGAACAGGAGAGAGTCTCTCCTAGCTGGGTTGGGCTGGTCCCACGTGACTGTGACCTCAGCTCCATTACTACACAGGAAAAGACCAGTTTGGCAAAGAACTATCTTCCACTTTTTCACAGAGTTGTTGGGTACCAGGTCTTGGGATCTCTGGCCACAATCAGTCAGTTGTGCCCATCCAATATGATAGAAGGAGTCAAACAAAGATGTTTAAGTCGGGCTTAGTTGCTGATCAGTGGTGGTCAGGGGACACATCTGTTACCATCTCCAGAAACTTGTTTTCTTCACCTGCACCATGGGACTAACAAACTCAACTCACTAAGGTGAGGGTGAGTCCTGTTAGGATTTAAGGAGCTCTTGTGCAAAATGTATGACCTTTCTAGTCAAGGTAACTTTCTCTTCCTCTCTACTGTCCCTTTGACCACTTCTGCTTCCTTCCTCATCCTCACTTAGTGCTAGCAGTGACTGATGCTGACCTAAAACACACACACACACACACATATACACACACACACACACACACACACACACACACACACACACACACACACCCCTTAGACCTAGTGTCTCCATCCATTTTCTGTTGGCATAGCAGCTATGGTCTAGCTGAATGCCATGGACTGAACTATGTATAAGGAATAAAGGTCCAACAGGCTCAGGGTTCTGAAGGCTGATCTGGTGAGGTCTGGCTAGTTGGTGGAGACTTCCTTTCTGTATGCTGTGAATATGTGTTACTCTCATTGGTTGATAAATAAAGCAGTTTGGGCCAATAGTCAGGCAGAATAAGGTTAGGTGGTACATTCAAACTGAAGATGGAGATGAAGAAGAGTGGAGTCTAGGAGATGTGATCCAGCTGCCCAAGGAGCAAGATGTCACAGAACTGGTAAGCCATAGGCCACTTGGCGATGCATAGATGAATAGAAATGGGTTAATTTAAATGTAAGAGCTAGCTAGTAATAAGCATGAGCCATTGGCCAAACATTTATAATTAATATAAACCTTCGAATGATTATTTGAAAATGGCTTCAGGGTGGGGTGGTACAGAGAAAAGCCTCTGTTTACACTTCCTGGAATCCCAAGCTGGTGTAGGGTTTCACAATGCAAGACAGAGAGTCTCCTGCTCACTTCTGCCTTCTATCATAAAGCAGCTCTGTCAGTCAAGGTTCTCTAGAATGAAAAAATATATATATACATATATATGAAGGATTTATTAAGTTAGCTTATGCAACAAGGTTAGAAAAGTCCAGCAACAGCTGCCTCACATCTGAAAAGCAGAAAGCCTGGTAGTTACTTCTAGTCTATGAGGCTGGGGTACTTCTGAAGTCCCAATCTGATGTTGAAGGCCTGGAGGGCTCTTAGAAGACCACTGGTTCCCAGTTCATGTTGGAAGTCCAGAAAAGCTGCTTCTAATACCAGCAATGGCACCAGCAGCAGAAGCAGCACCAGCAGCTGAAGCAGCAGCAGCAATGGGGTACATGAATTCAGTGGCCAGAAGACCAACCGAGCAAAAGGCATGTAATCTTCCTTCCTCTACTTCCTTTTAATCTGGGCTGCTACAAGAAGGTGGCATCCACATTTAGGGTGGGGCTCCCCACATCAATTAAAGCAATCAAGACAATTCCCCATAAATGCACCCACAGGTCAATCTCATTTCTCTCAGTTGAGGCTCTTTGCTCAGATGATTCTAAGTTGTGGGAAGCAGATACTTGAAACTAACCACATCCATGGTTTCATTGACTAGGGCCTCATCTTTATGGCCATGTGTAATCCCCAAGCCTCATGTACAAATACTGTAGCCAGAGTTGTTTCAACCCTCCTCAATTTTTCTAGTGGGGCTTGGGTGGTGTGGACCTCCCAACCATGTCCTCTACCTACATTTCTTTGTTGAATCCTAGCAGAGTGCATTTGTGAGATGAAGGCAATAGTCAGTGACCATGTGGGGAGAGGACTCACACTATGGCTGTACTGTCATATGCACTAAGCTCTTTGCATCTGAAAACAGTGGCCAGGAAGAGAGATGACATCATGCCTTTGTGGGGGAGTGCATTAAGGTGTTGAACAATTTGCATGGCCCATTGTCAGCTCTTGACAATGAGGAGCCACTACTATTTTAAGTTGCTAGAACTCAACAGAATTGAAAGATTCTGAGGGTTAAAGGACTGGGGAGCTAAAAGGAAACTCATGGCCCAGTCTCCTTGTACAGAGAGAGACCAGGGCTCTGTCATTAGTAGCAAAGCCAGGACTCAAGTCTAGGCATCTAATCTCAGTGTAGCATTCATTGGTTCTAATCAGTTGAATGTGGTGACTCCTTGTGTTGGACCCTCTTTCATCTTAGGAAAGCTGAGGAACCAGTACTCAGGAAGGATCATTAATAGTGGGAGATCATTCGGAGCTAATTAGGGATTCACATGGCTGTGTTCCCCAGGGGTTGGCTGTGAGGCAGGGCAGGGTTTGTTTCTGGGAATATGGAAGCTGCTACACACTGCCTCCATCACAACCTCAAGGGGATTGGAGCCCTCAGAGCTGATGGCGTATATATCATGCACAAAACTGGCTGCCTTGAGCCAAATACAAATACAAGACAAGACTCAAAGCTGGGATTTTGGGTCCGTCCAAAGTGAAATGAAGCATTTTAGCAGATAAGAAAAAGCTGGGGCAGTTGGCAGAAATCAAATAGCCTCCAAATGGATGTGTTTGGAGCACAGTATTGACCATATGTAAGGTGCATAAAAACGCTGACAGAATTTATGGGGTGGTTTTTCTCCCTTGGTCTTTCCCTGTGTTTGTCTTGGCCATTGTCTCAATGGCTTTTGACAGTTCTTGACCAATGACAGTCTTCCTGTAGGTGTTGGCCTCATTTTTGTGTTTTTGCCCTTATTTTTATCTAAACCATGCAGGGTGAGAAGCGTGAGTGTGGAAGTCTCGTCCACCCCTCTGCCCTCAGCGTTATCTTCACACTCACTCCTAGTTAGGGTAACAGAAGAATGAAAAAAAAAGATTCCTCAGAGCCAAGCAGTCCTGGTTTGTGTCCAGGTCTGCCACGGTCATGTGATCCTCAGTAAGTCACTTAGCCTCTTGAAATCTCATCCAAAACGGAAATAATAATGGTACCTGTCTGGATCCATCTGGATCCAATCAGGAGACAGAAGCCACACAGAGATGAAACAGAGGAGGTTTGATCCGAAGTTATATTAAAATATAACAGGTGATTAACCATAACGTGTGAGGATAACTTGCCAAGCAGGACAACTTGGAATGTGGAGGCCTCCCTTCAGGCTAGGGACTGGAAACAGCATGATTTCAGCTCAATTCGGGGAGAAATTTGTTGGGTTGTCTGGGCCAGAGCTGATCCACAGTTCCTGGGCACAGGAAGCAGAACTTCCAGGTAGAAGTAAGTGGGTTCAGGAAGCTGTGATGTTGAGAATCTGCTTCCCGGCAGGGAGACACCTGGTCTAGGAATATTGTGTTGGTATAAAGGGCATCATGGGGAGCTGAGGAGACAGTTCACTTGATAAAGTACTTGTCTCAGAAGCACGAGGACCATGTGATTTTAATCTCTGGAACCCATATTCCGAATAAGCCAGATGTAGTGGCACACACGTGTAACCCAGCTTTAAGGAGGTGGGAAAGGCCTGGGCCCCAGTGGTCAACCAATCTGGTGTAATTGGTGAGATTCAAGCCAAGGTGTTTGTGTGTGTGTGTGTGTGTGTGTGTGTGTGTGTGTGTGTGTGTGTGTGTGTGAGAGAGAGAGAGAGAGAGAGAGAGAGAGAGAGAGAGAGAGAGAACATACACACATTAAAAATATTAGGAGGATCATGGGAATCCATCTTCCAGGACATACATAGGCAGGTTAAGGCTGGTGTGTGTGTGTATGTGTGTATGTGTGTGTGTGTGTGTGTGCCTGAAAGTGTGCTGCTGTACCAGTGAGGCCATGGCAATGTGGTAGCTAGGTTTCAGCCAACACTGAGAGGTCGTTCAGTGCCTGGACATTCTGGGAGGCTGGATGGGACAGAAGGCCACTGGATGCCCTCACTTAGGCAGAGGGAGTATCATAAAGTGACAGATGGAAGCAAATGCATCCCAAACCATGCCCTCTTTCTCTAGCGCCCTCTATTGATGAAGTGTAGCATTGCCTGTGCTGTAAAGAAGTGATGAAAGTGTCCAGTCTCATGATTCAGAACAGGTCCTGAAGGGACAACTCAGAGATGAGAGGCAGTGAATTGACTGACTGACTGACACATGGCCTCATAGAACTCTTTGGGAGACTAAGTGAAGGATGCCAGATAGAGTTCTTAGCACAATGCCCAATAATATTCCAGGCATGGAATCTGTTCTCTCAACTACTTTAGGGCATATCGACCCACATTGCTCAAAATGTGTTCTGAGGTCTTTAACTCAGGTACATTTTATATGGTGATAATGAACAAGACTTCATCCCCAAATCTTGAGGATAATTAAGTTATAGGAGGCCATTAAAAGCCACCTGCCCCATCCTCAGTTTTCAGATAAAGCCCAGAAAGGTAAACGACATTACCCATGGTCATCAGTGCCCTTGGTACATCTGAAAGTTACTCAGCAATGCCTTTACCCTACTCTTTCCATCACCAAATAATTTAAACCAATCCTACCCAAGGGTGGTGGTGAGGCAGACTGTATAGCAAATTGAGCCAACTGAAGTAAAATAACATAGATTCGATAAATTATCCACTATAGCAATATTGGTTCATTCTGGGAATAACAGATGTAACTTTTAGGGTATCTGTTTCCTATTCTACAGCGAAAACAATTACCTTTGTAAACTTAAAATGCCTTCAGCAAAACAACTGTAACATTTTCCTTGAATCAAACATAAAATAGAATGTTTCTACACGTTTGTATTTGTGTTTTAGTCTTTTCAGACATGTATAAGAGAGCACCCTGGGTTGGTGGCTTATAAGTACTACAAGTTTATTTCCCATGATTCCAGGGGCTGAAAAGTCCAAGATCAAGATTTAGCCAGATTTGGCATCTGGAGAGAGAGAAAAAAATCATAATAAAAAATTCTTCCTTCCTTCTTTCCTTCCTTCCTCCCTCCCTCCCTTCCTTCCTTCCTTCCTTCCTTCCTTCCTTCCTTCCTTCCTTCCTTCCTTCCTTCCTTTCTTTTTCTGAGACAGGATTTCTCTGGAAATCTCTCAGGAAATTTCTCTGACTGTCCTGGAAGTTCTGTAGACCAAGCTGGCCTTGAACTCAGAGATCTGCCTGCCTCTGCCTCCTGAGTACTGAGATTAAAGGTGTATGCCATTACCTCCTAGCCATAATAAAAAAAATCTCTAAAAGTCAAATGTAAAGTGCAGAAGCATTCTTTTTCTTTTTGAGATAGGATATTACTAATTTTGTTCATAAAACTTAATCGTCCTCTTGCCTCAGCCTTCCATGTATCTACGTTTCTTTATATGTATGTATGTATCTATCTATCTATCTGTCTGTCTGTCTATCTGTCTGTCTGTCTGTCTATCTATCATCTCTCTGTCTGTCTATATGTATATAAAACTAATTAAAATTTTTCTTGCATGTGCATATATGTTTTTCCTATATGTGTTTCTGTGCACCACATGTATGCCTAGTGCCCGATGAAACCAGAAGAAGGCATCAGATCCCCTGTGACTGGAGTTATGAATAGCTATGAGCCACCATGTGGGTGCTGGAAATCAAAACCCGGTGTTTTGGAAGAGCAGCTGGTGTTCTTAATTTCTGAGCTATCTCTCTAGCCCTAAAAATGTAAAGCTATTTATTGACCATTGTTCAATAAATACAACAAAGTAAGCAATATGCAATTAGATATTAGACAACATTCTAATATAACAAAATTATTTTCCTGACTTCTGTTGACCCAGTAACCTAGATACTGAGAAGATGCAGCCTATCAGTAAGGTGAGACTGGGCAAAGCAAGAACATTCAGACCGATAATTTATAATACCATACATACAAGTAGTAAGGTGCAGATTGATTAGGTCATACTTATGTATTTAGGGACATATATGTGTATAACAATTAATGAAAAAAGAGGCTACGAATTTGAATGAGAGCAGGGAGGGGTCTGCAGGAGGGTTTGGAAGGAAAAAAAGGGTGCAATTATTTTAGAATCTCAAAAAATGAAAGAAATAATTTTAAAATCCAATGCATGTGGGGCTAGAGAGATGGTTCAGTGGTTAAGAGCACTCACTCCTCTTGTAGAGACTCAAGTGCAGTTTCTGACACCCACATGGTAACTCACAACTGTCTGTAACTCTAGTGCCAAGGGCTCCGATGCCCTCCTCTGGTCTCTGTGTGTACAGCAAGTGTGTGGTGCATAAACATAAACGCAGGTAAAACACTCATACACAAAATGGAAATAAATTTGAAAAACCAATACTTTAATTTTTCCATGAGCTTCCAAATAATGCTTATAAGTTATTTATAGAGCTAGCACAATGCATAAATCTTTGGCTAGTGTTTGATTTTATTTAAAAATTGATTCTACTCTTTAACATTTAAAGGCATATTTATACACAACACATTCACATTACTTTTAACACTCTACTTATCTGATTCAACAAAAAAAAAACTTTCTGAGGACTGCAATAATTCTTTTTAATCCAGTAAACTCATAAATATGCTGAGTCTCAAGCCCTCTTCAAACTTATATATAAATTTAATCAGAGTTCAACTTAAATACTTCTGTGAACATTAACCATTCATTATATTTTTTAAAAAGAGTTGTAAGATTTGCCTGCCAATTCTAATAAACTAAATTCTTTAAACATTATACTCAACCTGCCAAATGGGTACAGACACCATGACCTGCAAATAGTAATGTTTGTATCTAATTTTCTTACCATTCTTATATTTCTGTATTAAAAAGTTCTCCAGGTTGCAGGACTAGGGACACCTGGGACACTCTTTTAGGAGATGATCCCACTATCTAACACACTGGGGATCCCTTTGACATGGAGAAGTGCTGGCTCCAGCGTTGCCCTGGATGCTGAGGGAAGCCACTGAGTTATACTTATGGCTGACTGGTTTAGACTGTCCAGATGGCGGGTAGCCTTACAGCCAAGCCTTCACACTGCCAACTCCACATTGCATTTCCTTGACTTTTCGGATATTTAGATGTTTCTGGTCTAATTTTGAAGACTGGTTAACGTGATTGAATCCTACATTTTTTTTTTTCAAATTTTCCGGTCTACTCACCAACAGATAAAAGGTATCAAAACCAACACAGCACCAACTGGGTCCTGGAGAGTTCTCATTGCACTGTCTGATCACATTCTGATGGATTCCAACGAGGTTCTATCCACAACGGAGACCAGGCAGGGTGTGAAATGCTGTGAATAGTTAGAGGCTAATCTTCCTTGAATCCTATTTTTCTTATGATGTTTCTACCCTCAGGATGATCATATTTAAAAGAAATAAATGACTCTGGTACTTGATAAGTCGAAAGACTTTCTTCTACCAAATGGCACTTCTCTCTCAAGGCCCAGGTGCTAATATTAGAGCACGAGGAGAAATTGCCCTGGGTTTATAGGTGCCTATGTTCCCCATCATGGAGGCATGGAACTCTCTTCAATGACAGGTGGAGGCTGGGTCAGAATGAAGAGAAGACTCTCGTGATTACTGTCAAGGGAGAATTTTCCTCACCTACCACACTCTCTCTGCTTCCCTTTAAAATGTACCAGCTTAGGGTTGGAGAGATGGAGCAGTGGTTAAGAGGCCATGCTGCTTTTCCAAAAGACCAGTTCAGTTCCCAGCCATGCCAGGCCGCAACTCCAGCTCTAGAGGATCTACCTTCTGACCTCTGTGGCTACCACACACTTGTGGATGTGCACACATGCACAAATAATATTTAAAAAACATACCAACTTAAGGTCAGTTCTAGAAGTCAGCCAAATTTCCCTCCTGATTCTTACAGAGACATTGGAGAGTCTTGTCTAGAATTGTCTTGATGG
Source organism: Peromyscus californicus insignis (assembly GCF_007827085.1). Lineage (NCBI taxonomy): Eukaryota > Metazoa > Chordata > Mammalia > Rodentia > Cricetidae > Peromyscus > Peromyscus californicus. Next base: position 80,296,478 of record NW_026294595.1, read on the forward strand.
TTCTTGGAACTGTAGAAGCAACTGGACTCATGGTAGCTCCCTGCCATCCCTCTCCCCCAACATTATGATCTTAATCTAAAATTTCCCCGACAGTCCTGTGTTTTGAATGCTTAGTTCCCAGTGTGTGGTGCTATTTTGAAGGCCATGGAGCCCTTGGGATGTGGGTTTAACTCACAGAAATAGGTCTCTAGAGGCCTATCTTTGAGGGCCATACCAACTCTGGGTTCTGGTGTGTAGCTCTCTCTGCTTCCTGGTCTGCCGTGATGTGTAGAGTTGTTGCCTCATGTTTTCACTAATGGAGCGGCTCTGTCACCATGCCTTCCTTACAAGATAACCTGAAACATAAATCAGAATAAATGTTACCTCACTTAAATCTTTTCTGTCAGATATTTGGTCACAGTAATGCAAAGTAGCTAACATACTGAGTCTGCATCTAACTAATACCAACCAGTGCCCCCAGAACATCAGGGAAACCAGGGAGTCTATAGAGAAGTAACAGCACTAGCCCTCTTTTGAATAGGTCGGCTTGTTACCTATGGGAGATTGAAGTGGAGATGCCCAGGAGCCACTGGGTCACTGGGTCATGTCTGGGGTTCTTGTGTGTTGTGGGATAAGCTTTTTGTACACTGTAAAGGTGTGTCTCTGCCTAAGGTGCCTTCTGATTGGTTTGATAAAGAGCTGAATGGCCAATAGCTAGGCAGGTGAGAATAGGTGGGACTTTCAGGGAAAGAGAGGACTCTGGGGAGAAGAGAGGCAGAGATGCCAATGAGACACCAAACAAGTCAGACATACAGAACAGGAGAGAGTAAAAGCCACATGGCAGAACATAGATGAATAGAAACAGGCTAATTTGAGTTATATGAGGTAGATAGGACAAGCCAAGCTTTCATATTTAATAATAAGGCTCTGTGTCATTATTTGGGGGCTGGGCCAACAAGAAAGTCCTACAACACATGATGTTCAATATCTGGCCATGTATATCCACATAAGGCCTGAGAAAGCTGAAAAGAAAAAAGTTCTGAACACAGAGTTGGATGAGGCTTCTTGATGACATTGGTCTCTTGAGTAGGCCCTATGCTCTCAACGTATAGAGATGCAGCTCTTTTAAGAGGCCCTGCTGTGCATCTGAGCACTTGAGTATCCTGCACTGGGTACAAATGCCTGTTGCAGGTGGATACAACAAATTCCCATAGCTGGGGCAGGTAGATGCAGCTCTGGGCTGGTACCTGCCCAGCATGAGGCTAGGCTTTCATGGAAACAATGGGGCAGAGCCCAGTGCCACTTGTGGTGGTAGCCTGACAGTTTAAGCTTTGGCTCATGCAGTCAGAGACTGCTGTAGTTGCTTAGTAAAGCCAGGTCCAGACCAAAAAAACCCTCTAAAATAGGTACAAAATGTTTTAAAATGTGCCTAGATGCTAAAGAAAGAAAAAATGGGTATAGACATAGAAAAATAGTTTAAAAATAATAAAGTCTTTAAAAAAGAGTAAAGTAATGTAAAAAGAATAAGCCAAATAAAGATGGCAAATACACAGGGTGTCTGGATCCTATATAGTGCTTTATTGACTTTAAATTTTTTGAATGCTGATGAGTGAAGGGCAAATGCTGCTGAGAGACATTGGACTGTAGAAAAAAACTGCTAAATCAAACCATCATACATATTTTAAGAATGTCTTAACTTCAGAGTGGAAGTCAGAAAATACATTATGTTGGGGAAAAGGTTTTTGTTTCCTTTTTTCCTAAGGAGATTAGATTAGGGATCTCATTCTGAAAAGAAAAAAAAAGGGGAATATAGGAATAATAGGAAAAGGGTAGATTATTGAATCCACTTCTAAACTAAAACACAACTACTAGTCTTAAATATTTTACATTGGTGTGATTTTTGTATATTGATACAAATTTAAGGCTATTTTTGTTATACTGTATATATGTTTCTACTCTTGTTTAAGGTATTGTACCTATGCAGCTCATTTAATAATATAATGTAAATTACTAGTCCTTAAAAGCTATTGTTGTAAAATAATTAGGATAATTAAGAAATGCAGTTTAGTAGTTAGTCATCTATAACAATAAAACTTGTAGTCATGTTAGGTATATTTTCAAGGTTAAACAGATATATTTTAGATAGATAGTATGGTCTTCAAACACTTCAGAGATCTATAGAATATGGCATTTAAGATGTTTTAATAACATAAGGCTTTTCATGACAATAAGATACATCTGCACCTGACAGGACCAATTTACTTCAAAAAAGGATAATGGGCATTAAAGAACCTCCATATGTGCTGTGGAATATTAATTAAATATTAATTGAAGATGTGCTACATTTGTTTATGCTGTGGAGGAACATTTGTTTAGTGATACAAGGATATGTTGTGTTCTTTTATGTTCCAGTAGTTTAACTCTGTGTGTTACTTTGTCTGTCTAAAACATCTGATTGGTCTTATAAAGAGCTGAATGGCCAATAGCCAGGTAGGAGAAAAGATAGGCAAGACTGGCAGGCAGAGAAAAGAAATCTGGGAAGAAAAGGTCAGACATGAGAAAAGACAAAGAGGAAGATATCAGTGGCCAGACACTGAGCTACACAGCAAGCTGTGGAATAAGAAGTAAACAAAGGTATACAGAATAAAGAAAGATAAAAGTCCAGAGGAAAAGATAGATAGGGTAATTTAAGAAAGGCTGGCTAGAAATAAACCAAGCTAAGGCTGAGAATTTATAAGTAAGAATAAGCCCCTTTGTGTGATTGTTTGGGAGCTGAGTGGCAGCACCCCCCAAGAGTAAAGAGTGAATAAAAACCAACTACACATATGGAGTTTTCTTTTAATGTGGTAAACCTAGTCATTTGGGCAAGAAACTGCCCTTGCCTCGACTGCTGACTGTATGCTTTCCAAATTGGATAAGCAGGACACAAAAGAAAGTGACTGTCAAACTTTGCAAGACAAGGTAGGACAGTCCTTCAAAATTCCAGCTTCACAAAACATCTGTCAGATATTCTAGGTCTGTAGGCTGAAGATGGATGTCCCAGTGTTGCAGAGGAACCTTGGGTGACTGTCCAGGCAGCCAGCTGTTTCTGTCATTTCTGTAGTTTTGGAAGTTGCTTGCTCTGTACTTCCTTTTTACTCAGGTAATATTATATCCTTGGATCTCTGATGGGGTTGAAGACTAGATAGTTATAGTTACAGTTTTCCTTAGTTATGATAGAAGTAAATTAGATATAAAACTTTGAACTCACCAAGATAGGATAGATAATAGAATAGTTTCTCTGGATTGCCAAATACAAATGGACTGGACATTGTGAATGTAATTCTTACCTGACAACTATTTTTGTTTTATATACTTTTACTGTGTTAGAGTTAAAACCTTTCCTTTTTAATTAGACAAAAAGGGGAAAATATTGTGGGATAAACTTTTTGTACACTGTAAAGATATGTCTCTGTCTAAAGTGCCTTCTGATAGGTTTAATAGAGAGTTGAATGACCAGTAGCTAGGCAGGAGAGAGTCACTTCTTATATGACCCCATATTTCACCATTATGACACCACAGTAACTCAGACTAAATCCTTGATGGCAGGTAGAATGATGGCCCTCACAAGTGTCCAACCTGGTCCCTAAAAGCTAGGGATAGGAACCAGATAGATACAGATTCTAAGATGGTTGATTGGGGTGCCTCAAAATGAATCAAAGTCCTGATAAGAAAACAGGGAGGTAGGCGAGTCAGACTCCAAGAAGGACATATAAGAGAAAAAATAGTGCTGGGTGATGTGGGGCCTGGAGGTAAAAGGTGGGAAGCCAGACAAGGCCCCAGAACACATTCTCCCTCAGAGCTTCTGGGAAAACCCCAGCCTGCTTGCCTCCAGCCCAGTGAGAAACATTTTGGACTGCTGATATCTAAAACTACAACATGATACATTTTTGACTTGTTTTAAGCCACACGGTTATTTGTTGTGGTAGCAACAGGAAACTCACACATCCCTTGGGGATTTGGCTCATTTCTCTTTAACACCCAAAACAATTACTGGCCTATAATATGTGCTGAATAATATGTGATAAGCTGCTTTCTTTGAAAGATTAACCCATTTTTCACACAGCAGTCTGTTTTCCCCATTCCCACTCCCAAAGCTAGTCTCTGAATTTTTTTACTCAGAAGAGATATGGTAAGAGTAAGTGGTAATGTAGTCTCTCTTTGGAGATTTTAGACACTTTGGGGTATAATTATTTGCCATGTAACTATGTTTGGGCCAATGAAAGATCACATATATATATATGATACAGATTTTCTAAGTTTTTAATGAGGCTAAAAACTTCCTGTTGCCTAGTGATGTCATAGACATTGTAATGTCACAGCAAAGTATATTGCTTTTGTGTTCTTGATAATGTTGATGTGAATGAAGCTGCTATGCTTCAAACTGTATAAAAACTACTATGTACAACTGTGTACAGCACTTAGTACTTGATAATGATCATAAAATGACAGTGTTAATGGGTTATGTAACTTACTATGCTTTATAATTAAGCTATTTTATAACATATTCCTTATACTTATAAACTGATATTGAATAAAACAGTATGCTGTGTTTTGCCATCAGAACTTCTATATTATGTTCACCACATCTCATGATGATCAGGAAGTCATATTGAGTGATTGGCTGCACTGTTTGTGTAAGGATGCCGTCTAGGATATTCCCTAGTCACCAAGTTGCCTAGTATGTTTCTCAAAAAATATCTGTGATCTTAAGCAATGGGTGACTGTACTTCTGGCACTGAGTGGAAAACAGAGGAAATGCCTCTTTAAGCCACCAAGATTTCAACAGAAAGATTTCTCCTGAAGACTTGAAGAAGACTCCTTCAGGCAGATGGAGATGGGAAAAGAAAAATGGAGCTCAGAAAAGAAAATGTCATGACTCAGAAGCAGGAAGTGGACGAAGGGCTGTGTGATGTCTTAGGAAGTCAATGACACGTGACAAGAAAGTGGAAGAGGAACTATGGGTGTATGGAAGGGACCAAGTGGAGGTAAGGGGCATGAGGAGGTGAGTAGTTGGTTGTTTTACTCTTGGGGGGCCTGCCACCCACCTCCCAAATAAATCACACTTGGAAAGCTTATTCTTATCTATGGATGCCCTACCTTACCTTGGCTTATTTCTAGCCAGCTTTTTTTTTTTTTTTTAAACTTAAATTATCCCATCTACCTTTTACCTCTGGACCTTTTCCTTTTCTTACTTCTGTAATCTTACTTTCACTCTTACTCCATGGCTGGCTGGGTGGCTGGTGTCTAGCCCCTTCTTTTCTTGCCTCTTGATCTCTTTTGCTTTGTGAACCCTCTTTTTCTCCATTTATCCTCTGTCTGCCAGCCCTGCCTATCCTTCTCCTGCCTTGCTATTGGCTGTTCAGTTCTTTATTAGACCATCAGGTGTTTTAGACGGGCACAGTAACACAGCTTCACACAGTTAAACAAATGCAACATTAAAAAAAATGCAGCACATATTGCATCATTAAATGAATGTTCCACGGCATAAACAAATGTAGCACATCTCAAAATAATATTCTATAACAGAGGTGACTCAACAAAAACAAGTATTATTTGAAAATGCCATACTGCTGTGCTGTCTGCCCATTTTCCTGAAAATTTCACAATTTCATTTTTCTTTATAAGGGAATAAAATTCCATTATATACATGTACTATGTTTTCATTATCTACTGATGGGCATCTAGACTGACTCATCCTATTGTGCTTAGAACAACAATAAATGTGGATAGGAAAGTGCCAGTTCTTTGAGTATATGCTCAGGGATGAACCAGTTGGATCATATGGAAGGTCAGCTTTTTATTGTGAGAAATCTTTGTACTGATTTCCATAGTGACCGTACTAGTTTACACCCCCATAAGCAATGATTAAGGTATGTGCCTCCACCCCCCATCTTTGCCAGCATTTCTTGTCTCTTTTGGTGATGATAACTACTCTGACGAGGGTGAGACGGAAACACAAAGCAGTTCTAATTTGCGTTTCTGAAATGGCTAAGGACATTTTAAACAATACTTACTTGTCATTTATGTTTCTTCTTTTGAGAACTGTTTGTTCATTAGCCCACATGTTGATGGGCAGTTTTTGTTTTTCTGTGTTTCATTTTTACGGTTCTTTATATATTCTATATAGTTGCCCTGTCAAAGTTCCCACACCATTCTGGAGGCGGTCTGTCTGCTCTGTTGATTGCTGCCTCGCTGTAAAACTTTTTTGCCGTTTAGTGTTTGTTATGAAATTCTTGGTTGATTATTCTCTTTCCTAATATGGGTGTGTCTCTCTATATCTCTTCTGACTGATTTTGACTTGAGGTCTAGCTTATCGAGTGTAAGGATTGCTATGTCTCTTTATTTATGGTCTGTTTCCTCGCAGTTGATTTCTGCTCTTTGACATGCAGATTTGGGGCGTCTTTACTGGTTAAGTGTGTTTCTCTGAGACAAGCGTATTTCCTGCTTTTTTTTTTTTAATTTCTGTTTTATGCGTGAGTGTTTTACCTCACTGTATATATGTGTACCATGTGTGTATCTGGGCCTGGGCCTGCAAAGAACATTAGAACTGGAGTTACAGATGGTTGTGAACTGTCATGTGGATGCCAGGAACTGAACCTAGGTCTTCTGCAAGCCCAGGGAAGGATCTTAACTGTTGAGCCTGTGCTGCAGCCCTAGTTCTTGGGTTGGTTGGTTTGTGTTTTGTTCTAACTCAGTGAGATAGTCTGTGTCTTTAATAGTGATGTGAGTGCATTTTGCAGTTAAGGTCACTATTGAAAGAGACTGTCTGCTATGGCTTCGTCAGGAGATTGGCTGGATTGATGATGCTGCCTTCCCTCACCCCCTATTTGTTTGGGGTCTTTTCAGGTTTGCTATGTTGCATATCATCGATTCTTTCCCAGCTCTTCTTTCTTTATCTGTTCCTTTCTGAATACACTGCAGAGTGTGTTCTTTCAAATGTTCACTTCGATGCATTCTTTTCTTCTTTCTCCCTTGATAATATTCCCTTAAGAGTTTTCTGCAGTATTGGATTGGTTATCATAAATTGCTGACATTTGGGTTTATCTTTAAATAATCCTTATTTCTTCATCAATCCTGAAAGATAGCTTTGGTGGGTATAGCTATTTTGGTTGGAAGTAATTTACTTTCAGGGTTTCAAATACATAATTCCATGATTTTTCTGGCATTAAACATTGTTGATGGAAGCTCTTAAGTTAATCTGATAGTCCTCTCTCTTTGTGTGAGTTGGCATTTTTCCCTTCACAGATTTTAATTTTTTTAATTTATGTTTTATTTTTCACATTTATGATGTCTCATGAAGAAATTCTTCTTTGGTAATGTTTATTTAAGATTCTAAATGTTGTTTGTGTTTGAATGTCAACCGATTTCTCTAGGTTTGGGAAATTTTCTGTTATAATTTCATTAAGTAATTTGGCTATTCCTCTTGGTTTTTATCTCAGTTCCTTTTACCCAAATGGATTCTAAAGTTTTGATCTTGAATGTATCCTAGGCTTCTCGGAAGTATTGATGATATTCACATTTTGTATATGTCTGACTATATTATTGTCTTGACTTTGTCCTCCATTTCTGAAATTTGTTCTTCTGCATGGTTTCCTCTGTTGGTGATGCTTTCTGGTATAGTTTTTATTCTATTGATGATTTCTTTCATCTACAGAATTTCTGTTTTGTTATTTTTCAGTGTTTCAACTTCCTTGCTAAATTTCTCCTCCTTTTTTGGGGGGGGGGGGTGTTCCTCTTCCATTTTACAATTGCTCCATTCACTTGGGAAATTGTCTTGCTGAGGTTTTGAATAGATTTTCTTTGTTTATATGCTTATTTAGTCATTAATTCTCTTTAAAGGCAGTATTCTGAATTCTTCCTTGGACATCTCAGCTATTTTCTGTGGCTTTGGTTTCCATCTTAGGGGAGTTGGGGTGTTATGGAGATGGTAGATTCTTATTCCATCATCTTTGTGTTTTTGTTGTTTTCTACAAAAATCTGTTGGGATAAGGATGAATGTGTCTTCCAGATTTAACTGTCTGTTTTTCTACCTCTGGCTATTTGTCCTGTTTTCTGTTGGTCTTTCCAGAGCAATGTCTTTGTTAGGAAATTTGCTTCCCCCAGCTATTAAGGGGAGAGGATGAAATGATGCTTCCCACTTCTTCATAGCAGCCCGTGTTTCCCCTAGCTGTAGGAGACCCTTTGTCTCCCTGTGTCCTGTTACGGTTTAGAGCCTGGCATTGGGACACTGGTTGGAGAAGGTGTGGTTTATATATTCTTCAGAGCAAATGGTGTCAGTAGTTAAGTAGAGAAACAAAGAAGGAACAGGAAAGGAGGGAAGAGTGGTCCAGTGTGAGCGAGAAGGGAGGTAGAAAGGCTGGAGGTGGGAGAGGTAGGAAGATAATTATAGATGTGGAAGAGAAGGTCTTCATAGGTGTAGAAAGCTGGAGGGCAGTCATGGAGGTCTATTCTTTTGAGAGAGATTAAAGCACTGTGTCTTAACAATAAATGCACAAAATCGCAAGTAGTTATAAAAAAAGAAAGAAAAACTAAATTACTAAAACTTTAGACAAAAAAGGCTAAACATTTGAAAATACATAGAATGAAAATATACATGCAAACCCACCAGCCAACAAACAAAAAGGGTTGGTAACCTGCCAAACGATATATCAGTTTAATTTTTTTTTTTTTTACCTTAGTGGAATGTTGAGGTTCCTCTTTCGCCAGGGTTGTTATTTGTATTAGTTTTAACAGGACGGGGAGAGATTGCTAACGGTGTCAGCCATTCAGCCAGGTTAAGCCTGCGTGTCATTTGAAATTAGGATTTTGTGTGCTTAAACCCTCTGCAGGAGTTTCCTGGCTTGGACTCCCTGCCCTCTTGGCCACATGCAGACCAACTCCCTGTGAATGAGCGACTGAACTTTCCATAGGCAACACTTGCTGTGGTCCATATTCTCAATGAATGCAAAATCCTGCACATCTGAGAGCCTTCTTGTGCTGGTGGAGAGCTGGATTCTACCTTACTGTGCTCCCTTTCAGCAACCCAGGGATGGTGGGGACGGGGGTGCTTTCTCTGGCTGGCAAGCTAGTGTTCAGTTTTCGCAGCCTTAGTTCTGGGGTCACTACTCATCCGCTTGTTCTGGTGTTTTCAGTAGTAAAGGGTTCCCTCTGAGACCGCAGGAGTAGCACCTGTGTGAGTTCAGTCCCAGAGTTTCATGGCTGAGGTGATGCCTCTTGGGTTCAGGATGGCTGCTGCTACGAAGACGTAGACAGTGTGTCTGGGGTGCTGGTGTGTGACTCTAGCACCTTGGCCTTAGCTGGTTGTCCTGAGGATAGGGGTTCCTTAAAGGAAGAACTTTCTTAGGTGTGGCTTTGTGGCCCATTCGCTATGAGAGATACATCCAAGGTTGCTCCGGAGAGCTCCTAAGCCCGCTGGCAATGTCCCAGGTGGTGGAAGCAATGGGTGCTGAGTTATATCACAGAGGATGGTCACCGACACAAGTGTTTTATCGGTGAGGGTGTTCATGGTGAAGCAGCTTGGCCGGACAGTACAGTGATCCCCGACCCTCTGTTCGGCTCAGTGTAATCCGCTCGCTCATATTTGGTTTCTAACCATCATTTTATCTGCAAATCCTGGTTTTTGATAAAAATTATGTAAATTCATATATACAGAATACTATGATTTGAGGTGCTGCCTGCTTTACTCTGTGTGACGGTGTGTGTGTGGGTTTGTAAGATTTTTATTAGTAGTGTGTGTGTGTGTGTGTGTGTGTGTGTGTGTGTGTGTGTGTGTGTGTGAATGGGTGTGTGCAGGTCAGAGGTCAACTTTACAGGATCTGTTCTCTCCTTCCACCTCTGCAGAGGTCAAACTCAGGTCATTAGGTCTGCATCAGTGGGCTGCAAGCCTGTTCACTCTCTGGACCATCTCTCAAGCCTACAGTTCGGTTTTCTTTTTTTCAAACTTTTTATCCCCAGGACTTGAACTACTACTCTTTGCTATAGTAACTGGTGCTAACAGAAAAGGCAGGCTGTTAGTAGAAGTGCCCCTGTGGAGTCAAGCAGGTATGTAAGTGTGAGGTTTCATGCAGATTCGTCTGTAGGTGCTGGCAACAGCAGTACAGACATACAGATTAGAAAAAAAAGCTGACAAATTCACCAAGGCAGAAGGCAGATTTTTTTGTTTGTTTTCCCAATGGCCCGGGAACAAGAAAGCCTGGGACTGGTTGCTTAATATGTATAGATTTCCTTTAGTGTTGATGGCATTGCTTTGGATGTAGACAAAGGTTTTCCAACATTGCAAGCTAACCGAAAGCCCACTACACTATGCACTTTCTTAATTGTGCCCGTAGTTATTTGTGGTGCTAGGGAATGAACCCAGGAACTTGCTGATGTTGGGCAGACTCACTAACACTGAGCAACACACCCCAATTATGCTCTTTTGATTGCTTAATTTTACATTATAGAGATTTTACTTCAACAAAAGAAATCCAAAAGACTGAGTGGAAACAGGGTAGAGCCGGAAGACCAGTGAAGAGGTTCTTACAATAACCCAGCTGAGGGGCAGAGGTAGTTTGGGCAGCCAGTGGGAGGGATGGTGATTTGGTGGAGTCTAGAGACAACTTAAAACAGAGAAAGAGGTCCCTCTGTATCCTTTCTGAGGCTCAGAGGCCCAAAGTGCTCTGTTCCCTCGGGAGCCCTGGAGGTTACTCTCAGCTCTGGTAGGACTAGCTTTGGGAAACCTGAGCGTTCCCTGTCTTAAGGCCAATGTTGAGGCTGAGGATGGCCACACTGACCAGAGTGCTGTGGGCCACAGACTTTTTGCCTGGGACAGTGCTGGAAGTCACATTATCCCTGATGAAGGATTACAGCCCACTTAAGAGTGGATAACTTGCTAAATCTCTCTATAAACTGTTTTCTTCCCTCCCGTCAATAAACATTGCTTTTTCAAGAGACCTAAAGGCACTTAACAGGTCTTAATTGTTCACAACAGTGACTAAGACCCACTTGGTCAAGCTTTCCCTGACTTAGCAGCTGTCCAAAAAGTGAGAAATTTATGATTTGAGAGCAATTTCATTTTTTCTGCTTGAACCACACAATAATTTGTGGGAATTAGCTACCTGATAAGATAAGGGCTTGGGGTGGGGAGATGTGGCTGGGGGAGGGAGGAGAGGGCATTCAATGCCCTTCAGTGTTCCAAGGAGGGCTGTGGAATTTTTGGAGCTGCTCTAGACACACTGCAGGGACCATTAAAGGATTAGCCAGCCCTGCCAGAGCGGTTATGCGCTGTGAGGTTAGTAAATCATGGGGCCAGGTCATTATCCTGGGAATTAGCTCAAGCTGTATCCGAAGAGACACCAGCTATCAATCGGAGTCACAAGAGAGAGGCCAAAACCCGAGGCTGAACTCGGGTCTCTGCGGGCCCGAGACTTCCAGGTCACAGGCAACAGAGCCTTGTTTTCCTCTTTTTTGGCACTGATACCTCCAGCATCTTAACTGCCCTGTCTTTATCAGCACATTTTTTTGTGGGGGCCAGCCACTGAAAGTTTGTTCCTCTTCACCAAACTGCATTCACTTCGTGCCTGGTTCCCTTACAGGAACAAATTGCCCAAACAAGATGACAAGCATTTGCTGGATAAAAAGAAAATTTTCTTCTCTGGCATTTGTCAACACAGGGGTTGTGATTTTTTTTTCCTTTTCGTTTTCTTTGTGTGTGGTTTTCCTTTTCTATTTGGTAGAGGTAGAAAGGAGGAGTGTTATTTCACTGAAGCATAAAACTATTTTTAAAAAAAACCAACAACTGATACATCTGGCCTATGGAATACAGAGGTTCTTGACAAAGGCAATAAGTGGAAATAAAAAATGCATTTGAATTGCTCGTGTTTCACTCCCAGATGCCCAGGCAAACGGCAGCAAACCTTTCCCCCACGACCTTCTTTGAGACATTTATTAATTATGCTGCCGAGTGAGGCTCCATTTGAGAAATCTATCTGTAAGTCCTCATGGAGTTTGACCACCATCTGAAAGAGCGATTCTGCAGGAAAAGGATTTTGTGTTCCTGGTTTAAGGGCTCCTAGGCCCCTAATGCTCTGTTGCAGGAGGAGTGTTAACAGATGAGGTGGAAGTGTTCAGCTTGACTCAATCAAGTGACCTGCTACCAAGCCAAGGTCCTGAGGGCCTCAGGACCAGCAGCCTGCCTGATAAATGAAATGATGAACAGGCCCGCAGGGAGGGGGAGTTGAATCTGGTGGTTAAGAGTCAGGACCTCCACAGTCCCACAGGCTGAATGAAATCCACTTTTTGTCTATAATTGTGCACAAGTCACTTGATGTCTTGAGCCTCCAATCCCACAGCCATAAATGAGGACAATATTGGTCTTTTCTTTTTAGGGTGGCAGTGTGGTTTGAACTTGAATTGCCCCTCATAGGCTCAGGTATTGAATGGCTGGTCTCTAGCTTGCAGTACTAGTGCGAGTGTGTGCGTGTGCGTGTGTGTGTGCGCGCGCGCGCGCGCGCGCGCATGCTCGCGCACACACGCACGCAGGTACAAATGTGTGTAGATTCATGGTGGAGTCACGTGTTGTTACTCAGGCGCCATTCATCCACTTTTTTTTTTCCAGGCAGGGTCACTAGCCTGGAGCTCACTAGGTAGTCTACACTGTCTGACTAGTCAGCCTATGGGTCTCTGTTCTCCAGGGTGGGGTTAGAGCTTTCACCATTATGTCTGGCTTTTTAGATGGCCTTTGGAGATTGAACTCAGGGTCTCAAGCTCAGATGTCAAGCATCTCACTGAGCCGTCTCTCAAGCCCCTGGGGTACCATTTTGAAGGCTGTGGAATGTTTAGGAGATAGGACCTGACTGACCAAAGTAAATCACTAGAGGTAGGAGTTGGAAGGTTATGCCTTTTCCTAGTTCCAAATTCCCTCTTTTGCTTTCTGATCCTCCAGGATGTGAACAAGCCACTGCATCCTCTTGCCTCCATGAAGTAAGCTATTCTCACTATGCTTCCCCTCCATGATGAACTGAAATCTTTTTGAAAGCAGGAGCTCAATGAACCTTCCTGTCAGAGGGTCACTCCAGTTTGTGGGGGTCAGAAGGAAGAGGGTTGTAAAGCGGTTTGCAGAAGAACCTGGCACAGGGCCAGCACCAAGAGCATACCAGTTGGTTACTGTTATTTTTGTTTTCATGAAAGGAGTATTTCCTTTGCTTTGTCTAGGATAAACCCTGAATTCTGCCTAGGGACAGCTTCCTGTTTATTGGTGGACTGTGTTTTGTTATGTCACTTACCTGCTCTTGTCCAGGATGGGAATGAGCATGGGACTATGGGACTTGGGCTCAGAAGATCTAATTTCAAGTATCTTCTCCTCCATGATGCACGGAGTGGGCCTGGAGAAATTTCCTTGTCTTCTTTAACTGCCAAGTGGAGACATTCGTCAGGACCTTACTAATGCATCAGGAAGATCAAATGAGATGAGTGGTTCATGACGAGAGAGGCTGTCCCTAGTAGACTGAGAAGGACTCCATGAACTCATACTGGCTTGGATTCCAAGAAACTCATCATAAGTTTGAAAAACCGTAAGTTGAAAAGACATTTAATATACCAAATCTTCCAAACATTGCAGCTTCTCTATACACAGTACAATGCAGGAATGTTTCCATTCATGATCACGTGACTACCTAGAGCCCAGATTCACCAGAAAGGATCACACTTCATGTTGCTAGCCTTGGAAAAGATTCAAACTCAAAATGTGGTTTCTACAGAGCAGGTATTGCTTTTGTGGGATCATTAAGCCAAACTCCCACAAGTCTAAGGCTTTCTGTGTAAGGTAATGAGAGCCATAGCTTGTAACAATGAAGTCACATGGACTGTTGATGTCATGAATTGTTCCATACCACCTGACAGACTTGGACCCAAGGAGGAACTAGGAACAAAAGATGGGAAAGATAAGAATGTTCTTAACCCATCAATGCCTTTCACTTTCTAATGATGAGAGAAATGTATAACCCCCCACTCACAGACATCAGCTAGATTTCTGCAGATTATCCTTGTAAGACAGCAGATCTTTTCATATCATTGAAATCTCACTAATAGTAGTAAACACCATTGCTTCCTTCTGTCTCTCTTAGAATAGCAATTTTGAAGAGTAAGGATTAATCTACAAACACTTGGATCTCAAGAGGATGGACCAAGTTTACAGTGGATGGATGGTCCCCCAAATCTAGAGGGAAACAGAGCAGTGGCTGGCCCAGGCCTGGTCTCAGCTCATCTCAAACTTTCAGACATCCTTGTTAAATTGCTAATGTGAGATATTAGTCGAATGAGGTCTTTTATGAAATTACTTTTAAATGCTAAGTACCTTGAACATAGCAACTCACCATAGCTCAATAACCTGGTCAGTAGATCTCATTGTCCCTCTCTCTGCTCTGTAAATTTTATAGCAGCTTTGGATCAGAAGGAAAAGTAAGGAAGCTGGCAAAGACAATCCAGGATGTAACTCAGAAGAGAAATAGTTTGTTTTTCTTTCCTATCACAGTTGAGCTATTACATAATGTACTATGTAATGTGTTAAGTTGTATTTCCCCCCCCAAAACCTATCTCTAAGGCAATAAGTGATTTCCAAATGCAAAGTGCTTTATTTAGTACCCTTCCAAGGTTCTCTCAACACCTCAGCAGGGAGCAGCTTTGGGTCAGAAAGGAGATCATAGTTTGATAGATTATATACCCAATTTATCTTCCTTCTGTGAGGATTCATGTGTGTATGAACAGAAATACCCAAACATACTTCCCCATGATATAGACCCAAGTGTGGGACAATCAAGTCTGTGTTTGTTATTACTATTTTCTGTTTCAACTCGATTTCTTTATGAAAAGGAGTTGATCTGGGCTGGTACTGTTACTAGTCTGCAAGCAGATTTTGGTTACAGTGATTCCTGTGGTTGAACTCGCCAGTATGGATTCCAATTTGACACAAAGATCAGAGGAGACCACCTGATATGGACAATTTGGTCTCTTCTCATTGTAGACAAACTCTATCAGAAATATATTTCCAGATTATTTCTGGTCTACCCAGATAATCTCCTGTAAATTCAGCAGCCTTATATCTACTGAGTCCCTAGCTGTATCTCCCATGTGACATTTTTCTGCCCTTTCTTTTCTATATCCTCCTTAAAGTAACTGGTTTCCATCAAAAACAAGTGCCCAGAAATGTCAAATACATCCTCTGATTCAGATGGTGTCATTATTTGTAACTTTTTTTTGTTTTTTTTTTTTTGTTTTTCGAGACAGGGTTTCTCCATGTAGTTTTGGTGCCTGTCCTGAAGCTCGCACAGTAGACCAGGCTGGCCTTGAACTCACAGAGATCCACCTGGCTCTGCCTCCCGAGTGCTGGCATTAAAGGCATGCACCAACACCACCCAGCTATTTGTAGCTTTTAAAGGTTTAATTTCTTCCTTCCTTTCTTCCTTCCTTCCTTTCTTTTCTTCTCTCTTTTTTTTTTGCTTGTTTGTTTGTTTGTTTTTTGAGACAAAGTTTTTCTGTGTAACAGCCCAGGCTGTGCTGGAACTGGATTTGTAGACCAGGCTGGCCTTGAATTCAGAGAGATCTGCCTGCCTCTGCCTCCCAAGTGCTGAGATTAAAGGTGTGCACCACCATGCCCAGCAAGGTTTAATTTCTTAAGAAAATCATTGTTACAAAAATAACGAGTTTGCTAGGTAAAATAATTCTAGAACTGGCAAGATGGCTCAGTGGTTAAGAGTGTCTGCTGCTCTTACAGAGGACCCTGGTTCAGTTCCTAGCATCCACATGATGGTTCACAACTGCCTGGAACTGCAGTTTTAAGGCGTCCAATGTTCTCTTCTGGCCTTGCCTGGCTCCTGCACACATGTGGTACACTTACACTCATTCAGGCACACACATATATACATTAAAAAAACCCACAAGTCTTTTAAAATGTATAAAATATTGAAACACAGTAAAAATAAGAAGAAAGGTATGCACTGAACTTACCCTTTCAGATTGCAAATGTTCGTTTCTATGTAACATTTCAAAGCCAAGAAAAATCGTGCTCTACAGACTGTCTGCTTTTTTTTAAAACTTAAAGTACCTAGGATAAAATTCCACAAATATAAATTTTAAAACAGGAAACTGGGGTCCAAGGATCCCTAGGGGGACCCATGGATGGACTTCGGGAGTTCATGGACCCTGGAATTTTATGTGACTACACATGTGAGCCTTTTCTAAGGTTCATTGCATTCATCAGGGCTCAGAGGACTCCATCACCTCCAAAGCACATAAGCAAAATTCCCCCAACTTTGTGTGCAAGACTTTGGGGGCTGACAGCTCTGAAATCACAGCCCAAACCTTCAGACAACCTTGTTGGATTGCTATGGTGATATATTAGTCTAATGATGGCGTCTATGAAGTTGCCTCTAAACACTAAGAACCTCCGAGCGTAGAAACTCACCCCAACTCAGTGATTTGTTCAGTAGACCACATTGGGCCTCTCTTGGCTCTGTAAATTTTGCAGCAGCTTTGGGCCAAAAGCAGTAAAATCTGACCTGGAGAAATCTTTAGAGCAACAGCCTTGCTGGCTATTTCTAGGCTCTCTGGGCCACGAGGCTGTGTGAGCTTCCATTCAAAGCAAATGGGAAGTGGGAAAAAGGGAGAAAAGAGTAAGGGATTGTCCTTAGCTAAGTGACCACTGCAGAAGAGTGATTAGAACCCTCAAAAAAAATCTGTGCATTTGTGTGTGAGCATGGAACACATGTAGAGGTCAGAGGACAGTCTTGGGTGACAGTCCTCACCTTCCGCCTTGTTTGAGGCAGGTTCTTTTGTCATTCACTGGCGTTGTGTCTGTCAGGCTATCTGTCATGTGAGCATCAATGGGTTCTCCCGTCTCCACCTCCCATTTCCCCATGGGAATGTTGTGACTACAGGTGCATGCCACTGGGCCAACTCGGGGTTCTGGGGATTCAAATTCAGGTCCTCACATTTGTGCAGCAAGTACTTTACCCCCAGACCTGCTACTCAAATGTAAAATCTCAGGTTTGGGTTATTTGTTCCCTCTCTCCAAAGCCGAGTTTGATGATCTTTCCAAGCCATCCCAGCACTCTCCTCTCCATCTTCATCACCACTAGACATGATCCTGCTAAGTCTGGTATCTCCGTTCACTGTGGTCCTCACTTCTCACAATGTTGAAATCCATCACTGGTTTTTGGCTGTTGCCTGAGAGGTGAGCGGCTAAAAACAAGTCATTAGAGTTGTTAACAGAATACATGGATGCTGCCATGAACAACTGGGACCTAGGGTTGGACTTTCTCCATGCTTCCTGGTTTCTGAAAGCCGTCACTTAACCACAAGTCCAAAGGCGAGAAGAGATGGAAAGATTCCTGCTTGGAAGTTGCAAGTCAAGCCTGCAGCATCTCAGCCCTTAGCCAGCGTTAAGAGAATAACAATGACAAACATTTTCTCCGTGCCCTGATTACAGAATGACAAGGCTGCCTTTTAATTTTTAATCTCACCCTGCATTTTAAGATGACAAAATGCATCAGCATGGGCTACGCCGTGATTTTAGCCTCTGACAGAGTGGAAGAAATTGAGAGGAGACAGGAAACAGCTGCTGTGCTGTTCCTTGGTCTGCTGACCCTGCTCCTACCCCAAACAAGCAGCAGTCTGTCCTCTTGGCCCGTCCCGAAGCCTGAAGCTAGGTAAAGAGCCAAGGCTCTGGAGGGAGAAGGACCCCCACCCTCGCCCCATCCCCTCCTGAGCACAGCCATGTTGTTTCTTGGACTCATAAATCCTGAGCTAGTATTTGATCCCACAAAGTAAGATTGTGGTTATCTGAGTGGATGGCCCTGTCATGGGGCCCGTAGACAAACCGCAGCCAGGCTGGGCTAGGCTGGATCATTAGTCACTGGGACAGAAGTTCTACACCGGGTCAACCCAAGGACCAGTGTTACTCTGGCCTCAGACAGGGCCCCAGGAGGACAGCTCATTATTGTCTTCAGGAACTCAAAGTCAAGCCTTCTCATTCTTCTGGGAGGTGGTGGTGGGGGAGGTCGGTGAATAAATAAATCTCTTGAATCTGCCTGCAGTGTTGCTCAAACTCCTGTGCACATAGAATTATTCTAGAAGATGTGTGATAAATGCAGATTATCAACCCCATCGCCAGAGATCCTCATTCCTGGATCTTGTTCCAAGCTGACCCTTCCACAGTCTGAAAACTGTCTGTACCATCTCCCAACACTGATTTCCTGTTGTCTAGCCGATTTCTGCTCTCAGTTCCAACTCCATCCACCACCCAGACCCTTTGTAGGAGGCTGGAGGCAGGGAGAAAAGAGGTTTTTAGAATCCGGGCATAATTCAGTGTCTACATTCCTGCTTTAGGGGACAGAAGACAACATGTACCAGGCAGAGAGGGCAGAGCCCAGAATCCTTGGGCCTGCCACGAAGAAACAGGTCAGTTCCATCTGGTGACTTATAAACAGCAACAATGGCTGCCATTAACTGAGCATTCCTGTGAGGTATTATGATGATAGTTTCTTGTAAGATGTCAAAGGCAATGGTCCTTCGTGAGATTTTTCAGACGAGGTGGTAAGAAGCTAATGACTGGAGAGTGGGTGACAGTGAGTCTGTACTCACTGTCAGCAGAGCGACTCTGGGTACTGTACTCCAAAGCCTTGTCTTGGGCTGGCCTGATGACTTAGACAGTAAAGAACTTGCTCTGTAAGCATGAGGATCTGAGGTGGATGGATTCCCGGAACTCACATGAAAACAGAGCAGTGTGAACTGCTGAGGAGGATCCCTGGGGATTGCTAGCCAGCTAGGCTTTCCTGTTTGGTGAGTTCTAGGCCACCAGAGATCTAATGTTAAAAAACAAAGTGAGGCTGGGTGTACTGACGCTTTTAAAACCCAGCACTGGGGAGACAGAGGCAGGCAGATCTTCATGAGTTTAAGGCTAGCCTGGTCAACTGTTCCAGGCCAGTCAGAATACAAAGTGAAATTTTGTTTCAAAAACAAAACAACAAAAAACGAGGTAGATGACTCCTGAGGAATGATGTCTGAGGTTGACCTTTGGTCTTCACATATATGTGTGCATACACACGTGCAACTCATGCACCTGAACACACACACACACACACACACACACACACACACACACACACACACGTGCACACACTGAAAAACAACAATAAATAAAATATTCTGCCTCCCTTACCGATGCCCAGCACTAATGTTGTCTGCGATGGATTCTAATTATGTCACCTTTTCAAAGAGTGGCGCTCACTTCTCTCCTGAGGAGACTAAAGTTAGTGACTTCCTCCTGATGAAGAGAACACGGCAGAGGTGATAGCATGCTAATTCTAGGATTCTGTGTAAAAGTCACTACAGTGGGCTGGCCAGTGGTGGCACACACCTTTAATCCCAGCACTCTGGAGGCAGAGGCAGGTGGATCTCTGAGTTCAAGACCAGCCTGGTCTACAGAGTGAGTTCCAGGACATCCAGGGCTGTTACACAGAGAAACCCTGTCTCGAAAAATCAAGAAAAAAAAAAAAGAAAGAAAGAAAAAGAAAGGAAGGAAGAAAGAAAGAAAGAAACAAAAGAAAACCTGGACCAGCATGTGGTCCAGAAAACCTGGACCAGCAAATGTCTCAAAGACCACACAAAATAATAAACATGTATTGTTTCATACTGCTGAGTTTGGGGGTGATTTGCCAGGCAGTGATAGATGGCAAACATGGCTGTGTCTGGGAGCTTAGAATTACAGACCTCAAGCCTCATCTGCATGCATGGGTCAGCACTGGATCAAGCTCTCAAGATGGCTTCATTGTGTGTATGTCTCTTAAAGGATTGCTATAAACCACTCTGTTAACAGTCAAGTATAGAGACATAAACATGTGCATCTCCTGGGTAGAGCCTTTTAAGCTAGCTTCTCCATGTCTCCCCTCCTTCTCACTCTACAAAATAATCCTGTAGCCTCTGCCTAGGATCTCCTTGCTGGCTACCATGTTGTTTGAGCATCCTGTCCTCCATCCAGGGTCTCCTTGCATGAACATCACAGCAATGGTTTACTAGAAACAGTCAAGGGAGTGATTCAAAAGAGAAGCCTGGGAGAGCCTGGAATGCTGTGCACAAACTGGAACCATTATCCAAGGGATAGAATGCCATAACATGAAAGGGGACTTTGACTAGTTTCCCTGATATGGGGACCACCTGCTCCCAGGAGTCTTACTCCATGGGGAGCCTTTGAAGGCCTAGAACACATGCTGAAGAAGAGAGGAAAAAGAGGGAAGAGGGGGTGTTTGGACTTCAAGTTATCTCAGGGGTCATTACGAGAATCCATATGGAGGTGATCATTTCTTTTTCGTGTCATGATTTACAGTGTTCTAGATCTGGGAGCACAGGTCCTCTGAGTGGACTGAAACTGGCCAATTCCTGCCTCAGCCAGAAAGCACCCTCCCTGGCAATAGGATCAGGGTGAAACTTTTGCTGTTACTCACTACCTAGGCCCTGGGATGCCTGGTACTAGGGTCTGTTCCTAGCTCAGACATCCTCTTCCTTGGCCGGTTCTCTCTAGCCACATCCTAGTGTCCTGGAGGTGATTGGGGAACACCACAGGGTAGTGAGCATGTGGGTAGCAGGAAGCTCCAGCCAATTTATATATATATTGATTTTTCGAGTCAGGGTTTCTCTGTATAGTTTTGGTGCCTGTCCTGGATCTCACTCTGTAGACCAGCCAGGCCTTGAACTCACAGAGCTCCGCCTTCTGAGTGCTAGGATTAAAGGTGTGCACCACACCGCCTGGCTCCAGCCAACATTTTAAAGTTCTATTTCTGATCAATCTCCATTGTGTGTGTGGAGACTTTTTTTGTGTGTGTGCAGCCAAATGCAACTATTCTGCTTTGCAAAATATAGCATGGACTTTACACCTAGACCTTTGAGCACACTGCTGATCTGCCTGTACTCTCCTCCCTTGGTGGAAGGCTGGCTTCTGTTCATCCTGTCTTTCTGGCCCAGGCATCACCTCCTCTGGGAAGCCACCCTAGATACCCACAGACTAGCACCCTGTGCACTCTTCTCTCATTCTACCATCAGTAAGTCCCAGTTTGTTTCTCTTCCCCTCCAGACTACAGACACCGCTGAGTGGGGACCCCCTCATTCATTGTTCCATTTGTTGGAGAGTCTGAATGAATGGGTAAATAAATGAATGGGTGGTTTCTGAACCTGGAACAGCACCCAGTCCTGGGGTACGTCCAGTGTGTGTCTATGGAGTAGAGCAGTGTCTGGTGCTTATTTCCCTGAAGAGAGGCTAAAGGTGATCAAGTCCTTGAAAGACGAGGGAAACTTGAGGGCGGAAGACCCTTGAGTGTTTCTCAATACCCCGAGAACCTACTATGTGTGTCCCCTGCCGCTCCCTCTTACACCGGCCCCGCACGCACCCACTGGCACGGGCTCCCTGCTTCTCTCACTTGATAAATAGGACTGAACTTTCTGGCCTGAGAGGTACTGCCTTGTTGATTCTAAAGCTGGTAACAGTGACCCCGGCCCAGAAACATTTCCTGGGATCAAATAGCCAGCTCCTCTCGTCACTCATCAATCTGTAACCGGCCAAATGTCCACTTACTCTACGACTTACTACCTGAACCCTAACCCGAAGGCCCCCAGGCCAGGGGATGCCCGAGTTATTTACTATCATCCTCATTTCCCAAGGCTGTAATTTAGAATGGCTTGCTGTTTGAGGCAAAACAAAGCAGTATTTTGGTTCACCAAGGGTTTGGAGTAGCGCCGCTTTCATGAAATAAAAATAATAATCTCTTATTAAAACTGCTTTTTACGTTCATTTCTTACCCAGTGGACATAAAAAACATCTAGATAACCATGAATATCTCTAGTCTTACAAACACAGCCTCAAAAAAATTGAATAACTGAGTCTGTATTGTCCTCAAGCAGGGAATGCAGTGTTCCTATGGATATTAGTAAATATAACAATAGTGAAATTTATTATCATCAATGGTTTCTGTCAGTCGTTATTGATTACCAATTATCAAGTTAACATGAAATATAAATTAACATTTCATTTCTGAGTGTTTAAGTTCAGTCTTTCATTAGTGTCTTCACAATGTTTCATTTGTGTGTTAGGTACTGGAGTTTAGTCCTTTATGAAGACAATTTGATTAAAAATTGTCACAACAGGGGTGGAGGTATGGCTCAGGGATGGAGCACTTGCCTGGCACGCAAGGCCTTGGGTTCTGTCCTCAGCACCAAAACAAACAAGCAAGCAAACAAACCATCACACCAATTTTGTATGTTGTGTGTCATGGTCATGAGCTGCTTAGTGACTGGATTCATTTTGAGAACTAGGTCTTTAGTCAGCTTTGACATACAGTAAGAGTGATGGATCCAAGCCTATGTGGTACAGTCTGCTGTATTCCTAGGTGTTGTAGTATGCACTGTCATACATGTCATCCACCACATGTTATGTGGCACAGTTGTACTAGCGTGCTCAGTGGATGAGTGCAGATGTTGAATTTTAGAGACGTGAAATGACATGGCCAGGGTTGTAAAGCAGGTGCATGGTAGAGTCTTCCACATATTCTTGATCGACATGCCTGCTAATCGAACATTCTTACTTGCTAATCTCTGAAGGCTAGGACCACAGCCATGAGCCACTGCGGTGTTCTCACTGCCTCCCTCTGTTCTAGCTTGCAACAGAGTGAGTCTCAACCTAATGCTCTTTCTTGTTCTCTGTTCTGCCTCGAACATGAAGAAAAGACACTGTAAGTTATACAGCAGAACCTATTTCCCAGTCTTTCCCAAGGCTTCTCATCTCCCCGAGCCTCGGTTTTCTGTAGTACCTTTGCAATCACAGCGTCCCTTTATCACGTAGGAAATACAAGTGAAGGGCATGGTGAGCCTCAGACCCTCTACATAACCCTTTGAGAAAGACATGGTTTCCTCTGGTTTTAAGAGGGCCAGATGGGATGAGAAGATTGGTGCAATTTGTCTAGGGAATATAATGTGAGTTTCAGTGCTGAGTTTGGAATTTGCATCCAATACTGACGTCAGTCGCCATGATGGTTTCCTTTCTGCTTTACACAGCTGTGATGTGACATAAGAAATACACCATTCATACATTTCATACATTCAATCCATTCATGCCACAGAGTTGTACATCCGTCACCACAATCAAATTTAGAGACACCCATTGGCCAAATAAAGAAATCCTGAATACCTTACCATGTCTAACTCACCACCCTCCTCAGCCCCAAGTCCATCAGGTAAGCTACCTTCTGTTTCTATAGATGTGAATATTCTGGGCTATTCACGTGCATGGAATCATACAACATACAGTTTTTGTTATTGGCTTTTTATGTTTTGTTCTTGAAAAAGATCTTTTTTGGAGGGGGAAAGGGTCTCATGTAGCCCAGTCGGCTTTGAATTTGGTTGATAGTAGAGGACAATTTAGAATTTCTGATCCTTCCTCCTCTATCTCCTGAGTGCTGGGATTACAGGCATGCGCACACAGATTCAGGTGGTACTGAAGATTGAAAGGGGGGCTTGGTATAGGCTGGGGAAGCACTGTACCAACCCAGCCACATCCCCAGACTCAAGACTGGCTTCTTTCACTTACACAAGGACTCCAGAGGCGAACCATGTGAAGCGTGTGCCAGCACTTCATTCCTTCCCCTTTCCCAACTCATGCCACACCTTCAATGGTACGTTGTATGTATTTGTGCATCTGTTGACAGACCTCTGGATTACTTGTGATGTCACTTCTCGTACACGATTGACCTCAAAGGGGAGCTCTGAGAGCACACAGAAATCAGTCAAGAAAGCGTCTCCAGGCTGTAAAGCACTCTACAAGTAGGAGGTAGCAGTTTTTATTGAGCTGATGGCTGCAACTGGGGCTAGTTGGTTTGTGTTTATTTACTTGTTTCCAACGAGGACGGCACATCCCGGAGCGGTAGCTGCAAATGTAACACTGGATAAGCTGTGTGTCTCCTTATCTCCCAGTGCCTGCCAGCCTGTGATAGAAGTTTCTATTCCGACCTTTATTTCATTTCACTTTATTATTATTATTTTTTTTGCTGTAAAACAAATGATAACAAGTGACTCTTTAAGGGAATGTTTTTATTCAGAGTGATTCAAAAGTCTGGCATTTGGCTTTTATGGAAAACAGGCCTGTCTTCTACCACTAAACTAGGAAATTGTTGACTGGAAATAATCTTACTAAACCAATTAAAAAACTCTTCATGGAGCTTTCTGCTCAGCAGCCCAGCAATTCATATATCTTTTGGATAGCAACTGAGGTTAATCCTGCATGTTACTAAGGCGCCCACTGTGTCTATTTGGTAAACACACATAGACGAATTCGAGAAGAAAGCCAGGGCAGCTCGTGAACTCGCATCCTCTCTTCTGTCTTACCCTGAGATGAAATGAACCAGAAGTGGGAGATTATGTTCTTTGCCCCTCTTAATGTAGCTCAGTAGGAACCGTGTCAAGGAAGGCCCTCTGAAGAGCCACGTGTCACACGGACATCTCTCATCCAGGATGAGCTGCGGGTCATGTTCTTCTGAAGCCAGCCCAAAGGCAGTGCAAAAACATCTCTGTAAAATCCTGCTGGATTTTTAGCAAAAGGCAGCTCCCACCTTTTGCCAGGGCCTTTACACAGTTCAGCAGGTTTCCAAGAGTCAGTTTACCTCCCATGGGACACGGAGACAGTCACACCGTGACAGCATGAGAAGCCTGGAAGAAAGGACTCCAGGGGGAGGCTGCTGAGCAGAAAGGGGGATTGCATTAGGACAAGCAAGCAGAAAAGCTAAGAAGAGCAGAAAATATTAATTGCTAATGTTTTTCACCCTCTTACTGCACACTGCAAACACGTTATCACTCTATACATACTTTGTCACACTAGTTTAAGCTAGGTTTCTACTTTGAAACTTTCCTTTAAAATCGGTTTTATTTCCCTAAGCCACACCCTGTTAGTGTTAAGCCAAGTTCTTAACCTCTGTGCTAGACCACATCTCATAATCAAATGGAAACCACTCTACCCAGGATGACCTATAACTGAAAGCAGGTCTGATTTTTCAAAAGGAAAATAAAGGTTCATTTTCTCTTCATGTGTTAGATAATTGAGCTCTGAAATATGAGTGTTGACTGTGAAAGGGTCAGAACGTTACATTTTTGTAACATTCTGTAATGTCCTTGGGATGAGCATGTTTCTTACTAGGGCCTTGGAGAGGCTGAAGGCGAGTGACTTCTGTCTTCCACATCCCACCCTTACCCAACAGTCACAGCTAGTACTCCTTTATCCCTTTACAATGGCTCCCTCATGTTACAATTGAATGGCCCTGTGTCCTCGATCTGATGTGGGTTGACTTAGAAGTTATGGAGGGAAGAGTTTCTCACACTGGGAAAATGTCTACGGACATTATCTAGTCTAACTCCCTGTACTGGCTGGTTTTGTGTGTTAACCTGACACAAGCTAGAGTCATCAGAGAGGAAGGAGCCTCAGTGAGGAAATGCCTCCATGAGATCCAGCTTTAAGGAGTTTTCTCAGTTAGTGATCGATGGGGGAGGGCCCAGCCCATGGTGGGTGGTGCGGTCCCTGGGCTGGCAGTCCTGGGTTCAACAAGAAAGCAGGCTGAGCAAGCCAGGGGAAGAAAACCAGTAAACAGCTCCCCTCCATGGTCTCTGCATCAGCTCCTGCCTTCAGGTTCCAGCCCTGCCTGTGTTCCTGTTCTGACTTCCTACAATGATGGACTATGATCTGGAAGTGTAAGCCAAAGAAACCCTTTCCTCCCAACTTGCTTTTTGGTCATGGTGTTTCATCGCAGCAATAGAAACCCTGACTATGACAAAATTGGTACCAGCGTAGAGGGGTATTGCTGTGACAGACCTGACCATGTTTTGTGGAGGATTGTGGAAGGACTTTGGAATTTTGGGCTAGAAAAGCCATTGAGTGTTAAAAGCTCTGGAATATTCTGTGGGAGCTTGAAAGATGAGAATGTGGAGAGCAGTGCAGAGGATGGAGGCCTGACTTGGAAAGTTTCAGAGGGAAGATTCAAGACTCTATCAGGGCCATTTGTTATTTTAAATTAAGATTCTGTGGTTCTGGTTAGTTGGGGCTGAAGCATCAGCTGTGACTATCAAGATATCAGAACTACTAAAGTGAAACCTTTAGGCTACTGGGACAATTAATGCTGGTCAGCTGGAGCTAAGAAATTAGCAGTGATTAAGAAGAGACCAGCATCACTGAGGTGGTTTTTTTGAGAGTACAGGGGAACTGTGTTCCAGAGGCAGTTATGGCTGTACCTCACGTTGACAGCAGGACTTGGTAGTGTGTAAGTGTCACCCAGCTGGTACTGGTTTTGAAGGCATGAAGGGGTCATGGAGAGCAGCTGAGGCTTGCCACTGTGAGAGGCCAGGAGAGGCCATTGATGAAGGTGCAGCCTCAGTAGCAGTTGAAGGCCCAGGACTGAGGGGTCATGCAAAGAAGTTGAGGCTTGGCACCATGAAGAGGGTCTATTGGTGAAAGTGTAGCCCAGTTGCCCCAAGAGAGCCCAGCATTTTGGAGATGCCAGTACCATGGGAAGATCACTGAGAACAGTAGCAGCAGTGGAGTGGAACCAGCTGGAGCTTAGAAGACAAGCTGTGTGTGTTGCAGAGGGCAGAGCTGAAGACGTGACCCCAGTCCTTTGGGGGAGCCCAGAAGATAGTGATTGAATCCCAGATAATTGGAGTTATTTATACTGTTGGAGTTTGCTTTTGCTTGGTTCAGATTGTGATGGTGCCCTGGTTTTTCCCTCTTGAAGAAGGTATTTAATTTAATTTTGATTTTTAAAGGACCCCACAGATGAAAGAGTTGAACTTTTCAAAGAGATTAGATATTTTTAAAAAAGACTGAAAACGTAATGTGTTTGAATTTTTAAAGATCGTGGAACTTTTAAAATTATGATTTTAATGTGAGGTCTTGGGTATGAATAAGAAAGGAAGGGTTTAGCCTAACAGTGGTGGATTTGTGTGTTAAGTTGGCAAGGGGTCAGTTGTGCTCAGAGAGGTGGGAGCCCCAGTTGAGGAAATGCCTCCATGAGATCCAGCTGTAGGGCATTTTCTCAGTTAGAGATCAATGGGGTAGTCCAGCCCACTGTAGATGGTGCCATCCTTGGGCTGCTGGTCGTGGGTTCTATAAGAAAGCTGTGGGAAGCAAGCCAGTGAGCAGCTTCCCTCCATGGCCTCTGCAACAGATCCTGCTTCCAGGTTCCAGC
This sequence comes from Peromyscus californicus insignis, assembly GCF_007827085.1. NCBI lineage: Eukaryota > Metazoa > Chordata > Mammalia > Rodentia > Cricetidae > Peromyscus > Peromyscus californicus. The sequence goes on from NW_026294595.1 coordinate 80,323,741, forward strand.
CCTGCCTGTGTTCCTGTTCTGACTTCCTCCAATAATGGCCTATGATCTGAAGTGTAAGATCAGAAGTGTAAGCCAAAGAAACCCTTTGCTCCCCAAGTTGCTGTTTGGTCAAGGTGTTTCATTGCAGCAGTAGAAAAGACACTCCCAATGTGCAGACGAGGGAAACAGCCCCTGCGAAGTGATCACCCCAGCTCATAGAACTTGGCTTCCTGGGTGTGGCAGTTCTGTTAGTTGAGGACCCATGAAGGAAGTCAACGGAGTCTTCCAAAGCCAAGGGTGACAGTCATTCAATGGCAGGCATGTAATAGCCTTGCTGTCTTTACTATCTTGTTATGTTTCCATTCACGGGAGACTTCCAACTTACAGTATGGATTCAAAGTTTCCTCCTTAAACACATCTATATTTATTTCTAAAATGTAGATCTGAGCTATTGAGAAAACAATAGTACAGATGATTCAAAAGAGTGATAGAAATCTTGATCGTGGTCAACAAAGAGCTAAAAGCAGGAGACACAGCTATGAACCATTTGCATGCCAGAGAGTGGGAAGACCTCAAATCATACCGCCACACCCTTCTCTACCCTAAGAAGGGTCACCTTGAGGTAAACGTCTTCTTATGTCCCATAGTTCCCCCACTGCTACATTGCTCTGTTTTCTCTGGGGCATGCCCTTTTCTCTGTCCTTGTCACTCTCATAGTGAGTGACCTCTGAGTTTTCCTCTCTTTGCCCCATGGATTCTGACACTAAAGGAAGGTTCCAGATAACTCTTGGGGAATTCCTTCATCCTTCATTCAGGATGATGATTCATCCTGACCTCAGTGACCAGACGTGGGTGAGTGAAAAATGCTTCATGGTTCAATGGGCGAGGCTGGCATGGAGGCTTCTGGCATTGCATCTTGGGAGCCTACTGGGTTCATGCCTGCAACAAGTCCTACCTCTCCCTTACTCTCAGCATCCCCGTTATTACGATAGTAGTCCCACCAGCCCCAAAACCTAGTTCAACTTCTCTGTTTTCTACAGATTCACTTATCTCCTCTCAGCCTTCAGGGAAGATGGGCTGAAGAAAGCAGGCGGGGGTGGGGTGGGGGGAATGGAAGCTGCCTGGGAAGTGGGAGTTTCCTGGTTTGAGAAAAGAAAGAGATGTGTGCAGACAATGGATCCCAACCTCACAGGACGGCTCTGCGGTTGAACTAAGATAAATATGCACACGCATCTGACCACAATACCCAGCATGCAGTGTGTGCCTGAGCAGGCAGCTCATCTTATCATCTGCAGAAGAGACACTGGCTTCTGCCGACCGGAGACCCTGTGGGAGTCTCAGGCTTCATCTGGGTCGGTGGTGGTGGTGGTGGAGTCATTCCTCAGCTCAGACTGGCCTTTCTCTGGGTCAGACTGGACAGCAGTCCATTCCCTTCCTCTGGGACTGACCAGGGACAAAGAAAGCAGTCAGGAAAATAAGATCAAGAAGAGAGTGATGGGGTTGGGGGCCCTTGGGTGGAGGGGAAAAAATGATGAGGGGCCAGTCAAAGGTCAGGAAATCAATTTCTTTCTCCTTACAGATCTATAAGTTTAGAGGCTTGTAAAGGTCACTGTTGTCCTTTTAAAGTACCTCCAGGATTTACATCCTGAATAGCACTCGCTCCCCTCCATGGTAAACATGAAGATCCAATTAGTTTTCCCTATAATTCAAAGAGATCGGAGCAACAGGGGCCTTTCCGGTTGGGAGTGACTTTGGCTATAAAGTTTCTTGCTCTGCTATCCTGAGGATGAACTTTAATCCGTATCTTATCTCCTGCTTGAAAATGAACATCCCTTCTCTTCTTATCAGAGTGGTTCTGCTTTCTTTTTCAACCCCCATCCCCTTTCCTTTGGAGTCTTGGCCATAGTCCTTTTGGCAATTAGGACAAATTCTTTTTACTCACTTATTTACTGCACTCAGTTACCTTAAGAATTTTCTCTCTGACTTGACTCCAGGAGGCATTTTAAGGTCCTGTCATCTCAGAATGTTGCTGGAACAGCTTTCTGGGCCCTGCCCCTAAGTCTTCTACAGTGGTGGGAAATGGTGATCACTAAACATTTCTTCTTTTTTAAATGACATCCTTGACCAGAGATGAAGTCATCTACCCAGCTGCTTCATGGATCCTGTCTGCAGGGGTGGCTCCTCTGTCTCAGGCCTCTCCTTCTCCCTCCAGGCTCTCTGATCTAACCTGGCCTTTCCAGGGAGATGGAGGATGGAGGTTAGCTCTCTCTCTCTGGGGGCTTATACGCTGCCACCAACAGGGTTGGTTCTAGATTCCTGGGACTGGGAGATCCTTTACTCCCCTTACAGAGCCTAAGAACCTGTCCTGTACTCAGGACGTTCCTAAAAAGCAGGATGGATGTAGTAGGCCATCTCTCTGTGGATTAAGGTGCTCTAGGGCTATCTTGGAAATCTGCAGAGATCTTTTTTTTTTAACTCTCTTTACTGAAAGAAGAGGAATGAGCTTTCACAAGATGGCACTCCAGCCATCATTTGGAAGATTAAGAAGGGTGAAGGGGCAATTGAGTGGGAGGAGGTCTTAGAAATAACAACTAGCATTTACTAAATGTTTCCCAACAACCAATTATGTTAGAAATACAGACATCTCATTTGATTTCAGAGCCTCCTTGTGGGACAGACATTTTTGTCACCTCTGTTTTGTGTATACACACAGGTCATCTTATTCAAAGTCCAAGCAAGTAGGGGTAGGGCCCATTGCATGTGACAGCTTTGTGCATACTTGCTGTGTTCAGCTTAGATGGGGAGGAGAGCAGAGGATGCATACACAGTCATACACATGCCCAGCATGGTTCAGATAGTGAGAGAGGTGTGTTTGTGTTTGCCTCTTAAAAGATCTCCATTTGGTTTTCCTCTTTGCCTATTGCCTACCAGTCCAGGTGGAAAGAATATTATAAAGTCAGAAGTTGCCAATGACAGAAAACCTAAGTCAAACTGACTTTACTGAAGAAAATTTATGGGCTAAGAGGGGACTCAGTGGGGAAGGTGCTTACCATACGAGCACAAGGACCCATGTTTGCATCCCTAGAACGCATGTAAAAAGTCGGGTTCAGTGGCTCATTCCTGGACCTGTATGTACGAGGGGGGTGTGGAGAGAAGTGGATCCCTAGAGCTTACTGGCCAGTTAGTCTAGTGAATCCGTGGGATCCAGGTGTAGTGAAGAGATTTCGGCCTTAAAAAATAAAGTTGGAGGAAAAAGGTGAAGAGCTGTAGAGGAAGACACCTAACCTCACCCTCTGGTCGCTACATGTGCTCACAAACACACGTGAACACTTACATACATGGACACCACACACCAAAAGAGGAAAAAAAATAGAAGAATTTTATGAGATCGGTCAACTGCAAGAACAAAGCTAGGCTGATCAGCTCCTCAGCGATGTTCTCACAGACTTCACCCTTTCTGTAGCCTTTGTGTGTCAACTTTGTCTAAAGGCTGACATGCCTGCTGGTATAACAATGGCTACAGTTGTTCTCGGTTTCATATTTACATCATCAAAAAAGATGAGAGAAGGGCTAGAGGGAAGGCTCAGTGATTCAGAGTGCTTGCTGCTCTCCCAGAGGACCTGAGTTTTGTTCCCAACACCCAGGCAACTCACAACTGCTTGTCACTCTAGCTTCCTGGAATCCAATGCCTTCTTCTGGCCTCCACAGTCACTGTATGCATGTGCAAACACACACACATACACGCATATAAAGAATTTAAAAATAAAACCTTAAAAAAGGTGAGAGAACATTTTTTTCCCCGCATTCATAAAAGAATCCAAAGATTTACTCTTGCTGAACAACTTAAGTTGGAGACAACCCAATCCACATTCAAGGTCAGGGGAATAGAATTTATTGGCTGTCTCAAGCCAACCAGTAATTGTCTCTGAAAATATGGGCGGGATATATTTTCATTGGCTAAACTGGATGCATCAGGATACCTGAATGAAAATCTGAGTGGTCAGGAAGAAAGTATGGCATGCTTACTGGGCACACAATTCACATCTTTGAACTATTTACACATAAAATATGTGTTTGGCTAAAAGTGAGAGAATGCCCAGTGGCTGCAATGCAGTGGTTTATTAATCTCCCTACAGGAAATATGAAGACAGGCCATTTCAGTTGGTGCAGAGGTTTTTTTGATGCCTGACTTCTGATACTCAGAACCTCAGAAATAGTCACTAATGGTCACAGGAGATCCAGACACAATCTGTTCAAATGAGGTTCAAACAGGAAGGAGGCAAGGAGGCCAGGAATAAAATAGCTCTCTTCTATACATCCTTCAGCTCACGAGGGTGGGGAGAATCTTTCCCCCAAAAGTCTTGGACATCAACCCTCTTCTATTAGCAAAGGATACTGGGAAAATTAATACATAGAATATTTTGGTGTACTAGGAAGCTGGCAGGGAAACAGTGGGTTAAGAATAGCCTTGTGTAGTCATCAATGAGGCCATGCTTTGATAACTCAGTGCTAAAGATTTAGAAACCAATGCGTTAAGATTTTACTAATGTCTATTGAAGACAATTTACAGGGTGTGACTTAAAGTCTTTTTAGCAAATATCAGACTCATGAGTAGCCTTCATCTATTGTATTAGTAACTTTTCTATTGTTGTGATAAAATGCCACAACCAGAAGAGGCTTATAGAAGAAAGTTATTTTAGCTTATGGTTCTAAAGGGATTGAGTCCATCATAGTGGAGAAACATGGCAGCAAGCGGCCAGAATGGGAAGCTGAGAGATCACATCTTCAAATGTAAACAGGAAGGGGGAGGGAGGGAGGAAGAGAGAGAGAGAGAGAGAACTGGAAGTGGGGTGATGTTATAAAATCTCACAGTCCACCCCCAACGACATAATTCTTCAGCATGATCACATCTCCTAGATCTCACCAAACAGCGCCACCAGCAGGCAGCACTTTACAGCTGGATCCATTTCCCCAGCCCCCATGCTCCCTTTAGATACATACTCAGTGCAGTATTGTACAAGTGTTGACATCAGTGAGAAGCTTATCAAAGGCAACCTCAGGAATCAGCCTGCTTCCCATTTTCAGCACTAGCTGAACACCTCCCACTTAATTAAAACCCAGATGTCTAAAAGAGGCCTTAGAAAGATCGGAAATTCCAGTATGGACTGTCAATTAATCAGAAAAATTTTTTTTCTAGATGGCAAAGAAATATTTCCCTACCAATTAATGACCTAATCCTCAGGGCTCTAAACTCAGTCTCAAAGTACATTACAAATACACCATCACTCAATAAATTGCAGTGAATATCAGCAAAATATCTCTGGCTTATTTGAAGACCGGGGCAATGAGGCCAAGAAAGTGACTCAGTAGATTAGGGGGATCTTAGAGTGAAGGATACTGTGGACAATCTGATCACACACACACACACACACACACACACACACACACACACACACACACAATGTGTTTAGTTTTGAGCTATTGCAACTTTGAGAGTTTTTCCCTCCTCCATGACTTCCTTTCAAAAATCACGTAAGCCAAGTGTTCACTGCAGTTGGAAGCAGACTCTGTTAGGAGACCGGCCAGTAGATGGGGAAACCGTGACAAATGAACTGCTGGGAGAAAATGAAAACTTCAGCCCCTCGGAGAGCAGAGATACAGGAGAACTTGTGCAGCGTGGCCAGGCTGGGCCGGTGCAGCCTCACATTTTGGTACTGACTCACAACCAACATTTCATGGTGTGTTAGCATTTATGAGGCATTTTCGCACTCATTGCCAATTGGCCTGGGTTCTCATAAATCTCCGCTAGAGTATATTTGGTTTGTGCAGTTACAGTGGGATGTAATATGTATTGTTTCTGGCAGTCCAGCAGTTTCTCTCCCATCTTCCCTTTTCTGGAGGGTGACTCAGTCCTGGCCAATAATAGTACCCGTTCACCTGAACCCACAAGGACCTGTCAGTGTGTCCCCCTGGAACTGGGATACATAATTGTGTGGTCATTGCCACTCTTGGATGTAAAACTGTGAGAAAAGAGCAGAGTTGTAGAGCGTCACAGACTAAGAGAACTCAGTGACTCTTTTAGGACCAGGGTCGATCTTTGCCTAAAACCAGATTAATTGGGGTGAGATAGTTGAGCCTGTAAATTCTGCTGCTGCCTTAGGTATCTTGAGGAGAACAGCTGTCATTTGCATGAAAGACAGATACCTTTTATACAAGTTAGAATTCATCTTCCCAGCTTCTGCTTGGACTGAGGCTTGCTGGAGGCTCCCTGAAGACCCTTCCCGACAGGTGCACCACTCACTGACAGGAGCTATCAGCCCAGTGGCGACTGCCAATCCAAGTAGATCTCATGACTTTTCAGTTGTAAGATCCTGTGGGAATGTCTAATGCAGTCCCCAGTTAATTAGCAGGAAGGGTTTTGATGTTTCTGTTTACAATTTGGAATGCATTCCTATAGGTTAGTGATGTAAGTGGTGGCCGTAAGCTACCTCACAAAATGCCAGCCCTACAGTGGAGAATAGGCTAGGTGGCACACTGGGAACTATTTCAAGAGATAAGAAGCAAATTTGATTGAGGGAACAGAGATTGAAGATTGAAATAGATTGTTTTGGGGGCTAGTTGGAAGAGGAGTATGTTTTTAAAAATACCAAATGTATGCTTCCACATGGTAATACCAAATGTATGCCTCCACATGGTAATACCAAATGTATGCCTCCACATGGTAATATCAAACATATGCCTCCACATGGTAATACCAAATGTATGCCTCCACATGGTAATACCAAATGTATGCCTCCACATGGTAATACCAAATGTATGCCTCCACATGGTAATACCAAATGTATGCCTCCACATGGTAATACCAAATGTATGCATCCACATGATAATACCAAACATATGCATCCACATGGTAGAAGTCAGACTGCTTTGGAAGATTTATCCTAAAAAAATAGCAAGTTCAGAACTGCCTATTCAACTTCCTGCTTCCAGGAGGTAACAGCCTTTAAATCTTTTCATTATTTTTGTTTTTTAATACATCTATCTAATCCACATCTTGATTTTTCTCTCTTGGGTTTTGTCTTAAACAATTTCCATTAAGTGAGACAAGAGTTCAACCATTGATCTTCCCTGCTCACCTTGACACTCAGTGCTTACACCATCTCTTTTTTAAACTGTTAGTTACGTGTATGTATTCATTTTGTATGTGTGTGTGAGCACGCACACACAGGTGCACCTTGGTGCACAGTGGACGGCAGAGGACAGTTTGGAGGAGCTGGTGTTTTCCACTTGTGGGTTCCAGTGATTGCACAAACACCTTTCTTCGCTGGCTGAGCCATCCTCCAGCCCCCACTTCTTTTTTTAAATTTACTGGTCTATATTAACCATGTATTTTTTATTTCCTTATGACTTTTCTATACATGTACATCATGCATTTTGAGCATATTCATTCCCATTCCCCTTTTTGTGCCCTGTATCCCTTCTTCTTGATGCAATTTTGTCAATAAATTTGGTTGGATCATTAGTTACTATTCTCACTATTATGATTAGGTGCATTCAATTCATTGCTGAGTGTGCAGTATTAAATACGACCAAGATGGCTCTTCCTGTCCCCCAACTCTAAGACTGCCCAGGAATAGCACACTTAGGTTCTGTTTACTTGCTTAGGCTTTTATGCAATTATTCATTTAGCCTGTGTTCTCTCTCACGTGGCTACAGGGCTTCTCAATAAGGCCAAACCACTATGCTTTCATTTGTTAGACATGTTTCCCCAAACCCTCAGCATGCCAGTCTGGGAGGGTTTCTCCAGTCCTACCACACAGCTGCCCCTGGCATCCAGTCTCACCATTGTCCTAAGGATTTCTTTCTGCCTTGTGGTTGAGCTGGGCTTCATGCTTCCTAAGCCCCAAGTTCCTGCTTTCTTGGTTCACTCTCACAGGCAGTGAAATTCCTTCTCCTCCAGTATTTTTTGTTTGTTTGTTGTTTTGGTGGAATACTCATGGTAAAACATTCGCCACTTAACCATTCTTAAGAAACTCATTAATTCTAAGATGCCTCATGAATCAAACATCCTGTAAAGATTCTTGGGGGTACCGGGGTTCTTTGCGGGTTTGGAAGTCACTTTGAAAAGCTCACCAGATTTTTCTGTGTAGTTTGGAAGTCACCGTATTCCTAGAACAAGCATACAAAAGCTGTGTTGACCGAGGCAAGGAGGAAAGGAGACGGAAAACATACCGGGCAGGGGATGTCTGCCTCAGAATGACCGACAGCCCAAGATCAGTGAAAAGGACACCACATAATCCACCTACTTAACCGTGAAGATGTGCTTAGAGTATTATACAGTGGGAACTAATGCACTGGCATGAGTTTGTATGGAAGAATTCATGACCCTGAAATGAGCACACTCACTCGGGAGCCACACGTAACAGCGTGCTTCCCTCCACGCCTCTTGTTTTAAACATGTCTTCACATTGCTGAGAGGTATCTTGGAGGACCCCACAAGGAAAAACAGGCACCATTTCAGCAAAGTCAAATACTGGGCCAGGTCTAGTGGTTTCAGAGAACAGAGACATTTCACAAAACAAGGATAATAAAATGTGGATTTCTGTGCCTCGTTCCTCTTAATCCAGTGCCTCAGCTTTAGTGTGGGTTTTAAATCCTGACCAATTCCAAGGACTCCTAGGAAACCCTATGCCGTAGGTGTTCCATGGACCACAGTTTGAGAATCTGGTTTGGACAGGGTTTTATCCCAGATCGCTAGGGCTGTGTGGCTCTGAAATTTTTCTCTGGTTACAGTTCACTAGATACAGGCATAAAGACTGAGAACAGCTTTTGTTCAGCGGTCAGAGCATCAAATCCAGAAGGTGCTTGGTGACCCACCCTCCTCGTGGCGGTTTCTATGGTCAGACATTCAGGATGATGGAGCTTTCTAACCTGGATTGGTCTGCTGTCTTTTTCCTGGGGACACTGGAAATTTCCTGTGCCTCCTTCAGAAAGCACGTGCTACCTGGGTAGAATGTGACATAAGAGCCTGGGAATTAAAACCTACATAGAGCCTGGGAATTAAAACCTGAAGTTAGGGAAAATGAAAAATAACAACCAAACATAGGCCGACCTTTCCCTTTGAACCAAACAGTAGAAACCGGTTCACAATCCTGGGCGGCCCTCGGGAAGAGGGCAGGGCAAGGCCGCCCAGGTCGCCACGTCACCGGCAACCTGACCCCACCGGGACCGCCCCTGTGCACGGAGGCGCGAGCGACACGCAGGGCGCTGAGGGTAAGCGTTGCAGATTGCTGCAGACCAGGAGGTGTCGACCCGGGTGTTGAAGTCCTGGGCAGTGTAGATCTGGGATCTACAGAGCGGTAGTGCGGCAGACCAGTGGGGAGTCCGGCTTCTGCCGTGTCTAGTCCAGGGTGCAGGCCGTGTGACCTGTGGGGGATTGGGGTTCAGGTTCGGGTGGCGCCTTCCCTTCTGCGCTTTCGCCTCTGCTTCCGCAAGCGCGGTGGCTCTGGGGTCTTGCACTGTGCGTGGACACCGCTGGTGCGTGGGTAGTGGGCACTGCCCCTTGTCTCCAGAAGGTCATTCCCTAGCCGCAGTTGTCGCCCCCCTTTGGCCTGCTTTCGCACAGCCAGGCCAGAGTAGCTGTCTGCTTCTCCCAGACCCAGCTCAAGGGATCACCTCTAGGAAACACACCGGAAGGGGGAGCTTTGGGTCACACGAAGGCTTTTGCGTCCCTAAAGGCCCGCCTTCCGCGCACCTGGTTTTAATAAGTGCCTAGGGAGAAATATGGCCAGGGCCCTTGTGCATCCCCAAGAAATTCTGTCCACAGAAAGAAAGAGACTTGCACCGGCCTGAACGTGGGCAGACTCACTCACGGAGCTGGTGCACTTTTCAACTTTAATTGTTGCCTAGAATGAGTGTAGATTGCAGTGATGTTAGAAACGGATCTAAGCAGCAGTTAAACACTGATTCATTAACGTTGAAGACGAGGAGACTGCGCAATTGTGCACTGTGTATTATCCCCCCTTTCCAGTTCTAATCATACAGAAAAGGCACACTGAAAAAAAACCAAACAACTAACTACCCCTTCCTATACTCCCCCTCTTAACCACGGGCACATTAACATAATTGCGATTAGAGGTACTTTGCAATTCCTTTTCAAATTCTGGAACCAGAGACCTAAATTACAGCCCCAAAGAAGAGAAGTCTTAGAAGTTCTGAGGAAAAGATCTCTCAATGCAGAATTGACTGGAAGTCAGAGTTTATCCTGTATCCGGCTTTTAGCCTGTATCATAAAAAGTTTAAAGGAGACAGGACATGAAAGGCTTTCAGAAAGAGCCTATGAGATGTGTAAATTAAGTTCCGTATGTATCCACACATATTTCTGTTGCACCCGTGCTACAAAAGCCAAGGGGAAATTTGGATTTAGCACTCTGGTCTTTACAATCGTGAGGAAGTAACTCTCACCCTACTATGTACTAGAATTTTGAGACCATTAAATTTTCCTGCACCCTTAGCCAGCATTTGACTCAGAGGCCTCTCAGGCTCCTGCTTCTGTTCCTGCTGTATTGCATGCTTTCCCCTTGCCTTTGTACCCTTAGCAACTCCTTATTCCGATCCCAGCTCACATACCCATTTCCCTGACCTCATGAAGCAACATTTGAAGCTCCATCCACCATTTGGAATGATCTCATTCAATTGTTATTGCCTATCTCCTAAATAAATAAATAAATAAATAAATAAATAAATAAATAAATAAAATAGAGGTTTCTGGAGAGTAGGGGCCAGTTTTATCTGCTGTTCTGGAGAACATCTATACTCCCACTGTCTACCAGGGTGGAATTTAGTCAACACCGTAAAGGGTTTGCAATGCTGACTGTAACCTGGAGGACACATTTCTGTTCCTCGTCCTTTGTGTCTTACCCTTTCCCTCTGGGTAGCTCAGGCACGATTGCCCTCTCCTCTGGTGGCCTTTCTTGGGGTCTCCCCTTCAACATTCTGTTCTCACCCCAGGAACTGGGACCTGGAGGCAGCTGGAGTTTGGGACAATTTCTGCTGGTCTGGACTTTGGACTAGAGAGTATCTGGAACTCTCTCCCACAGGGTTGGGGACAGCCAGCCCTACCAGCCTCTTGACCCTTTAGCACCTTCTGCCTTTGGCTGGTCATGGAAGGCTCTAAGGCTGGTGCATGGCGGGAGCTGTTGTGAGAGACGTTCTGCTTGTGTTGGGTTCCAGGCTCAGGGAATAATTAGGGGAGTGTCATGCTGTTGAAGCTGAGGCTTTTCCTTATGGGCTGGGCTACAGGGCTGCAGTCTGGCCTGCTTGCTGGCAGGGACTATGGATTCCTGTGTGGCTCTGAGGAACCAAAGGCTGGAGGTAGGAGAAGAAAGCTTGGAAGTTCCCATGGTTCTTTCTGGACTGAGGGTTGTTGAGAACCGCTGGAAGGTACTGATGCGAAGTGGTGTCTGATCCTCGAGGCAGCTCAGGGCTGCTAGGGTCTTCCAGGGCCCCTAGCCAAAGCCTCATGTCAAGTCAGTGTTTAGAGATAACGGTGCCGAAAGAACCAGATGTTCTGGGAAATGCCAGTAGCCAGCTAGGGAAAAAGCTGTTTCTTAGACTGTCCAGCCCAGCACCCAGCATATGAGGGCTCTTTAATAAATGCTCTTTGAAGCAGGAAATGTGTTTCCAGCCTGGCTGTGTCAGTGTTCTGCTGACATCAGATTTCATAAGACAGACCCAGGAGGCTAACTGCCGGGTTCACAGCCCGATCGCGTCACTTCCAAGCTGTGTCTGTGGGCGGGTATCCGTGGTGGTACTGATGTCCACAGGGTGTGCGGTGAGTATCAGAAGGTGTACCTTATATAAAGCGCTTAGGACAGACCATGACACGTGGTAATAGGGTAAGTCACAAAAGTAAGCACAAAACAGAGAGAGGACGAGGGTTACCTCATGAAGGAGAGGGGGAATGGGATCAGGAAGATCTCATTAGATATTTAACAGACAGATGTTTTCGTAAACAAGCCCAGTATGAGGCTTCATTGCACTGGGGTTCCTTAAACTTCATATATGTTTGTAAGCGTTTTAGCATTTGCTCCATATGTAGTAAAAGCATGGAAATTGCACTCAGCCATGTCATACACTGCCTTTCAATGCTCCTAAGACCACAGAGGCATTAACTTGGGCAACCTATCTTATTCTTGCATGACCTTGTAGGGACTGCTAGTGTTACTTCCGGTCAACAGGTGGGAAAACAGGCTTAAGAGCTTGTCCAACCTCAGGGTTTCTCTGAACCTTTAAAGGGAATGTATCTTCTGGCATTTCCCAGGGTGACCATGGAAACCCCTCTCTCTTCCTGGTACATTCTCAAGACACAGTTTGGAAATGTACCCACAGACGAGGCCTCCTGGTAAGGAGGAAGCCCAGGGCTCTGCATCTGCAGGCTCTTCTCTTCAGTAGCTGTAGCCAGGATGCCTCCCGCCAGGAGGACCAAGCCCAGGATGCTGGTTTGAGGTGTCAGGGTTGGAATCTGCCTCTTTCTTCATGTTGATGTTCCAGGCCCCGGGTCATCAAGGATTTATAGCCTATGGAGAGTACAGTATCCTGTGAAAGGAAGATGAGTGAGAATTTCACATGTGTGCTTGAAGAGTTGGAACATTCCTGGGACTTCTTCCTTCTAGAGGCTACCATGCTACTATTATTAAGGCCCGGAGAAGGCAGAGGACCTCTTTCTATTTATTCTTGGCTACAACTCCTGTTTGGACACTGTTTCTTCAAAGCAGGGTCCTTCTGTTTAGAAACATCAAGTGTGATATTTAACACTAGGTCATCTGAATGAACTCCTCTCCAGGTCTTGGCAAACGCTCTAGAGGACACTCAAGGACACGATTCTAGTAAAATCAAAGGCTCCCCGTATCAAAAAAGATATTCTTGTAATTTTTAAAAAACTAACAAGATAAACTTAACATAAAATTTGCCATTTCAACCACTCTTCGGTGCTCGGTGGTAATAAGGGAGCTAACACTGTTGTGCCACAATCACCATCAGGACTGTCGGCCTCACAGTCTCCCTCATCTTTCAGAGCTGAAACTCTGACCTCGTTAACCAGTAACTTCCCATTGCCTCCTTCCTCCAGTCATGGTCGTTCTATTTCTCGGCATAACTTGACTAACCTGTGCATGTTCTATGAACCTTACAAACACATACACTTTTGCATCTGGCTGATTTCATTTAGCGTATTGTCTTCAGGGTTCCGCTGTGTCATATGTCAGAGCCTCCTTTTTAAGGCTGGGTCATGCTCCACTCTGTAGATGCGCCATTCGTTATTCATCGTTCATTCACCTCCCATAGACACGTGGGCTTCTGCCTTCCTGCGATCTTACTCCTCAGCTCCTGCCTGGGCCAGCCTTCCACACACGATGAAGACTCCTCATGGATCTGTGCTAATTAGGTCTGAGTTGATAGAAAAATGACAAACCCTCTCACTAAGCCACGCTGTAAAATTGAGTGCATAAGTTTGGAATTCTGTTTTGAAGTGGCCGTGGGTGGCTGCAGTGGTGTAGTTGATTGAGACTTTGTGGGAGGAGCTAGGCAGTGATTCCTGGCAGAACTCCATTTAATTCTGGAGGAAAAAAGGCTATCTTAGCGGGCAGCAGTTCCATGCTGGGGCCCTGTGCAGTCCAGGTCCTGGCAAGGCCTCAGGTATTTGGGTCCAGAGGTTGAAGAGTCAGACTGGTTGGAAATCCAGGCCTGGATTGCACAGAGGAGGATTTTCTTTGCTTCCCAGAAACATCCTGACTGGGGGCTACTGCTGGGTCATAACTAAATGGAGCATAGGTTAGGAAAAAGCTTTGGCAGAGCAGGGGTGGGGTGGGGCAATGGCTCTCAAATACCACCTCTCTGTGTGCCCCTTCCCACCCAGGTGCTTCTGAAGCTTGTGGCTATTCGATACCGTCAAGGCTGTTTGAGAAGTCGGCACTTGACACTTTTTATTCAGGGAGACTCGCTTTGTCTTCGATCCCCATGCATTCCAACACTGTACTGAGGTACTGAGGTACCCACAGGCACCGCAGTAAACACCCAGAGGTGCCAACAGGTCTTTACAATGTTGGAGGAAAACAGCTGCACTCAACATCTCCATGTGGGATGCCCATGAACTACTGGCCTGAGTAGTTCATAGTTTCAAAGTGAGGTTGTGCTGCATGCCTGTCCATGACGTCATATCTTTGGGATGCTGGGTTTTCAGTGGTTGCCCGATAAGCATCGAGTTCCTTGTAAAAAAAATCAGTGGAATAAGAAACAGAGCAACAGAGGGGACATGGGGGAGTTTCCTGTATTTTTGATCGGCGTAGTGGTTACATGGATATGTGTATTAAAGGTCCTCAGGCTATAAAAAAGAAAGAAAGAAAAACCAAGTAGTAGTATTGTTGATTTTTCAATGCCCAGTAAGTAATTGTGATTAGTGAAGAATGGAATAAAAATACTACTTTGAAACTTTTATATGTACTAATTTTTCAAGCAGGTTCCAAATTGTTAGGACATCGGTACTTAATTCATTGACGTAACAAATAGCGTCATTAGTATTCTTTCTTCCCTGTGTTATCATACAGACTACTGACATAGTAAAGATACTATGTAGCAACAGAGTTTGGGAATCTCTGCTTTGTTCTTATCAGAAAATACTCCAAATATTGTATTTACTTTTAAGTATATCCATCGTGGGGGTGGAGGTGAGATGTCAAGAAAAATAAAACACTCTGCTTAGAAACTTTCTATAGTAAATAGCTGTGGTGGTTGTGTTAATGATAAACTTGATACGAGTAAGAATTGCCAGGGAAAGGAGTCTCAGGGATTGTCAGGTTATGCCTGTGAGCATGCCGGTGGAATCTTGATTCTGTTAGTTGAGGTAAGAAGACACACTCACTGTGAGTGGTTCTGTTTCCTTGGGCAAGGAGATCCTAGACTGTATAAAGAAAGCCATCTGAGCATCAGCATGCATGCATGAAGTCATTGCTCTGTGCTCTCGGCTGTGGCTGTAATGTGACCACTGCTTCACCTTGACATCTCCAAAATGATGTGCTGTAATCTGGAGCAGTGAGCCCAATCAACCTTTCTCCATTCGGGGGCTTTTGTCGGGGTATTTCATCTTAACAGTGGGACAGGAAGCAAACTCATATTCATTCTGTGACCAGAGAATAAAACCAGGCAACATGGAAGGAAAATGTCTCTTCAGTCTGTTCCATCACCCAAGGAGATAATAACTGCTACAACTTGGTGGATATTTTTCAAAATTTTTTTCTGTGAAAAAAAAAATAGTTACTTTACCAAACTCGGTACATATATTCTCTACTTGGTTGTTAATTTTAAAATTTTGCTGTTTTAGTCATCTTCCCTGTCAAAGTGTATACAGTAATAATCATATGAAACAAATATGCATATTTACTTGAAATAAACAATTTCTAGGAAGACTGGATTCTTAAACCTTTGTTACGAATTGGAGGACGGTTGCACCAACAGTGGCCCAACCCTGCCCTCTAGTGGCTGGATGCAATAATTCACCTTTTTCTGTAATTCGTGTGAGGTAGAACTTGTGTTCTGACATGGAGACTATAGAATGGGATCTTTGTAGGAGTTCGTATTTGGTAAGGAGATGTGAGACATCTATAAATAGGTGCATAACCATGAAACAACATGAAAGTAATCAGTGTCATGAGATCCACAGTTAAAATTCCATATTGTCCCGCTGATTTGAGGTCATGCCGTACAACAGCAGTAACAGTGGTAGCAGACATTATTGATTGCCTATGACCCAGGAAGTGCGCTTTGCATTTTTCACTGAAAGAATTTGTCTCTCTTAGGTCTTTAAATACTGGTAGGACTTGGGCCTAGAGGGCTGGTTTGATGGTAGAGTGGAGGGCAGGGACAGTGCTCCACGGAGAGATCTGCTTGCAAGAGCAAGGGCGTAGGAATCCGCACAGAAATTAGCAGGCCTTACAGATTGCTAGGGGTAGAGTGGGCAATGGCACCAAAAGACTTTAAATCCCATGCTAAAAGCGTGGCCTTAATTCTGCTGATAGGCAGTGAGAATCAGAAGTCCAAGCTTTTTGACGGGCAGTAATTGGATCGGAACTGGACTTTGGGAAGAGTGTGAAATATGGGAGCATCTAACAGAGGGACCAGTTAGGAGTATACAGCAGGAGTCCAGCTGGGCTGAAGACAGCTCTGAGGAGGGAAGGGAGATGAATCGGAGCTTGGTTAGGCTGTCACTGGTGACAGTTTGATTGTTCTTGGAAAGCCACAATAATGTTAAGTGAGCTTGAGTGAGATCTGACAGCCCGATAGGCTGGCTTTACCTCAACTCTGCAGAACCTTCACCAATGGTCAGTACTGCCTTTTCCCTCGCCTCTAAGAAAATCAGTATTTTAAGGGCACCACGTGGAACACATTGTTTAGCCTCCTGTGTGGGATTTCCTGGAGATCCAGAACCATGGCAGCTACTCTAATCTGCAAGAACAGCCCGGACATTTGATCCCCGTCAAAAGGCCAAGGAGTGACCCAGTTATACTTCTCTTTCTCTGCTGTGAGATGGTAGCATGGAAAACGGAGCAGTAATGTTTCTCCTTTCCAGTGTGAATAACAACAGGGTTTCGCTGACCAGGAACAAACAGGATTTGGATTCTGAGGGTGGCAGAGAACTGATTGTGTGAGGTAGAGGAGGCTGTGGCAGCAGTTTTGAAGCTGTTTTAAAAGGTGGCATGGTTTTATGAGACGATTGGAGTTCAGTGTGCCTTCCAAAACAATTATGTTTGGGGTTTAATTTACAAATGCTTCTTAGTATACTAAACACCTGGAGTAGTGATGCTCAAAGTAAGACGTGTTGTTCTCCAGAACCTTCTTGCTGGGTTCAGCCAGCTCTCGAGGATGTGGTGAATACTGCTGGAACGCAAACCAGATACATAAATCTCCACAAAGCTGGGAATGAATGTGATCTTCTCCTACTCTTTGTGGTCTGTCTTCACTAGGCCCATGTGGACAGGTCCTCAGAGTTGGAGCAACAATCATGTGGACAGAAGTGATTCTATCCATTGTGTCTTTCTCCACAACCATCAAATTTTCCTGCCCCAATGGTCCTTCCAAATACTGTTCCTGGATAAATTGCCTTGAGTTATAATACATTTAAAAGATAACTAACTTGGATGAGGAAGGATATATTGGGTACTTGTAGGGCATCTAGAATCTAGAATTCAGGAGGATTTTCACGGCTTTTTACCTCTGAATGTCAGGGAATGTTTTCCTGCTCATGGGCAAAGAGGTGTGACTGAATACCATATATAATAAAGTGAGTTCTGAGTTTGTGGATCACTAATTAACATGCTTGAGTTATCTTCAACTTTACTGGAATCATAATTCAAAGCTGATTTGGCATTAGTATACAACGGTATCACATTTCAAGCTCTATCAGATCTGAGTTATGTACTTTATCACTTTTTAACTGTTTAAATGACGTTCCTGTTAATAGGCTCTCTGCTTTAACATCAACAGGCAGATGGTTGGGATGGTTCACGTCTAGTTGAGTTTTCATGGCTAATTGGGCACACATGTTCTAAATTTGCCCCTCTACTTGGAAGTGAAGGATTTTACTTGGAAGTGAAGGATTTTGCTAAATATGAGCTGATTTGTTTTTTTTTTTTTTTTTTTTTTGCAATACCAGGCAGCTTATTTTCATCTGCTTAAGCAGTCTTAAAAGCATGAACCATTTTTCAGCATTATATCTTAACGTGTTAACTGTTTTGCTTTTAAAGAACAGATTTCTTTCAGTAGCTTAAATGAGAATTCACAGAAATCATAGCCTTTTAATTAAAAGCAATATGTTTCCATGCCAGATATTCTGAATAATTTCCAGTGACCCAAAAAAGAAACATATTTCTGGGCTGGAAGTGTGCATGTGGGACCCGACCCTTCAGAAGCCTGGCAGAAAGGCCTGATGGAGGATTTGAAACAGGAAAAAGATTAGTAAAGAGAACACCGGGGCAGTTTTCAGCTCAAATGATGTGGGTAGTAAAATAATTCTTTTCACCATGGGGTGGTTTGATGGAGAGTTGAGGTTGCTACACACTTGTAATGCTAACTGTGCCTCTGACTTCACCCTCTTTGAAGTTGTAAAGACAGCCCAGGAAAGCTGGATGTTTTGAACCTAAAACTAGCACAAGTCATTATGTTTCAAAACAATTCTAAGGGGTCTGACCAGCAGACTAAAACAAAAGACTCAGATGTTTCTAACTGGAAGGAGCCTTGAAAATTCTTGCCCCTGGCCATTACAGAGGCAGCTGTTGGGAAAGCAAATCTGCCTTGGGTGAAACAAAAAGGCTCAGGGCACCGGAAGGTAGATGATTTCTATTTTTAATCACTGGCTCTTAACTAGCTAGTCACCAGGCACATCAGCTAGTCTCTCCCTGTTTCTGTTTCCTCAGTTATTCTGATAGCGACTATGTGGACTTTAACCAGCTCACAAAGCTTTTGTGAGGACACTGATGAGTGAATGAGTGTGTATAGATGGTTCTTTTCATTATTTGTATCCTTTTATTTTTGCATTTTTAACTGTTAAAAAACATTACAGCATTATATAAATCAAAGTGTGTGTGTGTGTGTGTGTGTGTGTGTGTGTGTGTGTGTGTGTGTGTGTGTACCTGTGCATGTGAATGTGGAGGCCAGAGGTCAACGTGAGGTTATCTCCTTTAGTTGACTCTCTACCTTACCTTTGCAAGATAGGGTCCACCACGAAATCCACAGCTCACCAAACTGTCCAGACCAGCTCATCAACAGGCTCTGAGGCTCTACCAACTTGGCACCTCAGTGCCGTGGTCTCAGTGAGTGCTGCCACACTCGGCTTTTATATGAGTGCTGTAGATCCCAACTCAGGTCCTGCTTGGGCAGCAAACACTTTACAAATGGACTTTCTATGGATTTGAGTAATAATGTGCAGATAAAGACTAAGTTTTATTCCTTACAACAGTGGTTCTCAACCTTCCTAATGCTGCAACCCTTTAATACAGTTCCTCATCTTGTGGTGACCCCGAACCATAAAATTATTATCATTGCTATTTCATAACTGTAATTTTGCTATTGTTATGAGTCATAATGTAAATATCTATCTTTTCTGATGCTCTCAGGTGAGCCCTGTGAAAGGGTTGTTCAACACCCCCCCGCCAAAGGATGACGACCCAGGTTGAGTGCCACTGCCTTACAGCCTTGTTCCACTGGTTAGTTAGCACTTAACCTGGGGAAGGAAATGCTCTGTGGGTAGCATTGACTGACTGGTGGACTGACTGATGGACTGACTGAAGGACTGACTGACTAAATAAAAGTTCTCTTTGCTCTACTTTTCCTTTCTCCTCCAGAGAATTGGGCCAAAAATGCAACTTAAACATGTGGCTTGTGATTGTTTAAGAGTCTTAACCAGGTGCAGTGTGCTGGGACCCATCCAAGTTTGAGCTGTGTGCCTGAAGACAGTCTATTCTGACAAGGGTCCCAGCTCTGCATGCATGCAGGATGTTTGGTGGCTTTTTCCTGTGATAATTGGATGGGCTACTAGAACCCCACTTGTAAACACATCTCAAAGCCAGAGACACTTCCCTTCTCCCCTTCTCTGCTTCCCACTCATTCTACTGCGTCGCTGATCTTGCGCTTCTGATGAAGGGTAACCTAGGAAGCCAAGAGAAGGAGTCTTCCTGTACAGGAAGGGGGAGAAATTGATAAGCTCTTCCTTTCTTCCAAGAAAGGAAGGTGGATTTTACATTCCCGTCCTCTGCATCTGCATGGTCAGTGGTCAGCCGATATGACCCCTGGCTATCAGAGCTTAGATGAGAACTGAGACCACTGCTCAGGGCAGCTTGGCCTGCAGGGGAGAGAGGTGGTAACACTAATTCAGCTGAGATGGACAAACCCTGAACGAACGTGCAACAGATGGTGGTGACCTGGAGGTAGAGAGAGTGCCCGAGATGCACTACTGCAGTGGACATGGGACATTTGACAGTACACAGTCAGAAGTAGAGTAGTTGAGTCTGGAGCAGGGGAGAGACGCTGATCTCATTTTCTTTAGGTTTTACCTGTAGATATCAGACTTTAAGGTATGATTACTTAAGAGGGCTTCCTCCTAAGTCATCCCCCTTGTTACCCGAGATAAGTAAACTCAAGTTCAGCCTGGAGAAGTGATGAGTCCCAGGTCACAAAACCATGAGTGGCAAGGTTAGGACCCACGTCATTTAGTTCAGCACCTAATTCTAAAGAGGTGGGTAGAATTAGTTTCATGAAAGGTGCATTTATTGAGCACCTACTGGATGTAGCTGTGCAGTCACCTTTTCCCTTCCCTTCCCTTCCCTTCTCTCTTTTCTCTTCCTGAAAGGTTAATGCAGCCTTGACATCTATTTGGTGCCTTAACTGCCGGGAAACCTACCAGCCAGCAAGGGCTTTCTTGGGTTACCCTAGCAAGAGATCTCTGCAAGTCAAACACTATTAACTTTAATGAGGCAGCTTTGATGGCAGGGAAGAGACAGCCGACACCGTATTTCCTTAACAATAAACCACTCTGACAGATGAAAACAAACAGGCCCGAGATAACATATAGCATTTCAGGGACCAGGCAGAACAGGACCAATAATGAGCAAAGACGGATGTGAGTGGGTTTCTCCATCTGCCTTGGAAACTTGTAAAAGGTGGGGCTGTCCCAGACTCTGCTGCCTTGGAAGAATTTCTAGAGAAACCCAGTTTCATGAAGGGGCTCCCAGGAAACTCTTTACTGTAGCCATTGGATCTGCGTGCCGCTGGTGTCCTTTCCCAGTTCTGGAGATCTGGGCGCACTCCCTGCCAGGGTGCGACCCTTGTCTGCTGCTCTCCTCACTGAGAACCAAGCTTCTCGACTCCCGGAAACGTCCAGGGACTTGTTACTGCTGTGCAATGGAGCTGCTGGGACTTACTCTGTCTTGACAGTTCCTAATCCAGAACTTGGCCTAGCCCAGACATGCGAACAGCAGAGCCGGTCAGGGTTGGGCTAGGATTAGTGCTAACGCCCCCTGGAGGCTGCAGAGAGAGAGAGACAGTATGCAGATTCATCAGTCTTGATCATTAGCTATTAAATGCATACTTCAGCTACACTGTGATGACGGACAAATTAAAATTCTTTTTTAATTTAAATTCTCTATCAAGCCAGGTCAATTACAAATGCCCTGTGTTATGTCCTTTCCTTGGGGGCTGCTTTTGTGTGTGTGTGTGGTGGGAGAAAGGATTGTACAACTGTGCTTTTGAACTTTTGAAGAATTTTGTACATGCGTTTTTCTTTTGAACTCCACAGCCTTCCCTCAGAGGAAGTTTTTCCATGTTTCCGTTGGTTTGCCTGTGATCACATGTGTATTAGACGTCAGTCATGACTGAATGGATTTCAAGGCCCTGAAGGGTGTGTGTGTGAGAGAGAGAGGTAGGGATTCGGTGGGAGAGACAGACAGAGACGAGGCAGAGACAGATGGGGGGTGGTGGGGGAATGGGTAGTGCCTACAGAGCAAGAGCCCACCCTAAATTGCTTGCAGAATGCACTGGTAATTCCAGGGCCCCTGTTTAATCAAAATGCCATGTTTTTGACTCAGAAGAGTCTTTTAGCAAGTTGCTTAGTAAGTTGTCCACTCTCCTTCTTTCATAAGGATAATATTATTTATATTATGTAGGCACTTATGCAAACATTTCATTTAAATTTTATCCTTTAAAAACATATTTACTGTGTGTCTATGTGTGCGTGTGCACACAGGTACACGTGTGCCCCAGTGTATATGTGCATCTCAGAGGACATCTTCCCGCACACGTATGCCACAGATAGTGTATATGTGCATCTCAGAGGACATCTTCCCGCACACGTATACCACAGATAGTGTATATGTGTGTCTCAGAGGACATCTTCCCGCACACATATGCCACAGATAGTGTATATGTACATCTCAGAGGACATCTTCCTGCACACGTGTGCCACAGTGTATATGTGTATCTCAGAGGACTGCTTCCTGCACACATATGTCACAGTGTGTATGTGCATCTCAGAGGACATCCTCCAGGAGTTAGTTGTCTCCTTCCATGGTAAGTTCTGGGGCTAGGACTCAGGTGGCCATGCTGGGCGGCACACTTTCACCCAGCGAGCCCTTTCACTGTCTCTTATTTTATCCTGAAAAGACACACTAGCATCGTAGGTGCTCTTCTTACCGCCCCTGTGTGACAAGTTAGGAAACGGAGGCTTTGAAACATTCTGAAACATTCCTTTACTTCCCCAAGGTCACACAGCTGGTGACTGCAGTCCCAGAGTCTGTGCTTGTCCCCTGCACCCCACGGCTCTGCGTTTTTGTTGTGAGTGAGCAGAGATAAATAGCAGGATGAAGAGAGGCCTTGAGTCAGCCAGCCCTGAGGGCAAGAGGACAGTGGCAGTACTTACTCTGCCTACAAGCTCCTGGGCTGATGTTTATCCGCATGATCTCACGTCACCATGACAGTGATACTGCCAGGCTCAAGGAATCCTAATCTGCATGACATGTTTAGAAAGTGTTGTTTAACATCTCCAGGCCTCAGTTTCCGTATCAGTAAAAGGTGACAGTCATAGTTCCTTCCAAAGACGGCTGTGGAGATGAACAAGGTAATGCAGGGAGAGCACCTGTTCTTTAAGGGGATTCCAGGAAAACGACTACTTTATTATGATGAGGTAGGCTATTGTTATCCTTGCTTTGCTGACAAGAAAACAGAGCTCAGAGAAATTGGCCAGGCCCACATAGTAATGGAGAAACTGGGTTCGCCATCACCTCAGCCATCTCACTATTTTCAATTCCTGGGACCTTGCTCTTAGGCAGGAGCACTGAGCACCTCCCCATGTGGGTCATGGATAGACACCGACTAAAAAGTCCAGGCAGTCCAAACTTCCGGCTGTGTGATAAGGAGACGTTGATACACATGGAGCATTAGACACTACATAGTGAATTTTGACATTGGATCCTTTCTGGGTCTGCTCATTGGTAAGAAGGTATCTGTCACAATGGTGGGCAGGGCAGGAAGCCACCACACCCAGTCAGGCATCCCGAGACTGAAGAGCAGGCAGTTACAGTGCACTGCACAGTATCCATCAATTCCATGAGTGCTTCAACGTTTGAGGAAGAAACAGGCTTTGTATTAGTTGGTTTTGCCCAGCTGCAGGCTGAGGCAGATGTTCTGAGCTCATGCAAAGCAGGCTAGGCTAAGCGGGGAGGCTGGGCAAGTCGTGTGTGTTAGATGCATTTTCAGCTGGTGCTTTTAGCCTATGATGGGTTTTTCAGGATGTAATCTCATAGCAAGCTGAGGAACTTCTCTAACTAAACTCAGAGTTCTTATATGGATTACCTCACTCTTTCATCCCAGCCTCTTAGTGACTCTTTGAGACAGTTTTACCAATCCTAGTCTCCTTTGAGCAGGCTAGGAACTCGGGGCTTGGGGAGCCTCAGCCAAGGCTGCTGTGTGAAACTTTTCATTGTACTTGGCCTGGAATTCTTGACGCCCGAGTTTGAAAGAAAAGCAGACGTTCCCATTGCCCCTTCCCACACCCTTGGCTGACATCAGATCTCTGTCTGGTGTGACTTGTAATTAGCTGCAGCCTTGTGTTCAGGTCTCCAGTTGGGGGTGAGGGGATGGGGGCAGGGGCAGGTGACAACTCAGGGGACACATTCTCTCAAGAACATGCTCTCTTACTGCAATATGAGAATGCCTTTTAGAGGCCGGAGAGACTGGAGTTTGTGGGTCATAAATGGCAGCCCAGGACCAATTCCCAGTGACCCACTGGGATTTCCACACCATCATCCTTGTCCTCGAGATGCTTTGACCCTGGCTGCCCCAGGCTGACAACTGACATCACATTGAGCATTGTGGATGTGGGCTGAAGAGGTGGGATGTGTTAGACTCAGAGGTGCTGCTCCTGGTTTCCTGTCTTTTCCTGTCTGCCATCCAGACATGCAGGTGAAGTCACAGGACAGCCGGCATCAGAGCCCTGTGGAAGGTGGGAAGCACTGCGGGAGAAAGCATTCCCTGACCACGAACAGAGCAGCGAGGAAGCCCTCCTGGGCTTGTTTTTGAGACGGGAGGACGCAGGGAATGCTTGGTATCTTTGAGCGCCACTCTGCCTTCCCCCCTTCTGCACAGAACAGCCCGTTTCTGGTGTGCCTTTTATCAGCAGTGACCGTGAGCCTGGCTTACACAGTTCACATCTTTCAAAGGCCTTGGATGATTCGCTTTATGTGGATTTGGGTGTAGGGGACAGTCGTGGACCTTCTGCTCCTTCTGTCAACAGTAATTACTGATTGCTGCTGGCAGTGGCCAGGAAACGGGACTGCGTTAGCAATTCTTAATTGCACAAATCTCAAATCATCGCCCTCTAGTGGCTTCACTGGAGAACATCCATGTTATAGGGTAGGGCTGAGAGGAGTTCACATGCAAACTAGATTTAACCAGAATGCATGAAAGACGAGGATGAGGGCTAAGGAGGTGAGTCCGTGGGTAGAAGTACTTGCTATGTGCGTGTGGAGCTGAGTTCAAATCTCCAGAACCCACATAGAAAGCCAGGTGTGAGCATATGCACCTGTAACCCCAGCAGAGACAGGAGGGTCACTGGATCATGATGGGTGGCAGCCTAGTTCCAGGTTTAGTGAGAGTGTGCCACACATATATCCCAATATCCCCCCCCCTCTGTCACACACACACACACACACACACACACACACACACACACACACACACACACACACACACACACTAACATTTATTTTAGAACTTGAGAGAACAGAACCCCTAATCCTTACAGAGGAACATCCCCTTTTAAAGAATGTCTTGTATTTGCTGACAATTTCATACATGTATACAATGTATCCTGGACATACCGACTCCAGCCCCTCCCTCTGGGTCTCCTCAGTCCACTCGCTCCTGCTCTCACGATTCTCCCCTCTTTTTTCTGTAACTCGCTGAGTTCCATTATGCTGTCTGCGGGAATGCTGGCTGACCTTGTTGGCTTGACCTTATGCAAGTCTGACAGAACACCCCTTCTACCTCTGTCCCTTCCCCCTAGTCACCGATGAGCTTAGTCTAGAGTCCAATTCAGACTATTCTCATAAAAAGGGA
This sequence comes from Peromyscus californicus insignis, assembly GCF_007827085.1. Classification (NCBI taxonomy): domain Eukaryota; kingdom Metazoa; phylum Chordata; class Mammalia; order Rodentia; family Cricetidae; genus Peromyscus; species Peromyscus californicus. The sequence continues at coordinate 80,348,875 of NW_026294595.1, forward strand.
ACCAACACAGCCCCCCCCCCAAACCAAACTGCATTCTGGGCTCTGTATTCTTCCTCGGACCCTGCCTTCCAAGCCCCTTGAGTGTCGCTGCTGTTTGTTGTGCTCACCCACTGGTGACACGGTTGACTCCAGGCGTGCCACCAAGTCTCTCTTCCTTGCACAGCATCCCTTTGGCGCTGGTACTTCTCACTCTGTAACTAGCATTCTGTCCTGGTGTGGAGATAAAAATGCCGTTCATAGCACATGCACCTTAAGATCTAGCCTTTCCCATTTCTTCAAAGTAAGGACAGATCTTAATTTAATATGGTAAGTTGAACTGTGTGCTCCCTTCCTCGAGATTTTAACTTTACCCTTAAGTTGACTCTTGCCTATTCTGTGACCTTGCACCCTAATTTTTCCGTTTACTTCCTGGACTGCATTTGAAGTGTCTATAAATCACCTCTTAGGTCAGCCCTTTCCTTGAGATGAATAATATTTGTATTCTTGTCATGCAACACGGTTTTACGACGATGCCAATTTATTATTTTTCGGCAGTCTAGACTTGCGCTCTGTTTTCCTTTCATTTTTCTTTTTCAGTGTTGGACGCACAGCGAGTCTTTTCTCTTAGCCTTGGTGATGGTGATCACTTTAAAGGACAAATTTTTCACTTCCCTAGGCAGACTCAGAAAATGGCACGTGGGACAGACGGTCTAGGTGAGTTGACCCAGTCTGATGTGGGTTCAGAGCACCGGGCCCAGGCAGGGACTGTCACATGGAGGGGCAGCCGGAAGGGAAACAGGCACCGGCATGAATAGACTGTCCCCCGGTTCTTCAGTTGGCCGCGAGCAGGTTTATTGCCCCCACTCTAATGTAGGACCCTGCTTTAATTCAAATCACATACTTTAATGATCTCATGGTCATTGATTTCTTTCCAGGGACTTTCAGGTTGCATGTGGAAAAGTCAGCGAAGCAGAAATCAGTTCTGATGACCTTGTCCCTGAAGCCGCGAGGGAGGGAATTCAGCATTGAGCAGAAGGCGGGTGAGGCAGATAGGGTTTTGACTTCAATGTTATCTTCTAAGAACTTAGCTTTTCCTAAGGGCCCAGTTCCCATGGTACCATTCCTCCCTCTTATGAATGATGCGTGTGCCCATTGTTGCTTGTATCTTTAGGAGATCACTTGGTGCCTGGTGTTCTCTGCTGGAGGTCTTGGAGTTCCAATGATTTATGCCCTTTCATAGTGTTAGTTCATCCAGCACTTGCCTGCGGACTCAGCAGAATTGACACATTAGGGTCTTCAGAGTGCTGAGTAACTCATGAAATGTCCAGGGCATGGCCCATGTTGACTGTGGGTAGATGTAGCACGTGACAGAGACAGGCCCTTGAAGGCAGGTGACTTCCTTGTGTGACTGAACAAGTCAGATATGTTTTTTAAGCCTTGCAGTTAATTTAAAACGGAAATAAGAAGTGTAGACTGAGAATCAAAGTGATGCCCATAAAGTCTTTAGCAATAGTGTTCCATGAATGTCAGGTGTTACAGTTATGGGAATGGAAGATCCATTTAGAGGATCAGTGTGAGTCATGCAGACTGAGCCAGAAAAGACTGAGCTGAGCTGAGCTGAGCTGAGTGGTTCTGGAAACCTCCCAAGACCATCTCAGCTCAAACTCAAGGTTGTTGGGAGGCTTGTATTAGATACGAGGTGTCCTAGATGTGAGACATGGAACTCACTATGTTAGCCGATTCCCCATGCTCTAGGTCTCCTACAGCATTACATCTTGACTCTAGGAAACCTTTCAGCCAAGTTTCTCTGGCACAAGAAATACTTAAAGAAAAGAAGTCCTCTTAGGTGGATACCCTCCCTCCAAGTACATGCCAAGCATTTAATGCTTCCTTTCAAGGCTGAGGAGATGGCTCAGTTATTAGCTATTTTTTTTCCTATTGCTGTCATCAAATATGCTGACACAAGAAACTTAAGGGAGGGGTTCACAGTTCAAGGTACAGTTCACAATTGGTTGAGAAGTCCTAGTGGCAGGAGCGGGAGGTAGCTGGCCTCATTGCATTCAGTCAGGACGCAAAGAATGATTGGTGTTAGTGCTCAGCTCACTTCCTACAGTTGCAGTCCTGGATCCTAGCCCAGGGAATGGCACCACCCACCATGATTCCAACTTCAATTAACCTAATCAAGATGGTGTGCCCACAGGCTTGTTCCCTGCATGATTCTAAGTCTCACCAAGTTGGTCACCAAGATTAATCCTTACAGTAGGTAGAGGACTTGCAGTGTAAGTTCTGAGACCTGAGTTCAGATCCCCAGAACCCGCATAAAGTCAGGTGCTGTAATGTGCATTTGTATCCCCAGTGTTTCTACGGGGAGTTGGGAGGTGGAGAGAGGAGACTCTTGAGAAGCTCAGGGACCAACAGGAGACTGTCTCAGACAGGGTGAAAGTGAGGAGAGAAGCGACGCCTGGATTGTCCTCTGACATCCACAAAGTAACATGACATACAGGGGTCACACAACTATTGTGACATCCAGGCACCAGCTCACATTCTCTGTCTGCCCCTCTCTCCTCCCCTCCTCTCCCCTCCCCTCCCCTCCCCTCCTCTCCTCTCCTCTCCCTCCTCCTCCTCCTTCTTCTCTCCCTCTCTCCTTCTCTCTCTCTCTCTCTCTCTCTCTCTCTCTCTCTCTCTCTCTCTCTCTCTCTCTCCCCCATCTCCTCTCTCTCCTGCTTCCCCCAACAAGATAAAAAAAAAACTCAAACAAAAAATGCATTTTCTTTCAGAAATCAAAACTGCAGAAGCTTTTGTCTCCACAGTGTACATATTGCTGTTTTTTCAAAGTTAAACAATTGCACTTATTGTTGCAAAACAATAAATGGAAAGTTCTCTGAATCTGTCCCCTGTGGAATAAAATGCCCCAATTGGGAAGTGGTGCACAGTACTGGTGAAGTTCTTTTGGGACACCAAGTGCTTTGGATGTCAACAACCTAAAGGTGCCATTACTGTGGACCTTCTGGGTGTCTTGGCCTCGTAGTCTGCTGCTGGGCAGACTTTTTTTTTTTTTGGCTTGACTTCCCTAGAGGATTGTGTTTCTTTTGTAAATGAAGAAGGAAGCTTCTGGCTGTCGCTCTCTGATGGGCAGCGAGAGGAGAGCAGGAACCCTGTGTCATGGCAGTTACGTGAGAGCTCATCGAGTCAGGCAGGTCTGTGAGGAGTGGCGACACCCTTCCTGGTGTGAGCGGCCTGCTCGCTGCTCACACACACAAGCTTGATTTATAATCCCAGTCGGACAGCATCTGAGTCTAATTACCTGGGTATATGAAAGTTCAGAGGCTCTCAAGCAAGTTAGCCATTCAGGGATGCACTTTACCAGAAGCAGATGGGAAAAATAAAACACTTTAGTTTATGAGTATTTTTCTATTCAGGGGAAGGAGAAAGAACAAAAAGAGTTGCCAAATTGATCCTTGTCAAGCACTAATTAAATATTATTCATGATTAATTTTGATGTTGATGTATTCAGTGTTTTAACAGTGTCATAAATATCGGGAAGAATGAAATAACTCACTTCGTGTAGCGTAATAAATCATACACACTTCTGTCCCCATGGGGCCTCCTGAGCCAGCCTGATTATTGTTTTTAAAAATAACACACTTGCTAGTGACTTTTCTGGAATGTTCTTCATGGATGTGAAGGAACAATTTCCTAATCACGCTTTGAAGTTGTCATTTCGTCTGCTTAGACATGGTGAGAGACCCATGGGAATTTATTGTAATAGTCCCCACTTCGATACATTTTTGCAATTTTCTATGATAAATATTTGAACAGTATTTTGGGAGGAGGAGCTCAGGGTTATTTCTTGAAAAAAAATGACAACTAGCCCTCACTGTTAGCCTATTTTATTAATCATGTTAGAATATGTAGTGATTCCAGTTTGGGGTTGACGAGCAGTGGTGATAAAAATAATGAGAGTAGCTCCTGTTTAATTGGATGTCACCGTAGGCAGTGTCCAAAGCAGGCCTTCTACATTCTCCTGCATTCTCTAAGACCTGTGTGTCCAAAGTAGACCTTCTACATTCTCCTGCATTCTCTAAGACCTGTGTCCAAAGCAGACCTTCTACATTCTCCTGCATTCTCTAAGACCTGTGTCCAAAGCAGGCCTTCTACATTCTCCTGCATTCTCTAAGACCTGTGTCCAAAGCAGGCCTTCTACATTCTCCCGCATTCTCTAAGACCTGTGACCTTCTACATTCTCCTGCATTCTACATTCTCCCGCATTCTCTAAGACCTGTGTGTCCAAAGCAGGCCTTCTACATTCTCCTGCGTTCTCTAAGACCTGTGTGTGTAGCTCAGGAGTAGAGTGCTTGCCTAGCATGGCCGAGGTTCTGTGTTCAATCCCTGGTACTGGGAAAATGAAAGATTGTTATATAGGCTATAGATAGGTTAAATATTTTTGTTCTTAGTTTGAAGACGAGGAAACAGAAACTCAGGGAGATTAAATTGTTTGATAAAAGCCAGTCACTCAACGGCAAAAGGAGGTCTCTGATGTTCCAAGGTGAATCCTTCTATTTTCATTTTAAAAGGGACTACATTTGCTTACATGGTTGGGCTAGGGCCATACATTCCAATAATTTGAACGGGGAGGAGACTTAGAGATGCTGTGGTCCAAAGATGCTAAGTAGATGATATGCCTGCTCTCGCCCCTCTGCCTGTGGTGGCAGCAGACATTACTAATTAAATGTGGCATTTACACTGATTCAAAATTCTGTTCAACACAGTGTCTGAGATGGCTCGGATGGCTCAGAGCTGGCCCCTGGCAAAAATCAACCCATTGTTTCTTTTTCCTTTTTCTTCGTAACAAACAAGACAACTGAGTCCCAGAGAAAGTCATAACTCACTCAAGGCCTCATCGATGGTCATGAACAAAGTTCTCACTGCTCTTGATATAGATTCTGGGCGTCTTCTGTCTGATTCTTCTTCCACGTGTTCATATACATTAACAGCAGCTGCTTGGACAATGTGGGATCAATATTGGGTATGTATGAGATGGGTAACAACATTGCCCAGCTCTAAGATAGTCTGGCTGTGGATTAAACCAGGTCAGTTCTCAGAAGCATCTGCTAGTTTCCTAAAACAGAACAAAGCCCGAGGCTGAATTTAGTCAAACAGCTGCATCCATGGGCCCCACTGCCCCTAGCAACAGAAGTCTGCAGTCCCCAGTCACTTTCCTCAGGGACACATGTGGAAGGCTCTGTTCTGTCCAGTCCAGGAGAATGACATAAAGCAGACAGCCGGAGCCGTCCCTCACCAGCCACACCTTCCCCCGCGATGGTGGACTTGGAAACCACGCAGCTGACCCCTGCTATTCCTTCTCCCAAAGGACATTTAGATTCAGACTTCTCACACGGTCTCAGGCCCCCTGTCTCCTTTTCTGAAGATGTTAGGGTCCTTGAATGACTTTTCCCCACAGTATTTACCTTGGCAGTAGAAATCCTGTCTATGGAATGTGGGCTTTCCCTAAATCTTAAGGTCTTTGGTGATTTTGTGGATGGGTTTCTATCTTCCCCAAGAGACCCAGAAATGAGGCAGAAATTTCTAGTGGAATTTGTGTCTTTTTAAAAATATGTATCTGTGAATTAAGCAGCTAATAGAAAGCCATGTAATTTGTGTGACGAGTGACAGTGTGAAAATAACTCACCCATGTCCTGTTAAGAATTTGCATGCATTATGCTCGATACAGTCGTTCGTCACCCATAGACCGTTAAGATGGAGTCGCCAGTATTTTCTTAGGTATTGTTTTTCTATTTATTTATTTTTTTATTTTTGCTGTTTGTTCCTAATTTCTTGGTTGTTAGTGAAGAACATTAGGGCAAAGGATTATTTCACACATAGACACGGATCAAATGTGTGGGAGGCGAAGTGACCTAGTCTAGGGGCTAATAAAAGAAAAACTGTTAATGAAAGAAACTACTATTGTGAAAGGAGCTTCAGGTTGGGATCTGTGTATGCTTCACTGGTTGGCATTTCAGATAAGATATGTGCCTGTGGAAGAGTGGATAGAGACAAGGGAGAAGAGCAGGAAGTAGTTTGTCGTTGGAGGGACTCAGGTCCTGCTGGGTGTGTGCCAGTAAGGCAGGCAGGCTGACTTGAAGTGATTTACAGTAGTTTTGGTTTCTTTGCTAAGCTGTGTAGCAGTGGGGAGATGGTTGAGTCAGGAAAGTGCCTGCCCCACAAGCATGAGGACCCAAGTTCAGGTCTCTACGGATCCCTGGAGCTCCTGACCATCCTGTCTAACCAACTGGTGAGCTCTTGTCTGGGTAAAAAATCCTTCTCAAAAAACAAAGTGGAGAACAATGGAAGAACTCACCTAGTGTCACTTACAGAAAGAATCTGTACATGTATCTGCATGAATACACACATACCACACACACACCACACATACACTACACACACACACCACACACACCACATACATACACCCATATCACATACCCACACCACACATATACACCACACACACATCACATATACACACCACACACATACTACACACACACACACACACACACACACACACACACACTACACACACACCACACACACACACTATACACTCACCACACACACACTATACACACACCACACACACAAGCATATGGATGCATGCACATCAGTTATTCATTCCTATTAAGGATGCTAAGGAAAGACTACAATAGCATATCAAATCCATTTGGCTTCAATTGTGGTTAAACTAGATATTTATGCTTCTACACAGTGAGTTAAGGAAAAGAGTGATAATGAAGTAAAGGCAGCATTGAAACAGGACAAAAGGAGATGGTGCCACACCTATGAACAATATTCAGAGGACATGGACTGAAGGTTCCCTTAAGACTTTCCCTTCTCCTTTAGTGACTGGAAATGACTAGAGATGGCCTGTGTCTACACAAAGCATGGGATGTAAGTCATAGCAGCAATGGGGGGAGCTTCAGTGGGTTTAGAGACAAGCTGCATCCACTTCCCCTTTGTCTTTTTGATAGGCATCCTCACTAAATGGAGAGGCCAAGATAACCTGAGCTCCCTTTCAGCCTTGACTTCCAGACATAGTCAGAGTTCCAGGAGACTGGAACTGACTCCACTTTAACTGGGGTGCTCTGGGAAGTTTTATGCAGTTCTGATTCTCTTAAAAAGGTTATTAATGCTATAAACCTACCTGCTATCGCGTGTGTGTGTGTATGTATGTATGTATGTATGTGTGTGTGTGTGTGTATGTATGTGTGTATGTGTGTGTGTGTGTGTGTGTGTGTGTGTGTGTGTGTGTGTACACTTGTCAATGTGGTTCATGTGTGTGGACTGTGGAGGCCAGAGGGCAAGCCCAGGTACCATTTCTCAGGTACTACTAACTTCTTTACTTTTTTTTGTTTTTGAGATAGGGCCTCTCATCAACCTGAAATGTGCCGAGTAGGCTGACTAACCAATGTCTGCCCTTCTCTCCTCCCCAGCACTGGGATTGCAAGCACAGGCCACCATGCCAACTTCTATACGTGGGGTTTGGGGATTGATCACAGGTCCTCCCTTGCAAACACTTTCCTAACAGAACTTCCCCAACCTTCTCTCTTGACATGGACGAAGTGGCTTCTTTAGAAGAGTCACACTTGTTCAGAGTGACAACTGGACCGTGAAAGCAGAACCAAGCATCATTTCTCTTCCATCCTTCTTGGGATCTTTGGGGCAGCGCGACAACATCCTGTAGGCAGCACAGGGAGAGGGTCACAAGATGAGGTGAGGAAGACTCTGGAGCCGATTCTTAGAAAAAGGGAGGAGGCTGGCCAGAGGGATGGGGTGGGGAGTCAGGGGCATTGGCCCACGTCTAGACCCAGAGAGGAGAAGAACATGACTGACTTCAGGGAACTGGGCATGGTGCTGCCTGCCTATGCCAGGCACTGTGACCATACCGCAGCTACCAGAACAGACAGATAGCTGTTTGGTTAGGGTGCAACGTTGGGTGAGGAGAGACATGGAGAGTAGAACCAGCCCACCAAAGGTTAGAAAGGCCTTACTGGAAAGGGCACTTTTGACAAGTCATTGTCCACTATGATGACAAGCCATTGTCCACTATGATGACAAGCCATTGTCCACTATGATGACAAGCCATTGTCCACTATGGTGAGGAAAGCTTTGATATTGAGAATTGTGGCAAATGCGGGCTTTGGGTGTGTTTGCCTCATTTAAAGGGATGGCTTCTAGATCTCTAGTAGCTCAGTCAACTTTGAGGGCTTTCCCTTGAGTCTTCCTGAATCTACTGACCAGAGGGCATCTGTAGTCTGAGATGATGATGATAACGATGATGAGTTTGTTTTGTTTTGTTTCTGAGACAAGGTCTCCTGTGGTCCAGGTTGCCCTCAAACTCTCTACATAGCCAAGGACGCCCTTGAGCTCCTGATCCTCCTGCCTCCACTTTCTAGGTGCTGTGATTACAGGTACCGCTATTAGCCCGTGATTATAAACAGTGTTACCTGGCTCTGGGAGTAGGGAGTGATGGATGGCTAACCTTGGATGACCTCTGATCTTGAGTCACAGTTAGACTGGTAAAAGCTGACCCCTGACTCTGAGCTTTTCTCCTTGGATGAGGATGCATGCATCTCAGAAGACTGTCTTCCTAGACTTAAAAACATGCATGCTTCTTCTTGCAGAAATCCATCACTCGCAGCTGTTTACACAGAGCTGGGGAACTACCATTCTCTAAGCAAGCTCTTTTTCTTTCTGATCACTGTAGACACAGCCCCTGCTGGTCTGATGAGAGTGCAATATTAGAGCTCAAGAAACAGGCTGAGCCAGCAGCCGGAGGTAGGCTCAAGGCTTTCTGGAAGAGTCTAATACTTTATGGATAGAAGATAAAGAGAGCCCAAGAGCACACACAGTATCTTTACTGATAAATACAGCTATTTAAAACTATGGTGACAAACCCCTGTCATCTGCTCCAGCCTTGAAACAGAACAAAGTCCACTTCTCTTGCCCATTCTAGAAGTCAACCACTTCTTCCCATTTTATTTATTTTTTTAAAAGATTTATTTATCTATTTTATGTATATGGGTGTTTTGTCTGCATGTACATTGTCTGCCCACCAAAAGAGAGCATCTGATCCCATGGGACTACAGTTATGGATGGTTATGAGCACCAAGTGGGTGCTGAGAATTGAACCCAGGACCTCTGGAAGAGCAGCCAGTGCTCCTAACCACTGAGCCATCTCTCCAGTCCCTTGTCTTCCCATTTTAAAATTTGCACTTGGTGCCGTCCACTTGAAGAGTTCAAAATGAAAAGAGACTATCTGGTAGACCTCCTTGGACTGCCCAAAGTCAAGAAGCAGCATCCCTGCTTGCTAGCTGGAGACCTTGTGTCTCTATGCCTGTGAATGGAGAAATGATACACCTCCCTAGAAGAATTTGGAGTGGGGGGTTCAAGTAAAAGAAGGTGGCAGCACTCTTGGTTAGTGTGCGATGTGCAACAGCTGTCGTATCATCAGACGGGTGTGTTTGGGGGTCCGTATCACTGTCCTCCCTAGACATAGTGATGGTCACAGCTTACACAGAACAGAGTTGAGGGAAGCTGAGGCATTTTACTGGAAGGAAGGTGAGGCTCCTCCCACTGCGGGGGGACAGAGCTGAGTGCTGGAAGAGTTAGCTGGTTTGGTTGAGGTCTGGCAGGACCTGACGGAGCAGGCACACAGTCACCAATATTCCCACAGAAACCTTGCTTTTGCCTGCTGCCCGATTGCATCGTTCTTACACCAAGGACACCGCTGAGAGACATCCCCAGAAAGAGTCCACATTCTTCCCATTGGAGAACTCCCCTTCCTCAGTAAATCCAGATCCTGCCACCTGTGTCCTGCCACGAGACTGCTGGGACATGTTTGGTTTCTTGGTGTAGGACTTGGCAGGCAGGGAACTGCTGATGGGGACAGCCAGGAGGGGTTGTCACTGATGTCTGACAGTTCCTGGAAATCCCAAAGCCCGTGGCACTCAAGTGTGAGCTCCTTGCTGAATTGGGAAGATAGTTACCAACAGCTTGGAAAGTGGGGGCAGCAAGAGCTATCAGGATGTCCTGCAACTTCCTGTGCGGTTTTTTGTGTGGGGGTTGGGCTTGGTATCACTGATGTTCCCATCCCTGACTGTTCCTGCTCAGGGCACAGCCTCCAGCAGGTTTGTGGAGTCTCTCTAGTTTATGGGACTAGGTTACCCTTGCAAAGATTCTGATCTCATGACTTATAGGTTCCTTGTTAGAATGGGCCTAAAATCTCAGTTTGCATTACAGCTGAAGTGCCACCTGTATGAGTCCTTAGAGATCTATCTTACAGTAGCTGAAGGACTTTGGTATAAGCTGCTTTTCCAAGTGTCCTGGAGCAGGAAGCTCCCTTTCACAGTATCAACACTTCCTTTCTGTGAGGAAGGGGTCACCACCAGTCACAGCCAGGGTGTCATGTGGTTAAAACAAGTTGGAGACAGCAGCATGCACCTGTAATCCCAATGATCTGCCAGTGAAATGGGATGTGGACACAGGAGGCACAGCCAGCCTGGAGTATGCAGTGCAGGAGCAGAACCGGAAGAGAGATCCTGCCTCAAACAAAGTGGAAGGTGAAAACAGATTACAGAAAGTTCACACACACATGGCATGTGCCACACACATATACACCACACACATACACACACACACACACACACACAACCATACACACATCACACATATACCATACACACCACACACACACACCATACACGCATACACACCACACATATACCACACACTACATACAGACACCACACAGATAACACACAGACACCACACACACCACATACCACACACACACAAAAAAAACACTAAACAAAAAATACTTCAAAACATATGAGTGAAAAAATCAGTTTTAATAGATTGTCTTTTCATGAAAGCAAAAAGTCTTATTGAAACAATTTTTTAAAAATTGTTTTTTCAAGAACTATTTTCAAGTGGGTGGTTACTTAGAGGTCAGAGTTCTTAGGTCTAGTTTGAGGGCAGAAACTGAAGGAGACAAAAACCAAAAGCCCACAACAGAAAAGGAGATTCCTGGCGTGACTTAGATTATAGGATCCATGTCTGGGCCGTGGACACGGCGGCCTCCATTACAGAGCCAAGCAAAAGGCTCCCTCCTGGGTGAGTCCTGGCTCGCCAAACTCTCTTAAGTCACCTGCCTGTGTGGGGTGATTTTGTTGGAGCTGGCCCTAGTGTGGGAGGTGAGCCAGGGTGGAGGTGGGGTGGGGATAACCTGGTATCATAACATAAGAGGAAGTCCAGGTCCTTGCCGAGGGCTGGTTATTCCAGTCTGGTGGGGTTATCATCAGCTGGGCTGTCTGTCTGTCGTGCCCTCTGATGTCATCTTGCTGACCTCTTCCTCTCCACAGGCTGGTGGGCCACTCTAGTCATGCTCCTTGACCATGACCATTGCTTCTTTGTACAAGTTCAAACTCCCTTTCCATTCAAATTGTTCTCTTCTTTTTTGGGGTGTGTGTATGGTGTGTAACAGTTTTATCAAAATGCAATCCACATGCCACAGTCAAAATGCTCCTCATGCCCATTTGAAGTATACTATTGGGTGGTCTTTAGACCACATGAGAACTTAGAACATTGTCACCCTAAAAAGAAACCCTGCTTGCTTCAACCCTTACTTTACTTCTTCTAGACAATCCATAGAAATGGAGTTGTGTTCTGTATTGCGGTTGCTTCTCTCACTCAGCACGAAGTTGCCAAGGTCCTCCTGTACTGTGACATGTTTCAGTGCCTGATTCCTTTTTGTGGTCATAGTAATATTTTACCGTGTTGGAATCCCACATTAGAGTTATTCTGTTAGGAGCTGCTTGGAATGGTGCTGCCAGGCATTTGTGTACGAATTTTGTGCATCTTTCTGATTTCATTTCTTTTGGGTGCATGCCTAGTGGTGGAATCCTGCTGGATCCCGGTGCTAACTTTTGATCTAACTGATTGAGGAACTCTTGGGCAGTTTTTGCAAAGTGGATGCACCGATAGTGTAGAGTGGTCTGTCTTCTCTCTCTTGTTGTCAGCACTTATTATTCTCAGTTAAAAAACTTAGGCCCATAATGGGAGAAATCCGCGGAAGTCTGCTTAAGAAATATTAGGGAGATTTATTAGGATAAATTGAGGAAATACACTCACGAATACAGAACTGAGTAGACAGCTGAAGTTGTCCTCTGTTCTGACCAGGAGCAAATCCACCTGGTGGTTCCATCACACCGACAGGAAACAGGGCCTTGTGACCCCTCTCCCTTTCCTTCTAAGAGGTCCTATACAACAGCAAGAAGCACCTCTTCCTCTGGGCCGTATAGCCCAAGGTCATGGGCGGAGCAAATACCACTACAGGCCCATCCTACTGAGTGTGCAAAGGAGTCACATTTCCTTCTCATGGAGTATTCGTCCATTGTTAATTTTAAGGTGACTTTCAAACTATGTAATCCGGCTTATTTACATCCTACTAGGGCATATACTTTTTTAAAGAGTAAGATAAATTATTTAATATTTTTCTATAGAAAGATGAGATACTCTGTGCAGTAGATCTCTCGAGAATCCTTTCCTTATAATTGCTTTATCAATGGGGACTTTATAAACCCAGTGGAACCGCTGAATGGATTAAGGAAGAGGTTACCTTTGGGCAAGAGCAGCCCTGACTGCTCCCTCACGTGGTGAGGCCACAGTTGGATCCCTTAACATCGTCTGTCCATTCTCAGATTTTCTCCTTTATGACTCCAGCAGCCCATTGGAAATGACTGTTACAGAATGAAGATCCCTGTTGTCAATTAGACATTGACTGTGGCCCTGGGCAGGGGGAGGTATAAGATGGCCTTGGGTCCCTCACGCCGGAACCTAAGAAACTCGTGACATGGTGCTGTGAGAGACATGCATTTAAACACATTGATTCCCATTAGATGTAGTAAATGAGGAAAATTATAGCTCATGGTGTGGAGCAACCTCTGTAAGAGGCCCAGTATATTTTGTTTTTTTAAAATAAATTTTGGACATAGCCAGCTGATTAAGGATTGAAAGACGACGTCTTTTCCCAACAGTTCAAGTTATCACAAAACTCACTGCAAACCACTGCTCTGTGGATGAAATATGAGCTGTCTTAGGAACACTGGTATCTGTGGCATTCTCATTGGGAGCTGTGTTTCAACAGCCCTTGTTTTTGTCTGGTAATACGAGATAAATATTTCCTATTGGCCCTTTTACATGGATTATTCCTGTTAATTCCCACAGCTACCTTACAGGGTATGATTATCACTACCCATGCCTTACAGATCAAACAACAACCCCCAAACTCAGCTGTAAGGGGGTGAATGCACCATCTGCCCAGGGTTTGAAAGCATCAGTCTGGCCAAGGAGTCTGGAATACTGGCATTCTAGAAAATATCACTTAAAAAACAAAGACAACGTGATGTGATAATTAGGGGCCAGGGAGATGACTCAACCCATATACTGTTTTCTGTGCAAGCCTGAGGACCTGAGTTCAGATTCCCCAACTTGTAATCCCAGAGCTGGGAGAGTGGAGACAGGAGGATCCCCAACACTTGGGGTTAGTCAGTCTAGTTAAATTGGTGAGTTCCAGGCTCAGTGAGAGAGCTTGTCCCCCAAAATAAGATGGAGAGTGATTGACAAAGACCAAAGACACTGAGCACCAACCTCTGGCCTCTACATACATGTGTACACTCATGCATGTGCACACATATACACACTCGAACATGTACACATACATACACACAGACACCAACACAGACCCCCACCTCCAAACAAACAGACAGACAACCCTGGCAGTTTTGCAGCCCAGCAGCCCAGTAAGATTGAAGAAAGCCTTGTTAATCTGGCCCGCTTGTACTTGAGGACATGGCTCCCTTTCTCCAAGATCGCTGGTTCTGTTTTCTTTTAAATGCACTGGCTTGCCTCAGGTCAGGCTGCCCTGTCTATCCTTCTGTCCTCACAATTTGGGGGAAGAAGGTTCAGAATGAAGTGAGGCATCTCACATGCACAGTACCTTCCCAGTGAGTGCACTGGAATCCAAAAGCCAAGCTCACTCTTTCCACTCCCCTGTCCCTGCACCCCAGGAACAGGCCATGAAAGGCATTCAGAACTGTGGTCACCTGAGGAGAGTGGGGCTGGGACTCTGGCATGGGAACCCCTCGGAAGGTGAGGAACAGATCTGCGGGTGGTCCAGGACACCATTGGGGCACAGGCTTTCTCTTGCCACAGATGGCCAGGCTCTAAACCAGTTTTCTTCTAGAAATTCTCTTACGGCAAGCGCTATTGTCGTAAGCACATAATTAATTACCGTCTGTCCAGGTTACCTTTCAGTGAAGTGGCTGTTAGGGGCTATCTTGTGTCCCTTTGGGACAAGGCTGTCATCCCTGTTAAATGGATGAGTTTGCAGGCTTGGAGGGGTTAGAGAAGTTGGTTGGTCTCATCATGATCCAAAAGGTAGAGTCGTGAGTCAGTGTGAGGATGTACTTCATTTATATTTTGAAGCTTAGCATCCTGGGTCCAGCACTTCTTTGTGGGGTCTTGGTGTGGCGTCTCAGCAGATGAAGGAAGAAGGCCATGCTTCAGGCAGGGTGGTTGGAACCTTAGAAGAAGGTCTGTTTTAGGTGATGATTTCCCCACCAAGACTCAGCAGCCTCAAGACAAGCAAGTGTCATGTTTGCTGACTTTATGCCCCAAATTTGGTCCCCCCAAGTGACTGAAGTGGGAGAGTAAGGAGGTCTAAGCAACGTTTCTACAGACGTATAGTCTTTAGTGGCTAGAACTCTGACCTAGTGTAAGGCCTGGGCTGGGATTCAGACCCTTCCACCTCCTGCTCACATACAGGGTCTGCCTTCATTTGTAACAAGGACGCTATTCTGCCCGTTTTCCAGACTTGGTGGGAGGACAGTGCCTAGTCTGGTAAATGCTGTGGGTTATTGGCTGCAGCTCTTTCCCCACCTATACCCATGCCTCCTCCCCTTCTATACACCCCTAGAAGGTCCTTCTTGCCACCTTGCCATCTACCCTCTTTGAGACCCTGGTATTTTAAGGAAACACATTCAGAACGTGCACAGATTCTTTCACTGTTTGTTCGGGGGCGGGGCGGGGGGGCGGTCTTTAGGCTCCAGCTCCTCTTTGGAAAAGGGTCTCCCAAGGTTGTGTTGACACCTCTCTGGGGCCAGAGTTGCTCTATCAATTCTTTATTAAGACCAGCTATTTTTTATTTATAATGCCCGTGGGTTCATTAAAAATGGCACTTCCTATAGGGGATACCCGCAAAGCTTTTAGCCAGTTTTTTTTTATCAAGTTGTTAGAGTAGATATGAATATTTTAATAGTGAGAAAGAGCAGAGCCATCAAGGAACTTAATTTGTTCTGGAATCTAAATGACAGGCTTAACAGGGGGGCCGAGTAGTTCAGTATAATCAGTCCTGATAGTGGAGTAAGGAATACAATTAAATGGGCCAGGGAGCTTTCTAGAAGGGCCCCAGGGGGATTCTTGTGGCTCCAGGACCATCTCATCCTTGTAAGATCTAGCATAGCCACAGGCAGCATCCAGACCCAGTTAAGTCCCCAGGAAGCCAGGAGAGTGGATTTGCAGAATCTATTTTTTTTAACATTTATGGAATACTTTTCCCCAGCTGCTGGTCTCGTTAAATTATGTACAAAACCATGGATAAGCCAGCTCACTGCTGCCCATCCCCAGAGTGTTTGTGCCTTCAACCTTGATTACAATGGTAGAGTTTCTCAATGTAATTTAAACAATGTCCACTTGGGGGTGCTTTATGATTGAAGTTAAATTCCACATTGGGTTTTCTCCACCCACCCCTCTGCAATTCCTCCCTCTAGATTCTGAAGTTGTTGCTGCCTTTTAAAAAAGCTTCTTCCCTCCCAGCTGAACTAGTTTATAGGTGAAAATAAATCCGGGTAGGACTGACCTCCTGCTGTTCTTTGCATGAATGTTTGGCATACAGGCACAGACTGCAATACATAGTTAAATAACTGTACGCCCCACGGCACCAGAAAAACAAACCCTCCCCTGAAGGTTTATTAATATGGCCAATGGCAAAAGAGATAAAAAATGTAAAATCAGATGTCTGAGCAGAAAACTGGAGGAGAGCGTTTCACAGGGTGCCCCGCCTGTAACTTCCATCACTCTTTCTCTCTGAAATAGGTGGGGTGCAGAGGTCTAATGAAGGACAGTCCACTGCTGCCTGGGCACAAGTCCAGGTTCCAGATGGTCTTTGGGGGTCTACCCACATCTGGACAGTTTTGACATCATAGGAAGCTAGTTTGGGTTCCTAATTAGAACATTTGCTAGAAAACATTGCCACACTAAGGGTGCATTATTAACCTGTTCTACTATGGAATAAAATGAAACCAATTATGATTCCATTTTTACAAGAGTGTCTGTCGATGTACACCTGCCGAGAGAGACAGAGAGAGAGAGAGAGAGAGAGAGAGAGAGAGAGAGAGAGAGAGAGACAGAGAGAGAGAGAACCTGTCTGTGCCCACCTGCCCTAAGAGAGGGAGAGAGCACCTGTCTATGCCCACTTGCCCTGAGAGAGAGAGAGTGCAATTGTCTGTGCCCACCTGCTCTGAGAGAGGGAGAGAGCACCTGTCTGTGCCCACCTGCCCTGAGAGAGGGAGAGAATACCTGTCTGTATCTACCTGCCGAGAGAGAAAGAGAGAGAGAGAGAGAGAGAGAGAGAGAGAGAGAGAGAGAGAGAGAGAGAGAGAACCTGTCTGTGCCCACCTGCCCTCAGCAAGTAATTTAGAGGAGGGTGACCTGGTTGTTGTCTACAACTCAACCATATTCTGTTTTCTTGAGCTGTGACTGCCAGGGATTTTCTTGATTTTCTCTTCGTGTCTTTATATTGTCATGCTTTTTTTTTTTTTTATCTCATCTAAACCTTATTTTCTTCTGCTTCTTATCATAGACAGGGAAGAGCGGCTTCCTGCTCTGTGGGTAAAGGGCATGTCTGTGTCTGAGTAGCTGCTGGGTGTGTTTCCTTCCACACCACGCCCCCCACTCGGCATGGTCAGTTCCACCTCGCTCCATCTCTCACTGGGTGGCCGACCTGCTCTACACAGCATCGCACTACCTCTTGCTATCTGCTCCAGGAGGGGGGGTCTCAGGAATCCCCTCCAGGGGAGACTAGCCCCTTGCTCCAGCCCTTGGCCACCATCGTCATTGGCCTTGCACTGTCTGTCCAGTGGAGGAGAGACATCCCTTCTTCCACAACCCTGTTGTTTTCACTAGGGAGACAATGTTTCAAGAGAAGACTCTCTCTCTCTCTCTCTCTCTCTCTCTCTCTCTCTCTCTCGCTCTCTCTCTCTCTCTCCCTCTCCCTCTCCCTTTCTCCCTCTCTCCCTCCCTCCCTCCCCGTCCCATTTTGACACTATTTTCTGGCCTTGTTCTTTAATTGTTTTTCAACCTTCTTCTTTTAACTATGAACTTTTTTTAAGAACTCAATTGTATGCCCATCCCAGTTGCATCTGGATTCAAAGGGTTGCATGTATATCACTTTCTAGTACAGCCACCAGAGTCTAGCTCAGCTTAGGCCCTGAGAGAGGCTCAGTTCGACGCCAGTCCACTTGGGCTCCGGCCTAAGGCCTCCACATGCAGAAGCTGCTTGGCTTCCTCGAGGGTGAGAGAGATGGGAGCTTAGGGACACACTGAAGGCCCACCTGCTCGGGTGGCAGCAGGGGTTACTCCCCTGAGGTGCTCCAGTGAACCCCAGAATTTGGGGTACTCCAGTGAACCCCAGAATTGTGGGTGCGAAGGCTGACACTTTACCGTGTTCCGGTGTCTGTTGGAAAACTCCCAGTCACTTGGGTTAGCCAGACTGGCCAGGTAGACGTAATGGAATCATTCCTCTCTTGTCCTTCAGGTAGGGCAATGCCAGCTTTTAAAACCTCTAGTTACCCAGTAGCAAGGCAACTTCTTCCAGGATTGCTGCTGCACGTGAACATCGGAATGATGCCTAATTTCCAGTTACCATGTTCAACTCCATGCTCTGGCTCCGGCTGAGCCCTTCAGACACACTGTCTCATCTAGCCTTCTGAAAGTCCCTGCTGGGCAGGTAAGACTAGCCTCTTGGAGGAATGCGAACTTCAGACATTTGTTCATCGGCGCCATGGCACTGTACAACACCAGGGGGCGCCATTCACGCCGCGTGTTGTGCAGTTCATGTGGTGGCCTCAGCCAGTGTCCCTGTAGGAGGTGGCGGAGTTGAGGTTTTAAACTCCAAAGCCGGAGTACTTTATGTGGCTTAGTGTGGCCCTTGGCTCCCTTCTTCTGTCTGTATCTCTGATGTTGACCTGTCCACCCACCTGCTCCGTCCCTCACTCCCTCACCTTCCTCCCTTGCCCAGTCATCCATTTCAAGGAAGGCATGAACTATTCTAGAAAAGATCTGGAAATATACCTGGACACATTTGTTTTTTAGAACACTTGCTCTTACTTTGTAAGTTTATTTGCAACGTGAGAGCTAATCGTGGAGTGCTTGTACCAGTTATCAGAAAAATACGTATCTACAAACATGCAGTCGCAATCTGGGTTTCATACTTTACCATATTTGTTTCAAATTCCTTTTGTCCTCTTAACATTTTTTTATTTATTGACTGTGTGTTATGCGAGAGTGTGCGTACAAGTGTGTGTGCGTGTGCTTGCAGGCATACGTGTGTGTGTGTGTGTGTGTGTGTGTGTGTGTGTGTGTGTGTGTGTATGCATGTGTGTGCAGGCATACGTGTGTGTGTGTGTGTATGCGTGTGTGTGCAGGAGTGTGTGTGTAGTGGGGAGCACGGGTGTATGTAGAGGTCAGAGGACGGCTTACAGGAGTCAGTTCTCTCCTTCCATCATGTAGGTTCCGTTACTGAACTCAGGTCGCCTGGCTTGGCAGCAAGTGCCCTTGCCTGGTGAGCCATCCTGCCAGCTCTCCTCTGTCTCCCTGAAAAAGAAGGAGAGCAGAATCAGAGCCCTGCCACCTCCCTTCTCTCTTCAGCCTACAGATGCATCTTGCATGTGTTTGCATGCCTTTGCAGGTTTGTCCACTCACTCTTCTTGTGTCTGCTCTCTCTGTGACAGGATTTCCTGTTGTGAGCTTCCAGGCTGGCCTTTACTATTGGTCTAGTGTTGCGGCGTGTCTGTTTCCTTCCACAGGATGCTTTTTGAGACTTACACATTTTGACACATGTAAACAGGTCCTAGCATGAAGTCATATAAGCCTGGAGTGACACACACTGCTGGGGGCGGGAGTGGTTGGGGGAAGGGCTTTATGGCCCTTTTAGCCAAAGGAAAGAGAATATGGTTTTAAATATAGGAGAGAGGCATAAAATCAGAATGTGTGTGTGTGTGTGTGTGTGTGTGTGTGTGTGTGTGTGTGAGAGAGAGAGAGAGAGAGAGAGAGAGAGAGAGAGAGAGAGAGAGAGAGAGAGACAGCATGTGTGTATGTATGTGTGTACGCAATGCATGTACTTGTGTGCATGCTCTCTCTACAGAGGGAGGGAAGGACAGAGGGAACAGCATGTATCGAGGCGTGGAGACTGGAGAACACACTGCATGTTATGGGCACTGTAAGAGGCACAGTATCCTTGGAAGGTGGAATTTTAGGGGTGGGGTGATTAGAAACGAGGCCGGGAACAGTGCCGGGCACTTGGCTGTCATGATTATTTGTTGAATCAATGAATGAATAAAAGCTTTTAGTGCTACAAATGCAATCATGAGGCAAGCCTTTAATTAACTGGAATGCTCAAGGCATTGTTGCTTGTAATTAGTAGGGCTCCCCAAACCTCTGGTTCCAGGCGTTGTCCCCAAGCGTTTGAGGGACTGTGTGAGTCCCACTTCATCTCAGCACAGTTCAGCACTCAGTTCAGTCTTTCAGAAAGGAGGCGCTTTCACGTCTCTTAAGCAAAAACAAGGATGTCAGAGGTCGTTCCTGAAGACCAGTCCGTTGTTGGGGCTGGTGTGGAAGAGTGAGTCCGATGAAGTTGAGTCTAAGACACATGCTGTTGTAATGTAAGCTGTTCTTAAGTGGGGTTTGCTTTCAGAGAAGGTCTATTCTGAGTTAATTTTCCCATTGTTCCAGCTCTGCAGCCCCGCGCTTTCTTTACCGAATGGGTCTGTGTTTGCTCAGAAGTCAGGGCATTTGGCTCCTTCTGCTGCCCCAACAGTTGCTAGTACGCACACTGCTGAATGGAGGTTGAGGAGGGAGAAATAAAAGGGACAAACAGAATATAGTCATGAGGCTGAGGACAAGGTCTTCCTTAATCATGTCCAAGGCTAACTCCACAAATGCTGCCTCTACCAGGCTAGCTCACTCCCTGGTAATTATTACTAATTCTCCCTGGGCTAACCTCAGTCTGACGCCCCATAGCTAACGTCTCAAAGCAAGTCAAACATGCAGCCTGATGCAGCTTACATAGCAGCTGTTCTTCATGTGTAAACTGCTCATCTGGACACTTGCTGGGGCAGCCAGGCCTCTTGTGAACCCTTGAGGTTCTTTTCCTTTCCCAAATGCTGGTCTTGGTAGTGCCGCTGGGGTGGGGAGAAGGCCCCAGTGGGGATCCCCCCTGCCCCCGCAATGGGATGGTTAGTTTCCTTTATCTCAATCTGGGAGCTACTGTGGGTTTGGGGGTGGGTGGAGGAGAGGACATTCAGGGAAGAAATGACAATTCAGCCTTTGGATCAACCAGGGAAAGTTGCTGGGGCAGGGGACAGAGATGTGCTTTACCATCTTGGATTCAGAGTCATGAAGTGTCTTTCTGTGGAATCCCTGATCCTGTTGCAAATGGTATTTATATTTTCAGAGTCACCCATAAAATTGTATTTGGCTAAGACTGTGATGGGAGGAGAAACAGATTCTAAGTCTACGAAGGGCCGTATTTGTCAAGTTATCTTGCCTCTCAGTGGTCTTCCACCATCAGACAAGTGCATGAGAAGACTAACAATGTGGACCCAGCCTGGCTGAAGCCAGGTGAGGCTTCAGGGTCTGAGTCTTGGTCAGTTTGCTTCTCTAACCACGCTGTCACCACCCACTCTGTCCCGAGGGCCACTGTTCATCCTCACTGCTCCATTAGGAATTGACTACTGTCAATTCTCGGAGCAGAGGGAGTTCAGCAACCCAAAGAATGGAAAATACTCGTTGTGAAAACTGGCTGGTCATATCAGGTTTTTTTTTTTTTTTTTTCGAGACAGGGTTTCTCTGTGTAGCTTTGCGCCTTTCCTGGAACTCACTTGGTAGCCCAGGCTGGCCTCGAACTCACAGAGATCCGCCTGGCTCTGCCTCCCGAGTGCTGAGATTAAAGGCGTGCACCACCACCGCCCGGCCAGGTTTTTTTTTAAGAAGTATGAAAACTGAGTTACAAAACAAACAAGCACCCACTCTAGAACTATTCAGGGGCCCTTGGGTGGTTTGCCTGGGTTATGTATATTCAAAAGGCGTTTCAGAGGTTCGTGACCCGAACAATGCTGGAAAGCTCTGAACTGGGTCATCTGGCTTCCTGGACACCACTCTGTCTGCAGCTGGTGGCTGCCTGCTGTGTGGACAGTATCATTTTTCTAACACAGGGCTGGAAGCAGATCCAGACGTGGGAGGGGATTTCCAGCAAGAGAAGCTTGCTCTCTCCACACTGTTTCTCATCTTTTGAAAAATGTGTCTCGTTTCTGTTAACATAGTTGTCTTCACAATTCCCTTCAACCAGCTCTTGAGCTTTACTTCCTGTCGTAATGAAACGAACAGATACGATGCATGGACGCATGTGCACTTTCCTTCTGGAAAAACGGACTCTCCAGTTAAATGATCCACTTGCAGGAACAACCCCAGCCACAGACTTCCTTGGGATGGAACTGTAGCATGCATGTGGTGCTGTGTTTTGGTGATGTTGATGAGTGCTCCTCTGCCCTCAGGAAATGTTGGCTCCTTGTTAACAGTAAGAGCAGTAGTTTCTAGGTCAGGAGGAAAATCGGAGTGGAGGGAGAAAATGGAATGTGACTAAGAGAAAAAAGATTTTGAGAGATAGATAGATAGATAGATGGATAGATAGATGGATAGATAGATGGATAGATAGATGGATAGATAGATAGAGACTTAAAGGATTGCTGGTGGCTTCCTAGTCTAAGTCACACAGATGAGACCATTGAGTATGAACTCCACAGTTTGTCTCAGAAGTTGAGAATATTTTTTTTTTTTTTGGTTTTTCGAGACAGGGTTTCTCTGTGTAGCTTTGCGCCTTTTCCTGGAACTCACTTGGTAGCCCAGGCTGGCCTCGAACTCACAGAGATCCGCCTGGCTCTGCCTCCCGAGTGCTGGGATTAAAGGCGTGCGCCACCACCGCCCGGCTTGAAGTTGAGAATATTTTTTAAAAAAAAATTTTCCACGCCGGGCGGTGGTGGCGCACGCCTTTAATCCCAGCACTCAGGAGGCAGAGGCAGACGGATCTCTGTGAGTTCGAGGCCAACTTGGTCTCCAAAGCGAGTTCCAGGAAAGGCACAAAGCTACACAGAGAAACCCTGTCTCGAAAAACCAAAAAAAAAAAAAAAAAAAATTTCCTTCAAAATGACCTCATTACCATGCAATCATTTGAATAAATTAGACTGGCCCAAAACAAAACAAAACAAAACAAAATCTCCCCGGATAAGGTAAGTAAACCAAGTGACAGTGGCAGATTCAGGAAGTAATGATTGCATAGTTGCTTTAACCTCAGGGTGTCTCTTGCTGTGTCACAGTAATAACGGTGGATTACTCTTCTCAGGTCTCATTTTTATACTTATTTTCAGTCCTTTATATAACTGGTTTACAACGACAACCCAAAGCCCCCTGATTGCTCCCATTTGCCTCCGGGGACCCTTCCAAGATTCCAATAGGACCACAGGAACACTGTGCTCTGCTAACCTTTCCTCACAGAGCTGGTGCGCTGCTTGACTGCACGGGTGTGCTATGCTAAGCACTGTGGCATTCAGCCTGGCACCCATGAGGTAAAATGAGGGGGTATGCACACCTCTTTCAAACTTGAGACTGCATAAGACAGCCCCTCACCTTTTGTTGGAAACCATTAGAAGCATAGCCTTGAGGTCTTGCTCATTTAGAGAAACTGAGGGGTGGACCCTCTTCTTTCTCACCCTCCCCACCCTTTCGCTGGCTGCTGTAGTTTTGTGTGGAGTAATTGAGCAAGTGAAATACCAAACGTATAAAGGGTGGCATTGTCAAAGTGAATGAATGAACGCTTACCTAGCAGAACTATATAAGACATGGAAAGATGGGGAGACAAGTTAATGATCTAGAAATTGTATAGCTTTGCTGTCTTAGAATCACGGCAAATGGAACACATGGCATTGGGTCATTTTTTGCATTGATATGAAAAGAAAATGAGTTGATTTTACAAATAAATGGAGTTTGTGTTTCTATTTGCTATTCATGACTGTAATGTTTACTTCTCCTGGAATAGAAATATGTCACCTAAATATTAAATATAGGGAAAGATTTTTTTCTGCTATTAATGAAGAATTTTTCTTTGCATGCTGGGCCTTCATCTACTTTAATACATATGTTCTGCTTCTCTCTTAATTTGCTGTGACTCTGTCTGATGAGGCAGTGAATAGAGATTTCAGGAGGAGAGGAAGAGGAGGAAGAATCAGTGAAAAGATAAACATGACAAGATTTTTTTGCTGGAGGATTGGAATTTTAGATCAAGGCTTTGCATCAAATGTACTTTATTTTCCATAGCTTTGTAGCACATGGTGTTTCCAATTCCCTATTTGAGAATTAGAGTATTCCAGAATTTCTATAACGTGCTATTAAAAATATACCCTGTTTAATTGTTGACATCATAGTGGACCTCACCCTTCTGATGACAGAAGTCCTCTTTTCCCTATAGACACCCCACACCCACTCTTAGTTCATGTGGCCCAAGGTTGGCCTTTCAGGGTTCCCAGTCATTAATGAGCAGTGGGCTTGTGTCTGAGGTTAAGACAGTCCATGTCAATCATAAGACTTTGGAGACAAAGGATTCTTAAGATCATGGGAATTGCTAAGCCAGAGGATGAAGTATGGGGCTGCTAAAGGCCATCTTGCTTCCATGTGGCAATGGTCTACATCTGGAGTTGGGGTGTGGGGATATGGCTCAGGGGAAGAGCACTCATCCAGCATGACTGAGGGCCTGAGATCAATCCCCAGCACCAGAATACAGAACAGTCCAAAAACACTGCAGGTCGCTCAGAGAATATTGGAATAAGGAATGCAGTAAGATTCCTGACCATGCTGCCTGAACATCCATGCCCAAAGTCAGATTAACTCTATCATCAAGGTTCTTACTACCTCCTTCAAGTTATCCTAACTCATTTCTTTTTTCCTATGGTCAAAAGAGTGCTGGCTAATATGAGCATTCTCATTTTTCTCAGAAAGCATTTGTTCAGTACTCAGATCATTCATAATAACTGCTTCATGCATACCTATACACAGATACAAAAACTTGGCTGAAGTACCTAAAAATGGGGGAAGTGTCGTTCCTAAGCAGAAAAGCTGGTGCTCATGGAAAGTTAGACTTGAAAGGGTAGCCTGTATCAGTCTCCCACCCATTAAAGGCTGCCACCTGCCCCAAGTGCTGGCGATCACTCTAGAACCAAACCAGTCCAGTTCCTCAAGGACTTCAAGCTATTGTGCTGCTTTCAGAACAGACTTCGAGGCCAGTATAGCCCTCCACCATGCCAGGGAGCTCACCACTTCCTAAACTAGTGCATTCCAGATTAAGGAGGTCCTGAGTCTCCAAAGCGAAGCTTTTCCATTTCGTTGTGTTGGAGTGTGGTTTAATTTCGTCTTGGGCATTGGTCCTAATTGTGCGTAGAGTCATGCAGATCAGAGCACCATGCCCCTTTACAAAACAGTGCTTCTGAGATTTCCACATCAGCAGCATCTCCGCCTTCTTTTCTGCTCGAAGGGGGACGACCTAGCTCCTCTTCTCACCCTTCACAGAATGGGGGTGTTTAGATGCTGTGGTGGCTCTCGCCTCAAGTACTGTCTTAGCAAATGCCCACTTTCAGCTGCAGTGAGCACTGAGCTGGGCTTCTTTAGCCCTCCCAGAATACTTAGAATTACTGGATTACATTTCAGGGCTTTCATTGCCCACTTTCTGATTTGTAAGGAAAGAAATACTTGCTGTGAACCAGCACTGTCCTTTTCTTTCTCTTATATTTTTATTCTTCTAAAATAATTCGTAAGCCAGGCCAGGGCTTGAGTTTTGATGGCCTGAATCTATATTAGGATTTTGTATCTGTATCCATACTATGGTAGTTTGCTGATGTGTTTTGTGCCTCATTAGGATCTTCATTATACAGAAGGATGAAAGAGAGAAGGTAAAAAAAAATCAGTCACCTCTGCCTGGGCCACTGAAAGAGCCCATTGACTAAATAAGAATATCCATTTTATCAGCTACAAAAGGCAGATTTCATAATTTCATAAGAAAGATGAAAAGAGTAGCAGAAATATCCATAAAGAAGTGGCAAGAGAGGCAGAACTGGTATTAGATCTCCGTAAAGCCAGAGCAGACTTACATCTAGATTTACTTCCCTGTCTCCATGCCTAGCTGCCATTCTCCAAGGTGCCTCTGTCTAGTGTGTTGGCCACCTTCCAGGCAGAAAGGGGGAAGGACAACCTGCTGGTCATCCCAGCCGAGTGGGTTCCTGGGAGTTTCTCCCCCGGCCCAGTGTGTCTAGATCACTGGATAGAACTAGCCGTGAGGAGTTCTGGGGTGTGGCATTTTGTTCTGGATAACAGCATAACCAGCCAGAAATGGAAATTCTAAGAAAGAAGGGAACATGGAGAAGCCGCCAGCCATGTTTATGGAAAGCATCACTGGAATATTTTCTTTCTGGCCTTGGAAATAAGGAGTAATCGGGAGACCTACTTAGATTGGACTTCGTCTCTCCTCACTTTAGATGAACTTGGGGTTTGGCTATGCGCTGCATGCCACAGTTAAAATGCACATGTTAGTCCTTCCTGTCTGCTGACAGTCGAGTTTAGCTGATGGGTTTTGCAAGAACAAAGAAGAGAACTCCTGGAGTCCAGCACATTTGTGAGTTCAACTGAACCTCCTTATTAATCAGCAGGAATGAGTTCCAGGCTTTCCCTCCTTAACAGCAACTGTGATGTTAATTAACTTTGTATAGTTTTTATATGGACAGTTCTTGCTTTGCAGAGTACTGATATGCACAAATTTCAGTTAAATAAAACAGACCTCCTACATCTTAATTTTAAATACATTTTAAATTTCAGTTACCATGAGTGTCAACCATGAAAATGCCACTACTAGCTCTTCAGGCCACAAACAACTAAGTAAATAGGAAATACATATTGTATTCAGTGACTGAATGGTCACTTCCTCCACAGTCTTTGAAAATAGTCACTATGCATTTGTTATTCAGTTGATAAACAGAGAGCAAAACGTGCCCCTCTTTGTTTCCCAGGGATAGACATGGAAAACTGAATAAGGTCATTGCGGGGAGGAGGGAAGAGGAGGAGGAGAGGGAAAGAAAGTACAAAAAAGGAAATGAACATTATGCTTTGCTCCTAACTTAAAGCAAAAATAAATAAATAAATAAATAAATAAATAAATAAATAAATAAATAAATAAATAAATAAAAGGAAAAGAAAAGAGAAAATACTGAAAATGAAGTAATAACTGAACATAACTGGAGTTCTAGAATGTTGTGGAGTGGTTACCTCCTATCTGAAACATTCCACCCTGCAGGGAACTTCCTTAAGCCTCAAGAGATAAACAATATTTAGAAGGTTCAGGAAATAAACACAAGTCTTAGGAAGTTCCTGAAACTTAGAAAAGTTACAAGACCCTACCATCACCACCACACCACACCACCACTACCAGCAGTACTACCACCAGGTTATAGAAGCAGCAACAATTGCTGGAGAGAAGAGACTCCAATGAGCTGAGATGCCTGAAAGTCATGTAGGGAGTTCCAGGGATGCAGTTCCCATGAGCTGTCAGCCATGGTGGGCGGGTTTTTTTTTTTTAATGATTCAGCTGCCTTTGAGTCACCCATGCTCCCGTAAGTAACCCCTCAGCCATAATCCTATAATTAACTCTAATAAACTCTCTGAGTCACTAAGCTACACTTCGGTGGAATTTTTACTTTGGTTTTGGTGATCATATGTTTGTTCATGACTCCCCGGGAAAAATCACACAACCTAGAAGAAATTGCATGTCATGGGAATATTGACACTACTGCCTTTTGGGAGCCCCTGTAGTCCTAAGATTTATAGTCATGAGTGTGGTCAAGGCAGATTTATTGACACCAGTGAAGGAAGTGGTTGTAATGAAAGAATAAGACTATTTCAGCTGAAAGCAACTTTGGCAACATTCTTCACATTAAAGGAATTTTGGAGCCATCTCATGACTTTGAGAGGGATACAACAAAAACTTAGGTCTGTGACAACCTGTAAGGCATGGAAGACAGGTGCCTTGCTCCATGTTATATGAGTGGAAGAAGGCAATTAC
Organism: Peromyscus californicus insignis; assembly: GCF_007827085.1. Lineage (NCBI taxonomy): Eukaryota > Metazoa > Chordata > Mammalia > Rodentia > Cricetidae > Peromyscus > Peromyscus californicus. Next base: position 80,376,401 of record NW_026294595.1, read on the forward strand.
TCTACAAGCTAGATTAAAAAAAGTTTACAACTGACTCAAGCATTCTATCCACAATGCTTGTAATATTAAACAAGTAAATAGTAGTTCTATTTTTTTACTTTTCTATATATTTAAGATCAAGGAATATTTTAATGTTTTGACCTTTCTCTTAAAAGCCAATGAATAATTACAGCATTTCCCATTAATTATTATGATAGTTTCACAGTTTCTACTTATATGGCCATTTTTGTAGTCTGGAACACAGTAAAAAGTGAAGATTGCTAATAATTCAGTTACCCAATTTAAAATTCAAAATAGTTTTATAACTTGGGGCAGATAGTATCACTTTCCTTCTGATTTGGTAAATGAGACTCACAACAGCTATTTATGTTGAAAATGCACAGCTAAAGAACTAGCAATGCTTGAACCAAGGCAGTCTCAGCTTTACCCCATACATCCTATTACCTCGATACCAACACACTTTCCAATTAGTGCCAGTTACACGTAAGGTATGAGTGATGAAAAGGTCCTAAATGCTGGGTTCTCAGCCATCTGTTGTGTCTTCTGTCGCATTCTGCTGCTGATGGGCAGAGTGTATATGTTGCACGCAGCAGAAACCAAGTCCCACATGGCAGGTTACTCTAAAAAGATCTCCCATGGATAATTTTTCTTTGGATTCACTTTTTTTGGGGGGATCCAAGAGTTCCTGAATGCAGTCTATTCTTCTCCCTCTGGATGAATCTGGGTTGGCTTTAACCCTATCTCTAATCAATATAATGTCATAAAAGGGAGGTGACAAATTTTGCAGTCTTTCTCTTTGGATGTTTTTCCACTTGGGTGAATTGGGGTTCTCCACGTCATTGTGCTTTGGAATGGATTCTTAAGTAGCAAACCACTCTCTTCCTTAGAAAAGGGAATTCGCTGGACAAATATGGGATTGCTTCTAAGATTTGAGGCAAAACTGAAGACCAGAAGGCCTCTAGCAGGAATTACTGGTCAGTCTTAGCTGGTACCACCTCTACAGGGCAAATCTCAGGACTGTCTTCTGTTCTTCAGATGTCTGGCTAGAGGTGTCTTGAGGGGAGAAATTTGATATGTTGCGTGTCTATCCTGAGATTCATGAGATGAGACCTGGGCAGAAGGAAGCTCCAGGTCCCCCTAAAATTTTGTAATTTGGGGGAACTTATTTCCACCACCAGATTGTATATGGATACAGAAGAAAGCAAGGTGCTGTGAAGGGAAGACAGTGACTGCTGACTGCCTCCAAATAATAGCTGTCCAGCAGAATAGCTTCTCTTCTCTGATGAAGATTTTAAAACACACACACACACACACACACACACACACACACACACACACACACACACACACACGCACACACACGCACACACAAACATCCCCCAGACTCAGACCACACCACAATAAACCATACCACATACACAAACCATGCACACACACACCGCATACAAACCACACACATACACCATACCACCTACGCCCCCTACAAATTTCATAGTAAATAATTGTGGGAAATAAGTGGAGTTTTATCATCACAGATGAGGCGTATAATTCAATGTATGAGAGACATTTTGTCTTTGACTCAGAGAAGGATAAAGGTTAAAAGGACTTTAGGGCTGAGCCCTCATTTTATAGATGAGATGAACAGGAAAAGGGTAAACTGGAGTCATGACAAAACCAATACTAGAACATGTCCAGCTGGAGCTGGAAGGGATGGAAAACATGGGTGTAGTGTGTTGGAAACATGCATTCTATCCTTTGGGGGTATTCTGTCATGTTCTGGTAGGGAAGATTCTTTGAGGTACCTCCCCAACTGTGTGTGTGGACTTCCATGCCTTCTCCTCAGACTTCAATACAGCATCTCTTTTCCAGTCCTAAATGCATCCAAGGCTATGTGCCAGGCAGTACTGCTTTGGAATAGTCTAACACTGAAAAAAAGGGGGTAACTCTCTGAAGTCTAGAGCAGCACTTCATCAATACTCAAACTCCCTTAAAATGTCAGCACAGCGGCAGCTATGCTGTGCTCTCAGCCTCCCGAGTTTTAAAGGATGTTTGCATGAAAGTGGTCTCTTCACCTTGTCGGCTTCGCCAGGTCCTGCTCTCCCAAAGTCTCAGTATTGCTAGACAGTTACACAGATCAGACTCCACCCTGAGTGGTCATGGCACCTGAGAAGAAATAGCCAGTTAGAGAAGCTGAAACTCTGTTGGAGTATGGCTAGATCCCAGAGACACACCTTGTTATTAATGAAGATCCACTACCAGGGAGCCATGGGAACAACACGTTACATTAAAACAACCAAGCAGGGGCTGCAGAGGTGCTCTGCAGGTAAGAGTGCTTACAGAGGACTCAGTTTCTGGTCCCAGCACCCACATCAGGTGGCTCAGGACTACCTGTAACTCCAGTTCCAGGGGGCTTGAGTCCCTCTTCTGACCTCTGACCTCCAAGGGCACATGCATTATCACTCCCATATATATTATATATATATAATCTTTATCAGGCAACAAAGTCAGTAGGAAGCACTACAGTTTACCAGAGGTAGGTCTGTTTTAATGCTACAACCAAGTTTTCCCAAGAGCACTGGGAAAACAGTAATTTAGGCCTCTCTCACTTAGCTCTGTTCTCTTTAATGACTCAGTGCTGTGGGGTTAGCTGTTGCTGCCCTAAGGATTTTCTTGTTTTCACTCCTCATATCCCCGTGTTTCCTGTGCTGGTATAAAATTATTTTCGTCCTCCTTAAGGACACTTTTGGCAAGTAAATAATTTTCCTCTTTCTAGTCTGTTTGCATGTTACTAGGTATTTTAAAAGTTGCTAATGACTGGCTTTTTGTTTATTATGGATTGCTTATTTTGAAATGTGGGTAAACTCTAAAAATGTAGAAAGGAGACCGAGACTGGGTAATATTAATGATGAGGAAGGAAGGGGAGTGAGCAAAGGACGGACGCAAGGGACACGAAAGAAGGACCATGGAGTAGGAACAGAGATGACGGGGTTGGGGTATGGGGGGAGGAAAACACAGAGAAACACTCCGTTCAAATATGTCACAATATATCTAACACAGGATATATTGATTAAAAAAGTACATTTTAAAAAGTGATCTTTGTATTGAAGATGCCGACTTTGCTCACCCTGAGACTTGCTGAA